>NW_012099210.1:5975641-6028346 GCF_000951045.1 Mandrillus leucophaeus
TTCCTCACTTGAGAAAATAAGCCTGGTTATTTTTTGGCCTATGTTGAAACATCGTAAGTAGAATGAAACAGCATAATTTTTTCCCCCTGGGGTTCAAGAGTTTATTTCTTTTGATACAACAATAAATCAACTGACAAAATGGAATTTCTTTGCAATACATATGCAACAAGTTAGACTGCACGGACAAGTTGAACTTCAGTTTATATATAGACACTCTGGAGCATTTTATTATAAAGCAATAGTGCTGGGAAGCCTCTTACAGGGGTAACTGCACGAGTAACTATGAAAAGGATATATATGATTAACCAAGTAGAACTTAAAAAGTGATTTCTGCAGCTTTGAAATCATCTACACATGAACTCAAGCAGCAATATGTATTGAGTGAGTATAACATAATGCTGATGTAATTAATCTTTCTGATGCTATTTCCTTAGAAAGAATGGGGTGGCAGAAATTTTAAATGAATTGGTGTAATTTTGTTTTATTTTCAATGTAAATTGAATTTTTGAATCTAAGAATCCATGCTCAGCATCACAGGCACTATACTTTTATGTCATCACAGGTTTGGAAAACCCCATAACCAGATTTGTCTCTTCAAGAAACAAAAGCCAACTTTGTAGTTATAGACAAGACACACACGTTAAGCCAGCTCATATTTTCCTATAGCTTCTCTTTCTAGTTAAGTCTGCAAACTAATTTGGATTAAACTAAAACAGACTTTTGCTCCAAGCATTTTGAAAGTTTAAAGAGTTTGGCTAATTTTGGTTGTCTTTTCAAAATATTTCTTATATGGCTTCATGTCTGTGTCCTGGAAGGGGACCAATATATGCTTAAATCTTTCAAGAAGTTGCTCTTTTCTTCTGCCCAGGATTCTGAAAGGCAGCAAATACGTGGAAGTTGTAAGTCTTTCTGCCTGCTTTCATCAAATGAGATGCCGGACAAAGTTCATTGTCACTAGGATTCAGAGTCATTGGGGGAAAAATGTAGAACACACTGCATTAAAAAAAATTGTCATTCTTCTGATATTATAAAATTTAGTATGTACTTAAATCACTTTTTAAGGAAAATGAAAAGACACGTATGTTCCAAGTCCTTTGTCATCTTTGTTCCTCTCTTGTTCATACTCACTGACTTTATTTCTTGCCAGTTAACCTGAAATCACACTATTTTAATTTCTCGTTTAGATTCTGTGCTATCATTGGTACATGGTACTACACAGTGATGCTGTTTAAATGAAGAAATCTACTCTTCTAAAAAATCTTTGCCACTGATGCCACATACAAATACCGTATGGACTAGCTCTCAGAGCCAAAGCAGGAAAAATCGCCAAAGGGTAAAAATAGTTCTTGATATGATGATATGCTGCTAAAAGCCACATGGTGTTTGGGTGCAGTATTTCACAGTCAAACAATCATAATTTCATGCCTAAAATGTGCATGTTATTTCAGGAAAATACAAAATCTGAGCATTGCACATTTGCTACAGAATGACCAGTGAGTGTTGCTATAATGATTTGTTTTTCTTTTACAAATGAATATTTCTTGCTGAGCCTTTTCATGCCATATTGCCTGGGGCGGCAATGGAAGTAAGGACAGACTGAGGTTAGAGTCGGAGGGAGTATTGGGGATGTCTGGTCTTTTCTGCTAAATTTCTGTAATGCTACAAACTAGGTATAGTATAAAAAAAGCTTCCCTTTTTGTTTTCTTTCTTTCTTAAAATGTTAAGTACTGTAGTTCTCGTCTTAGAAGAAGAACTGGGCTTTGTGGGGCCGGATGGTAAGAGACAGCTTTTCAAAAGCATCGTTTTTATCTTTCTCCGAGAGTACTACGATTCTCAAGTGATCTTTAATAAATATTTATGATAATGAAACTCTCTCTCCCTTAAAGTTGTAATAGATTTGGAGGGTTCAATTGATCTGAGCCCATGGTCATTGCAGTAGAAATACAAGAGCATATTATAAATGTTAGTTTCTCTAAAATACTCTTCACGATTTATTTAAGCTATATGATGCTACACAGTCAGGCTGAAAAGTGAGAAGGATAGTCAGGTGTAAGGAGAAATCTGTAGGGGGTAAACATTGGAAACAACAAGGAAAGGGAATTAATATGTGTTTTTTGTCTTGTTTTGTTTTGGTAACATAAATTGCTTATGCAAAGAGGAAAATAACTCCTGACATTATTAAACAAAAGTGGGAGGTTTGTGACATCCATCAAGCTAGAAAAATATTTAAAGGTCTGAAGACAAAAAATCAAATCAAATAAAACCCAAACCAGTTGAAAGGTTTAACCTTTCAACTCATGACCTCACACTCATGAGGATGGATGATATATCCCAGTATCAATGCAGGGTAAATGGAAAAGGATTTGGTTCCTTACCATAATAATAATTAATAATATTATATTCAGCTTACTGTGTGCTAGGAGCTTGAAGAAAATAAACTCATTTAATTATTTATTAAAAATTTTATAGGTATTATTACTATACCCATTTTGCAGAGGAGGAAACTGAGGAAGAGAGAAGCTAAGACTCTGTAGACAAACCTTTAGAACATTAGCCAGTAAGTGTAAGTTGGATGACTTCTAAGAAGAGTTGGGAACTGTGGCTAAAGGTACAGAGACACAATCTGCTGTCATGAGGTCAACTAGAACTAATGAAAGAAATTACTAAGTGTTGTATTAACAAAAGAAAGCTATGTAAAAATTAAATACTAATATAATTAAGTGATGTTACTCTGTACACTTGTCTTCTACCTCAACTTAATAGTTTGTAGCCCCAGAGGCAATATGTTTTTGAACTGAAGAGGATCTTAAAGGTCATCTAGTTCAGTGAAACAACATTTTTTTCTGATAGAAACTCAATGAAGGACAACACTCACTTGCAGGGCACATCCTGATATGAAGAAACTGAAAGCTGGAGCGATTAGCTCAAGACTTCATAGATAATTAGTAGTAGGATAAAAGCTCCAAATCAGCTGTTCTGACTGCCAGATCAAATTAAATATATGCATGGTGAGGAATGGGGAAGAAAAGACGGTATCTCTGTGGCCATACAGCTAAAATGCATTCTGGGGATATTGATTCACTGTCTATTATGTCTCAAGCATTATAACGCATAGAACAGATGTGACTCCAATTTTCATGGATCCTATGGCTAGCAAAGGAAATGGGTCAGCAACAATACAGTAAGCCCTTATCCATGGTTTCACCTGAGGTTTCAGTTACCTGCAGTCAACTGTGGTCTGAAAACATTAAATGGAAAATTCCAGAAATAAACAATTCATAAATTTTAAATCATATGCCGCTTTGAGTAGCATGATGAAATCTCCGACCATCCTGCTCTTTCCTACCCGGAACATGAATTATCCCTTTGTCCAGCATATCTACATGGTATATACTACCTCCCAGTTAGTTTACATGATCTGCTCCTGACATCCAGCTGACATTGTCAGGGCTCAGTGATTCAGGATCACCCGGAGCAGATGATCCTCCTTCTGATACATCATCAGAAAGTCAAGAGTAGTCTAATGCTGTGTGACAATGCCACTGTCATTCACCTCACTTCATCTCATTATGTACCTACTTTATCATCTCACATCATCTCATGAAGAGGGGTGAATTCAACAATAGATATTTTGAGAGAGAGAGAGAGACCACATTTGCATACCTTTTATTACAATATATTTTTATTATTATTCTATTTTATTAATTATTATTAATCTCTTACCATGCCTAATTTATAAAATAAGCTTTATAATAGGTATATTTAGGAAAGAGCATAATATTTATAAGTTTTTGTGTTATCTGGGGTTTCAAGACTCAGCTGTGAGTCTTGGAATTTATTCCTTTTGAATAAGGGAGGACTGCTGTAAGGTTGTAATAGAAGAGGATGCTTTCAGATCATGGAGAACAGGTGCCAAATCTGGACTCAAAGACTTTGGGGAAAGTTTCAAAAACGTTTACTGAATAAATGGCTAAAAGTTTGTCAGGAGGAAAATTAGAGGGAAAAAAGATTCAGCTAGACCTAAAAAAGAGAGCATTGCATAGATGAGCAACTTTTAAGAAAGTGTTGTTTGAGTTCATTCCAGAGTCTCATGGCAAGTGGGAAAGGTGAAGATAAAAGGGTGGGCAGGTGCCAGTTTTTAAAGAGCCTTCAGTACAGTATTAAGCAGTTTGAAATTTATCTCAAGGACTTTGAAGAGTTTTTAACAAGAAATTGGTATTTAACAGATTTACGTTTTAGCAAAATCACCCAGTCTGTAGTGTGAGTAGACGCATGACAAAGAAACTAGTATAAGAGATATTTAGCAATAATCCAAGTGAGAGAAAAAGTGTCTTGCTGTTTTGGTAAACACATGCATATGGAGGGGAATGGATGGATTTGAGAGGTTTGAGGGGCAGAATGGTAAGCATTGTGCTAATTAAGTATAGTATGAATGGTGAGAGAGCAAGATGTAAAAATCAAAACAATGCTAAACTTTATAGTTTGTCCCTTTATTTATCCTGGTACATAACGGTGACATTTGCCAATTTTGGAAACAATGAAATGTGGATTTTTAAATGTAATTCTCAGAGGAGGAAACTAACCAGAAATAGACATTTTAAACAACAACAACAACAAAAATTCCGAAAGGGTAGTGTGACAGAAGTCAAGAGAAGAGAATTTTAAAGAGATAGTGGTCAGCAGTGTCAAATGCAGTGGATAGGACAAGAAAATTTACAACTAAAAAGAGTTCACTGACTATCAGTTGAAAACTTGATGAGAGTAATTTTAATGATGGGGTATAACAGTTGATGAACTGGAGGAGACTCAGTGAGTTGCCAAAAGAATATTCCACTCAGACATACTGCTGCAGGAAGACAACCGAATGATAGCTCCAGGTGCTGCACTGCTGGATTCACCACTGTCGGAGCAGGGTCCATATTTACCATTGACTGCCTATCGCCAATGACTGAACACAGTGGGGGTGTCTTAGTCCATTTTCTGTTGCTATAACAGAATACCTGAGACTGCATAATCTGTAAAGAAGAGTTTTATTTTGGCTCATGGTCCTGGAGACTGGGTAGTTCAAGAAGCATGGTGCTGGGGTCTGGCAAGGGTCTCCTAATTGCATCATAAAATCGTGGGTGATATCACACAGAAAAAGCATGTGAGAGAGAGACAGGACAAGAAGGCTGACCTGTTTTATAACAACCAGCTCTCACAGGGACTAATCAAGTCCTATGAGAACTAATTCATCTGGTGGAAACTAATCCATTCTCACAAGAAAGACATGAATCTGTCTTAACAACCTAATCATCTCTTAAATGTTCTACCTCCCACCACTGTTATATTGGCAATTAAATTTCAATATGAATGTTGGCAGAGACAAAGCACATCCAAACCATAACATTCCACTATCCCCCTACAACTCATGTCCTCTTTATATGCCAAATGTGATCATTCCATCCCAATAGTTCCCAAAGTCTTAATTTGGTCTGGCACCAACACAAAGGTCTAAGGTGTCATCTAAGACTCAAGGCAAACTCTTTCCGACTATGAGCCTGTAAAACCAAAAACCAAGTTATCTACTTCTAAAATACAATGGCAGAACAGGTATAGGTTAAACATTCTTATTCCAAAAGGGAGAAATAAACAGGAAGAAAGGAGTGACAGGCCCTAAGGAATCGTGAAACCCAGCAAGGCAGACAGTAAATCTCACAGCTCCAAAATAATCTTCCACTCCATGTGCCATTTCCTGGACACAATATCTTAAAACTGTGCTATTGTCTGAGACGCTTCCTAACCAATCCTTCTTCCTTCAATCTCTCCTTCACAGGGATCCTCCTCACAGTGTGAAGGGTTTCCTCACCGATTCATGATCCCTCTGCTTTCCCTTTTGCAGGTATTTTCCCAGACATCTCAACGCACTTTAAGTCTTTTCTTGGTATCTGCTCCTCTAAAATTGCAAACTAATGCTGAACGCTATGAATATTTGTCTCCTCCAACCGTGCATTGAAATTTGAACCCCAACGTGGAAACATTGAAAAGTGAGGTCTCTAAGAGGCAATAGAAAATGAGGGTTCTGCCCTCAGGAAAGAATTAATCAATTCAGGGCTTAATGGGTTAATAAGTGAATGAGCTATGATGGGAGTGTGACTGGTGGGTATAGAAGAAAAGGAAGAGAAACCTGAGCTAGTACACTCATTCTCCTCACCATGTGATATCCTGTGCTGCCTTGGGACTCTGCAGAGATTCCCTGCCAACAATAAGGGTATCATCAGATGTGGTCCCCTTGATCTTGGATTTCTCAGACTAAGACATTTAGGAATCAATAAGAGGTGAAAACTGGAGACATTATCATGCAAAGAACATTAGCCAGAAGTGTGGTTATGAGGAAGGAGAGACCATAAAATGAGTAGAGGAGATTCTCTGAGAAGTCACAAAGGCTAGAATCTGGAGGCCAGCAGAAATGGTAGCCTTAGCAAAAGGAGAACGCTCATTTTCACAAAACGGGGAGGAAAGTAGGATAAAGATGCAGGTGATTTTATAGGTTTAGTGGTAGGATATTAAGGCAATTGTTACTTCCTGGCTTTTAAAAATTCTATGAATTAGGAGGTGAGGCATCCCTTGAGAGGGAAGGGGAAGATTGAGCATTGGAGGTAGAAAATAGACACTGTGGTCCCACTGAATGTAGATTGAGCATTTGAGAGAGAGCAAACCAAGAAACAGCAGGACTCCAGGGCAACTTCAAGGATCAAGTTAAATTTGGTTGGTTGCTTTTATCTTTCCAAAATGAGCACAGTAGTTTTGTTACAGGGTGATAGAAGGCTGAAAGTTTTTTAATTTTAATTTCCTTGTTTTCAACATTGTTCTGACTACATCCATGTCACTATCCTTTGCTGTTTGGACACTTGAAATGAAAACATTTCTCTGAGATTTCAAACTAGAGTAAGAGTTGTTTCAAGACATCTGGTTTCTTTAAAACTCTTGAGAGTCCCTTTAATAGTAGTAGAGAGACGCTCTCACTTTAGTATAAATAGTGCTACCTGATTTCTAGTTTTGACTAACCAAAATGCTGAAACGATAAAAAGATATCTTTGATTTCTTCTCACGTTTCCATTGGATATGTCTCCTGAGACATTTGTGTTCTCTAGGTGGACCTACTTCCTATATTATGCCTGCCATATAGTCCCACCACTCATAAATAATGAAAATTCAAAGTGAGCCCATGAGGGCTATTATTTCACTATGTTGGTAGCCTGAATATACATTATTTTGTTTGCAATTATTGTTTTCTAAGACATCACATTTGTAGTTTTGGCTAAAGGAATGGAGAAAAAAAGTGAAAATCTGATGTATCCTACAGCAAAAAAAAGTAATCCTTACTAACAAACTGGTTATATAAGATTCAGAGATATAACTATGAATTTTATTTTTTCTGAAATAAATACAAAGACAAAATGATTAACTATGATATTGACATTGGATGTTGCTTTATTGTACACAGAAAAATGCGAATATCAGTTTCTTAATTTTATTTTTTAAACTCCATTGGCAAAATTGTTTGTAGATTGAAGTGCTATAAAGAATTTTAGAGTAAAAATGTATTTTTAACTGTTAATTATACACAGCATTTGCTGAAAATTCCATCACCTGGAAGCACAATCAAACATGAAAATCGACTTTGGTCTGTTCCCACAAAGAAGAAGAGAGTGAAAGCAATGTTCCAAAATAAAATAACATAGAAAATGATAGTAATTAAGAAATGAAACAATTCTAATAGTATTAACTACATTCTAAGAATCACTAGTATTAATGAAGCTTTTATAGCTATAAATATTCTTTGAAGTAATGAAGCTTTTTTAACTACAAATATTCTTTATACATATATATATTCTACTCTCCAATCCTTTCTGTGAAAATCATTTATTTGGTTGCTACTACATTCATAAAGGTCTCCTACGAAATGGAGGAGACAAGATAATACAAATTCACACTTTCTTCTTTGAGGAAATTTCTGAATACACTGATGATTTATAATCATTATTATATTTTATATAAGATCCTTATAAAAATACTATAGAAAATATATTACTTTCATGAACATCAATGTATTTATTTTTATCTTGCCTTTCTTTGAACGTGAAGGAGACACCTTTAGTATTTTCTTTTTTTTTTTAAAGAGAGATGCATATTTTTCATTTTAGCAAATTATTTTCTAGTCCCAGAAGAAACACAGGAAACTGCAATTAGGCAGAATTTCCCGGAATTATTGTGTGTGTGTGTGTGTGTATGTGTGTATGTGTGTACGTGTGTATGTGTATATATATATATTTTTATATATACGTACTTTTACAATTTTATATACATATTATATATAACTACGTATTTGAATATGTATTCACACATATATATGCATATATGTAAACATACATAAACATTAAGTGTCAAGACAACTGATATGAGAAATATTTTAAAAAGTAACCTTCAAGGTAAAAAGTAAGTTTATCCTAATGATCTAAACCATCAATACCTACAGTACTTTGTAAGTTACTGCTCAGAGATTTTCATGAGTATAAGGCACCATGAGACCATCAAGATTTTCTGAGTAATTGAAAAAAATTAAAAAAACCTTAATACTTAATGTGGGTTCTACAGAATGCATATTATACTTATTTCTTAATAATCCATGAATTAGGTATATGTTAGTTTTTAATTAACTATAACCTCATTTTCAAATCATTTTGCTTAAATGGCCATTTATAAACAGCATCTTTAATGGATTTTTCCTTCTTCAAAAAGAGAAAAATACATTTAATAGTATGCCAGAAATGTAAATTGGATAATATAGACAATATTAAAGCCTTACTGTTTTGTAAGTATCAGACATTTTAATCATCGTCATCATCATCATCATCATATCTTTTAGGAATTCAGTTTAAATTTTCAAAAACAGTTATTCTGTAACTACCAATTTTTAACTTTTATATTTAAAGCTTGGAGATTAATGGTGGTTTTGAATAGCAACAGAAAACTTAGAAGCTCATAAGCCAGCTTTTATATTCATGCCTTACACTTATGTAACTTATTTACCTTTTATAGGTTCATTTTGATTGCTGTGATTCTTGACATGTCTGATTTTTTTGTTACAAGTACTTTTAACACGTTTATAACTTTTAATACATGAATGAATTCAGTTTGTATTCAAATTTAACACAATTATGAATAAATAATGTAGGCACTTTCTTAAATCACTATATACTTACAATGGAGGATTCACCATTTCATGCCTAAATGTTAAGGAAATTTTTATAGTTATTCTCTTTATAATGACTGTAATTATGACAAAAAAAAAAGGTTGAACCTTTGTGAATACCATTGAATAGCAATGTTTTCCCTAGTGATTTCTAGATAAACCCATTTCTCCCTTGGACTCTAACACCCTGCGATTTTTTTTTTCTTTCAAAAAAATCACACTTATTGGGACTTTGGTACCTTGAAACTTGGTCAAACTTTATGAGAAAATAACCTAAGAAATCATTCTCAAAATTTAGATGCACACTATTTTTAAATTAGACTTGAGAGTGACAGGCAAGTCACTTACAGGGAAAACCTCAGAAGGGGAGGAAAAGCCTGGGGCCATAAGCAGCTGAATGCCCCAGGCAATCTGTAAGTGCAGAACTGGTCTGTGAACTTATGCTGGGAGTGCATCTCACTGGACAGATTTGCTTGCTGGAGATTTTTTTTTTTTTCTTTTCCTGGTTTCGAATCAAGATAGAAAAATCATTTTGCTATGACAGTATTTAAAAAAAGAAGTCAGGCAAGACTTAAGTAGTGAGGTGTATATTCTCCTCTCAGTATGTGCCTGAAACTCCCATCGACACTGACAGTAGTTATGCAGATGCATGCAGAAGAAAATAGACCCCTTTTAACATTAAACATCAGATTTGGGTTTCCCCAGAGAACACTGGTTACTGAAGTGGCTGTGAATGATGCATTCTCACAGAATGTTTCAGCCATAAATCAATCCTGAATCATACTTTTCCTAGAGTTCTTTTTTACTCATTTGAAATCCTGGTGTATTATGCATGCACTGACTCTATTTCAGACTGAGCCTAAATACATTTACCAAAATAAGATTCAAATAATTAAATGTGACTTTTATAATTGTTTTCCTCTGAAGATCCAGAGCCTAATCTGGCTCTGCTTAATCATTTTAATTTGACTTTTAATACAGTGTCAGTTTATTTAGTTGGAATTAGTTTTCTATTTCTCTCCTTTTTGTAAGCGCTGCCTGTTTACTTAACAATATTTGGCTTTGCCTAATTATATGTACAGAAGACAGTGCTAAGTGGAACATCAGCTGTTTACATCAGCTCTAACAATTAATGCATGTTAATTTTTAATTACACTGATTGTACTAGAGGCAGAATGTATGTTTCTTCACAGAACAGATGTACTAGTCAGCTTGGCTGGTGAACATGCATATCGATCAGATGTTGATGCTGCCAGCAATTCAGCAAAGTCTGCTAAGAGTGTCGGCTTCTAATGTACTTACAAGTTTACGGCTTAGAGTCCTGGTAGAGGCAATACAACTCGATGCTATATCCTCTAATGTTTACAGATAATCACAGTATGTCTGTTTTGTGGTTAGCATTCTACAGCGTATGATTAGAAGACTGACTAGGTATGAGGGGATCCAAAGGTGTCATTGCCTGTGGACTGCTTTCTCCATTATTATTTGCTGCAATCTTTCAAAGATTTTTTGTTTTTTAACCCATGTTTCTTTTCCTGTGTTAATACTAGATCTCTAACACTGATGACCACTCTTCCTTCAAGGAGATTGTAAAAAGCAATATAATTACTTGCAAAGAAATCTGTCTCCATTGAACATCATCACTAAAGCTAGATGGGAAATACATAGAAAATGCCAGCAGCTAAAGAGCAGACAGTTGACAGGCTTTCAGTCAATGGCCAATCAGTCAAGAAGCATTTAATGAATGTTTCAATATTTTGAGCATTTCACTAAGTACTGCGGGTTACCTTGTCATGAGGGGTAAAAAGAGGTCTAAAAGACCTTTGCCCTTAGGGAACTCATAATATTACTCATAATTTACATGAAAAATAAGACTCATATGCACAAAACAAAGAAATTGTTTTGTAAACTACAGTATATATGCTCTAGTTGATAACATGTAGTTGGTAATGTATACACTCAGAATGTAGGAAATGCTTTATGATAGAGATGAACTAGAGTAGAACTGGTGTTGTTTACCCAAAATTATAGTTTGAATATTGATATGATTTGGCTGTACATCTCTACCCAAATCTCATCTCAAATTATAATCCCCACATGTCGAGACAGGGACCTGTAATCCCCATGTGTAGAGGGAGGGAGGTGATTGGATTATGAGGGTGGTTTTTCCCATGCTGTTCTCATAATAGTAGTGAGTTTTTATGACATCTGATGGTTTTATAAATGTTTGACAGTTCCTCCTTCACATGCTTTCTCTCACCTGCTGCCATGTAAGATGTACCTGCTTCCCCTTCTGCCATAATTGTGAATTTCCTGAGACCTCCCTAGCCATGGGGAACTGTGAGTCAGTTAAACCTCTTTTCTTTATAAATTACCCAGTCTTGGGAAGTTCTTTATAGCAGTGTGAAAATGGACCGATAGAATAAATTGGTACTGCAGAGAAAGGGGTACTGTTAAAAGGATACTTGAAAATTTGGAGGCAACTTTGGAACTGGGTTATGGGCAGAGGTTGGCACAGTTTGGAGGGCTCAGAAGAAGACAGGAAGATGTAGGAAAGTTTGGAGCTTCCTAGAGACTTGTTGAATGGCTTTGACCAGAATGCTGATAGTGACATGCACAATGAAGTCCAGGGTGAGGTGGCATCAAATGAAGATGAGGAACTTATTGGGAACTGGAGCAAGGGTAAGTCTTGCTGTGCTTTAGCAAAGAGACTGGTGGTGTTTTATTCCTGACCTAGATGTCTGTGGAACTTTGAACTTGAGAGAGATGATTTAGGGTATCAGGTGGAAGAAATTTCTGTTTTTGTTGGAAAGGCATGATTGCTCTTGAAATGTGAAAAGACATGAGATTTGGGAGGGGCCAGGGTTGGAATGATGTGGTTTGACTCTGCATCCCTACCCAAATTTCATCTCGAATTGTAATCCCTATGTGTCAAGGGAGGGAGTTGACTGTATCATGGGAGCAGTTTCCTCCATTCTGTTCTCATGATAGTAGTGAGTTCTTATGAGATCTGATGGTTTTATAAGTGTTTGATGGTTCCTACTTCACATGCTTTCTCTCTCCTGCTGCCATGTAAGGTGTGCCTGCTTCCACTTTTGCCAAGATTTATTTAAGTTTCCTAAGGCCTCCCCAGCCATGAGGAACTGTGAGTCAACTAAACCTCTATTATTTATAAATTACCTAGTCTCAGGACGTTCTTTATATCAGTATGAAAATGAACTAATACATATATAAATGTATTAAGCAGTATTTTTTAAACTACTTTGCCAAACTCTTCTACATCATTCTACAGATAAGAATACCAAGGTAAAACATTTCTTTTTTTTTTCTTTTAGTGTATTCCCGCCTATTGTCCTCTAAAATTTCATAAAGAAATCTCTTGGGTCTCTTTTTACTTGTGGATAGAAATGACTATCTGATTTAATCATTTTGACACACTGATTAGACTTTAAAAATTCTTATTCTAAACTTAAATGAAAATATAAATGACCAGAAATAGCCAAAGCAATCTTAAATAAGAACAAAGATGAAGGATATACATGACCAGATTTCACAATATATTGTAAAGCTTTAGTAGTCAAGACAGTGTGGTTTGATATAGTTGTAGTTTAAAACACCAAAGCAACTAAGAATTAAGAGGTAGGCCTGCCTATGCCACGACAATTTTGTGAGCATAAGATTGTTTAATAAATAATACTGGACCAATTCTATATCCATATGAATAAAAATGAACTTTAAAATAGATTCTATACTAGACATAGAGTAATTTAAGAGAGTTTATAGTTGCAAATGTGAAATGTAAAACTATTATGTTTCCAGAAAAAAATATGAGACAATATATTTATGACCTTGGTGGAGACAAATATTTCTTTAAAAGGGCACAAAAAATTAGCTCTAAAAGAAGAGATTGTTACACTGGAATTCCTTTTAAAATAAATAATTTTGTTCATCAGAAGATGTAATAAAAAGAGTGAAGAGGTAGGCCACAGATTAGGAGAAGATATGCAATGCACGTATCTAACACAATATATAAAGAACTCCTAAAAATAAAATAGGAAAAGACAGCCAAACCAGATTTTTAAAAAAATGGGCAAACAACTCAAAATGGCACCCAAAAAACACTATTCATTTGGCCAACATAGGAAAGATACTTAACATCATTAGTTATAATGGAGATGGAAAATATAATCAGAATGAGATACCATTAAAATGCTACCAGAAGGGCTAAAATTAAAAGAACCTGACAATACCAAAGGTCATCTAAGTATGTAGCAACTAAAACTCTTATTTATTGCTGGTGGTAGTATATATTGGAACAATATTCCTGGGAAATTGGCAAATATTACTAAAATTAAACATACATATATTTTATGACATGTTTCATTCATAGGAGTATGCTGAGAACAAATGATTACGCTGATTAAAAAGTATTTGATAATTGTTATAAGAGCTTACTTATAATACCCCCAAACTGAAAATGATCCAAATGACACTGAGGAGAACAATGACTTGTTATGGCATATTCATACCATGAAGTATTATATAGCAATGAAAGAGAAGAAATTATTGCTACACACAACAGCATAATAGTATCTCAGATGCATAATGCTGAGTAAAAGAAGCAGATATCACAAAAGTACCTCTATGTGATTCTCTTTATATGCACTTCAACAGGAAGGAAAATGGGAATTCCACTTCTGATATCACTGTGAGGAACTCCATGGGTCCACTCCCTAGTGAAACCTGTAAATATTATAAATAAAAACAACATTGAAGTTTTCAGAAAATTGTATATAGTAAATGAAAAAAAACCCACTTATTCAAAAAAATCTATTATACTTAGTAAAAACTGCAAAAGCCTGGATGTTTAAGCTATGACCCATGCCTTTCATCACCCCTTTTCCAGATCAGCTGGGCAGAAACTCTACTCCAAAGTGAAACAGCCAAGAACACAGGCTTCTCTCTTCTTCCAGCATCAAGTTGGAGGGCTCTCTTCCCTTAAGGTTCAGAACATCAGCATTTTTCATCTTCATCTCAGTTACCTGTTTCTGAATCGAAGCTCTAGATGAGTATGGCTAAGGCATGGAAGACCTCTTTTATTGCCTAGTCCTCACTTATGGAACAAATGATCTAGTTTGAGAGTGGTGTCTGGGCAATACCCTTGCCCTAGCTCATGGGATGAACATTTTATAAGAACAAAGGAGGCAAGCCAAAAATACCTAAAAATGCTGCCCCCTTCTTATCCACTGAGTGTTCAGCTCTTTAACTGGGGTGTCACTTAGAAAGAAGCTCACCATTTTCCCTGTCCCAACACCAAACACTGGGTTAATATTTTGTCTGAGAAAACAAGCAAGTCATAGAACAGAGAACTTCAATGGCCGCTTTAAATAAAGGAACTTCATTTGCAGCAGAATGCAAAAAAGTCAGGCATTGGAACACTCTCAGGAGGACATCTTAGGTAAAAAGCAATTGACAAGTGATTAACACATTCATGTGAAATATGAGCTATTCTTAGAGAAGCCAGCTTGTTGGAAAGAAATGGAGAAATAGCTTGCAAGAGCCCTTCTGGTGTCAGAACAAATCTCAAACACTGGCCTTTGGAACTACACCTTCAAGGAGCCTAAATTTGATTGGATTAGTCTGTGGAACTATTTATGCCCTGGGATATTATTGTAAACAGTCGAACAATGAGCCAGCAACTGCTGGAGCTTAACATCTGGTGTGGTAAGGAGAGATAAAGAGAGCCCAGTAGAAGCCACTGTCAACCCAGAATAACTCTGGGCTTACCAAAGGGTGTATCCCCTGAAAAGCAACATCACACAGACTTCACTAAAACAACCCAGCCAGTTACTAAACAAGTAAAGAAGAAAATATCAATAACAAGCTCTGGAATGGAGAAGAAAATTGCTACAATACCTTACCTAAATTGTTTAGTTTCCAGAAAAAAACAAATGAGACATTCAAAGAAACATGAAAGGATGAGCCAAATACTAGAAAAAAAGCAAGCAACAAAAACTGCCAGTGAGAAGCAACAGAAATTGTGTATAATAGAGAAATACTTCAAAGTAGCCCTTATAAGTATGTTCAAAGAGCTAAAGAAAACCATTATTAAGGAAGTAAACTATGATGAATGTGTTACATTAGATAGAGAACATCAACAAAAACATAGGAATTATTTGAAAAATAGAAAAATCTGAAACTGAAAAGTGTAATAACTAAAATGAAACATTTACCAGAGGCGTTCATTTGTAGATTTTAACAGGCAGAGGAAAGAATTAGAAAATTTGAAGACATTAATGAGGAAAAATAAACAACGATTCAGAGGAAATATATGTACAGGTTGAGTATCCCTTATCTGAAATGCTTGGGAACAGAAGTGTTTCAGATTTCAGATTTTTTAAATTGTGGAATATTTGCATATACATCATATACATAATGAGATATCTTGGAGACGAGACCCAAGTGTAAACAAAAAATTTATTTGTGTTTCATACATACCTTATACACATAGCCTGAAAGTAATTTTGTATAATATTTTTAATAATTTTGTGTATGAAACAAAGTTTCTGTATATTGAACCATCAGAAAGCAAAAGTGTCACTATCTCAGCCACTCACGTGGAAAATCTGTTTTTGTTGGTATCACCATCATTCCTGAATCTGAATTTCTGTGCTATCAATAAGTAATTATTTTCTTATACTTATTCACACATATGTACTTAACAGTAAAAAGTATGACGTACCATTAATAGTGCAAAAATTACGTGTTCATGGTAACTAAGAAGCACAGTAGCAGCACCGGAATACCTGTGTAGGCTGTTAAACAACAGCAACAGAAAACAACAGCAGGCTTTCAGTCTCCACCTGCAATTCTGTGTCTTGATTAAAAGGTTACTGTACAGATGCTGAACGAACTGTGTGTTGTGGGCCTGTGTTTTGACTGTGATCCATCACCGAAGTTAGGTGTGAAATTTTCCACTTATGGCATCATGTCAATGCTCAAAAAGTTTTGGATTTTGGAGTATTAAAGATTTTGAATTTTTTGAATTAAGGATGCCTAGTCTGCACACGTATACACACATACCTACTTAATACATATATAATATATATACACACACACACATTCATACACTATATGTGTATATCGTATTTTTGGTCTTATAACATATAGAATTGTAATATATTGTCTAATAACAGCACAGAACATGTGGGTTGGATGCAAAGCTGTATGGGACTAAGGAAGTGACTACAAATAAAAACTTGAAACCATGGGAATAAACAAACAGAATCACAAATGATGAATGAGATGGTTAATATAACAAAAGCTATAAATAAATATTTGCTCACCCTTTTTCCCTTAGCTTCTTTAAAGTACATAATACTATATAAAATTATGATTTTAATAAGCATCATTTGGTTTGTAGAAATTATAAGTGTAGTATGTTTAAGAGTAATATCACAAAAGGAGGGAAAGAAAATAATTATATAGGAATAATGTTTTCCTATCTCAGTGAAACTAAGTTTGTATAAAGTAAAGACATTTCTTATAAGTTAATATCTATATGATAAGCCTGAAAGCAGCCAGTGTGGAAATAACTTAAACAACAGAGTAAAACATTCATTAAAAAAAACCTTAAATACTCCCAGGGAAAATATTTACCTGATGCAAAAAAAAAAAAAAAAAAAAAAAGCAGTAAAAGAGGAATAGAGGAGGAAAAAGGCATAGGAGATATAAAAACAAAAAGTAAAATGGCACGTGAAAATCCAATTATGTCAATAGTAACAGTAAATCTTCATGAATAAAATATTCCAATTATTAAGCAGTAATTTTTAGACAGGATTAAGAAAACAAGATCTAAGACACTTGAGATTTAAATATATGAATCAACTTAAAAAATAAAAAAATGGGAAAAGATTTATGCAAAGAGATAATTAGGAATTGACTATAATAACAATAAACAAAGTAGACTTCAAAACAAATAGTGTTACTAGGCATAAGGGGAGATATTTGCAATGATAAAATAATCCATCAGGAAGATATGACAATATACATATATATGCACCTAATAACAGAGCACCAAAATACATAAAGCAAAAACTGACAGAAATGAAAGATGAAATAGATAATTGAACACTAATAGAGAACTCAGATGCCCACTTTTCATAACAGAGAGATCAAATACACACATCAACAAAAAAGAAGACTTGAACAATATTATAAACAAATGAAATCTAATAGATATGTGTAGAACAGTCCATTCAGTATCAGAATATACATTCTTTTCAAGTACACAGGGAATATTCTTTAAAGTAGCTAATATTTTATGTCATTTTAAAAAACTCAGTACGTTTCAAAGAATAGAAATAATATAAAGTATGTTTTCTGACTACAATAAAATAGTGTCAAAATAACACAAATTAGAGAAGCTTACATATATGTGGAAATTAAACAACTTTTAGTTTAACCATCAACAGAAGAGTGTACATTGGACTCATTAAATAATTTCCATCCCCCACCCCCTCCCACCATTCCACCATTTTAAGTCTCCGATGTCTGTTACTCAACTCAACTCTCTATGACCATGTGTACACATTATTTAGCACCCACCTATGCATGAGAACAAGTCAGTATTTAACTTTTGGTTTCTGATTTATTTCATGTAATATAATGGCCTCTGATTGCATCCATTTTGCTGCAAAAGACATGATTTTATCTTTTTTTATGACTGAATAGTGCTCCATGGTGTATGTGTATATGTGTGTGTGTGTGTGTTTGTGTGTACATATACACAGCACATTTAGCACATTTTCTTTATCAAATCATCTGTTGATGGACACTTAGGTCAATTTTATATCTCTGCTATTCTGAATAGGGCTGTGATAAACCTACAAGTACATGTGTCTTTTTTTTTATTTTTTTTTTAATGATTTCTTTTCCCTTGGGTAGATACCAGTAGTGGTATTGCTGGGTCAAACGGTAGTTCTACTTTTAGTTCTTTGAGAATCTCCATACTGTTTTCCACAGAGATTGAACTAATTTGCCTTCCCACTAACAGTGTGCAAGTATTCCCTTTTCTCCACACTCTCACCAACATCTGGGGTTTTTTGACTCTTTGAAAATAGCCATTCTGACTGGTATAAGATGCTATCTCATTGTGGTTTTAATCTGCATTTCTCTATCATTAATGTTGTTTAATGATTTTTCATATGTTTGTTGGCAATATGTATGTCTTTTTTTAAGTAGTGTCTTCATGGTTTTTTTACTCATTTTTAAATGAAGTTATTCATTTTGTTTTTTTGTTCTTCAGTTGTTTGACTTCTTTGGAGATTCTGGACATTTGTTCTTTGTCAGATGCATAGTTTGGAAATATCTTCTCCCATTTTGTAGATTACCTGTTTACTCTGCTGATTATTTATTTTTTTGTGCAGAAGCATTTTCAATTAAGGAAGTCCCATTTGTCTACTTTTGTTGTTGTTGCTGCTTGTGCTTTTGAAGTTTTGGTCGTAAATTTTTGGCTTAGGTCAACATCCAGAAGTTTCTCCGAGGTTTTATTTTAGGAATTTTATAGTTTCAGGTTTTAATTTTAAATATCTGATCATATTGAGTTAATTTTTGTATATGGGGAAAAATAGGAGTCCACTTTCATTTTTCTGCATGTGGCAATCCAATTTTCCTAGCACAGTTTGTTAAATAGGGTATTGTTTCCCCAGTGTACATTTTAGTTGACTTCATCAAAGAGCAGTTGGTCATAGGTATATGGCTTTATTTCTGGGTTCCCTATTTTGGTTCATTGATCTATGTGTCTGTTTTTATATCAATACCATGTTATTTTGGTTAGTATAACCTTATTGTATAATTTAAAATCAGGTAATGTGATGTCTCCAGTTTTATTCTTTTCATTTATACTTGGTTTGGCTATTCAGGGTCTTGTAGGTTTCAGGTGAGTTTTCTGACTTTGGTATTTTGATAGTAATTTCACTGTATCTGTATCTAGCTTTAGGGAGTATGATCATTTTAACAATATTGCTTCCTCCAATCCCTGAGCATAGGATGTTTTTTCATTTATTCATCAGTGTTTTGTTGTTTTCCTTGTAGAGACCTTTTACCTCCTTGGTTAAATGAATTTCTAGGTATTTTATTTATTTATTTTTATAGCTATAATACATGGAATTAATTTGATTTTCAGCTTAGTCATTATTAGTGTATAGAAATGTTCCTAATATTTGTACATTGATTTTGTATCCTGAAACTTTACTGAAGTCACTTATGACTTTATCCATTTCCTCTAGGTTTTCTAGTTTGTGAGTATAGAGCGGTTCATAATAGTCTCTCATGATCTTTATTTTTCTATCGCTTCACTTGTGATGTCTCCATTTTCATCTCTGATTTTGCTTATTTGAAGTTTCTCTCATCCTTTCTTGGTTAATCTAGCTATCAATCTATTTATTTTGGTCATCCTTTGGAAAGATTAACTTTTAATTTTATTAATCCTTTTTATTTTTATATTTTGGTCTCAATTTCATTTAGCTCTTCTTTAATATCTTTTATAATTTTTTCTTCTGCTAGCTTTGGGTTTGGTTTGTTCTTGTTTTCCTAGTTGCTTGAGGTATAATGTTAGGTTGTAAATTTGTGATCTTTCTATTTTCTTGATGTAGTCATTTAATGCTATTAACTTCCCTTTCCATACTGCTTTTGCAGTATCCCAAATGTTTTGCTTTGTTGTGCATCTATTTTTATTCATTTAATTTTTTAAAAATTTCTGTGTTAATTTCATTATTTTCACAAAGATAATTGAAGATCATGTTCTTTCATTTCCATGTATTTGTATAGTTTTCTGAGTTCCTCTTAAAATGAATTTCTACTTTCATTCTACTGTGGTCTGAGAAGATACTTGATGTAATCTTGATTTATTTAAATTTATTAATATTTGTTTTGTGGACTTACAGGTGGTCTACCTTAAAACTTCCATGTAATGATGTGAAAAGTGTGTATTCTGCAGTTGTTAGGTAGAACAGTCTGTAAATGTCTAAAGTCCAATTTAAGTCCAGTGTTGCTTTGTTTATTTACTGCCTAAATTATGTTTCTAGTGCTGTTAGTAGGGTGTTAAAATTCCACTATTATTGTATTGCTGTCTATCTCTTTTCTTAGGTCTAGTAGTGTATTAGTCAGTTTTCACACTGCTATATATATACTACCTGAGACTGGGTAATTTATAAAGACAAGAGCTTTAATTTACTTACTGTTCCATATGGCTGGGGAGTCCTCGGGAAACTAACAATTATGGTGGAAGGTGAAGAGAAAGCAAAGCATGTCTTATATGGTTGCAGGAGAGAGAGAATGAGGAAGTGCCACACTTTAAAGTTGTCAGCTCATCAGCTCTTGTTAGAATTCACCCACCATCACAAGAACAGCATGGGTGAAACTGTCCCCATGATCCAATCACCTCCTACCGAGTTTCTCCCTTGACATGTGGGGATTACAATTCAAGATATGATTTGGGTGGGGACACAAATCCAAACCATATTCTTCTGCCCCTGGCCTCTCCCAAATCTTATGATATCTTCACATTTTAAAACCAATCATTCCTTCTCAACAGTCCCCCAAAGTCTTAGCTCATTCCAGCATTAACCCAAAAGTCCAAGTCCAAAGTCTTGTCTGAGACAAGGCAAGTTTCTTCTACCTATAGGATGTTAAACTCAAAAACAAGTTAGTTACTTCCATGGTACAATGGGAAGTACTGGCATTGGGTAAGTGTTCCCTTTTTAAGTGGGAGAAATCAGACAAAACAAAGGGGCTACAGGGTCCATGCAAGTCAAAAACTTGGCCAGGCAGTCATTAAATCTTAAAGCTCCAAGTGGGTCACCTGAGGTCAGGAGTTCAAGACCAGTCTGGCCTATGCAGTGAAACCCTGTCTCTACTAAAAATACAAAAATTAGCCAGTGGTGGTGGTGGGCACGTGTAATCCCAGCTACTTGGAAGGCTGAGGTGGGAAAATTGCATGAGTCTGGGAGGTGGAAGTTGCAGTGAGCTGAGAGTAAGACTCTGTCTCAAAAAAAAAAAAAAAAAGAAAAGAAAAAGAAAAAATCTTAAAGCTCCAAAATCTCCTTTGATTTCATGTCTTACATCTAGGTCATGCATCATGCTGATGCAAGGGGTCACTCCCATGGCCTTGGGAAGCTCCATTTCTGTGGCTCATACAGTCCCCATGGTTTCTTTCATGTACCGTCATTGAGTGCCTGCAGCTTTTCCAGGTGCATGGTGCAAGCTGTTGGTGGACCTACCTTTCTAGGGTCTAGAGGACAGTGGCCTGTTTCTCACAGCTACATTAGGCAGTGCCCCCCTGGAGATTCTGTGTGGGTGGCTCCAACCCCACATTTCCTCTTTGCACTGCCCAAGAAGAGATTGCCCATGAGGGCTACACCTCCACAGCAAACTTCTGCCCAGTCATCCAGGCATTTCCATACATCCTCTGAAATCTAGGTGAAGGTTCTCAAACTTCAACTCTTGTCTTCTGTGCACCTGCAGGCCCAAAACCACATGTAAGCCATGAAGGCTTGGATCTTGCACCCTATGAAACAATGGCCTGAGCTGTACATTGGCCTCTTTGACTCATGTTGGAACTTTTGGCTGGGATGCAGAGCACCAAGTCTCAAAGCTGCAAAGAGCAGTGGGGCCCTGAGCCTACCCCACAAAACCATTTTTCCCTCCAACACCATGTGTAAACCACCAAGGTTTGGTGCATTGCACTCTCTGAAGCAACAGCCTGAACTGTATGTTGGCCTCTTATAGCCATGGCTGGAACTTTTAGCTGGGACACAGAGCACCAAATCCCAAGGCTGCACAGAGCAGTGGGGCTCTGGGCCTGACCCACAAAAACTATTTTTTCCTCCTAGGCCTCTGGGCCTGTGATGGAAGGGTCTGCCTGGAAGATCTCTGAAATGCCCTGGAGACACTTTCCCCATTGTCATGATGATTAACATTGGCTCCTCATTATTTAAGCAAATTTCTGCAGCCTGCTTGAATTTCCTCCCAGAAGATGGGTTTTTCTTTTCTACCGCATGGTCAGGCTGCAAAGTTTCCAAACTTTTACACTCTACTTCCCTTTTAAACATAAGTTCAAATTTCATATCATCTCTTCGTAAATGCAAGGTCACCTCTTAAATGCTTTGCTGCTTAGATATTTCTTCCACCAGATACCCTAAATCATCTCTCTCAAGTTTAAAGTTCCATAGATCTCTAGGACAGGGGCCAAATGCCACCAGTCTCAGCTAAAGCATAGCAAGAGTCAACTTTGCTTCAGTCCCCAGTAGTTCCCCATCCCCATCTGATGCGGACTTCATTGTCTATATCACTATCAGCATTTTGGTCAAAACCATTTGACAAGTTTCTAGGAGGTTCCAAACTTTCCTACATCTTTCTGTCTTCTTCTGAGCCCCCGTCAAACTGTTCCAACCTCTGCCCATTACCCAGTTTCAAAGTCAATTCTACATTTTCAGGTTTTCTTTATAGCAGCAGCCTACTCTGCTGGTACCAATTCTCTGTGTTATCTGTTTTCACACTGCTATAAGATGACACTTGAGACTTGGTAATTTGTAAAGAAAATAGATTTAATTGACTCATGTTCTGCATGGTTGGGGAGGCCTCAGGAAACTTATGATCATGGTGGAAGGTAAAGGGCAAGCAAGGCACATCTTACAAGGTATCAGGAGAGAGAGAGACAGCAGAAGTGCTACACTTTAAAGTCATCAGCTCTCATGAGAACTCACTCATTATCACAAGAACAGCATGAGGGAGAACACCCCCATGATCCAGTCACCTCTGAGCAAGTCCCTTTCTTGACATGTGGGAATTACAACTCTGGATGAGATTTGGGTGTGGATATAGAGCCAAACCATATTAAGTAGTATTTGCATTATCATTCTGGGTGTTCCAGTGTTGGGTGCTTTTATATTTAGGATTATTATATCTTCCCATTCAATTGATAATGACTATGTCTTTGTTAACTGTTGTAGATTTAAAGTCTGTTTCATTTGACATAAATATAGCTAATCCTATTTGGTTTTGGTCTCCAATTGTTTGAAAAACCTTTTTCCATTCTTTACTTTGAATCTATGTGTCTTCAACAATTAGATTGGTTTCTTATAAGCAGCATATAGTTGGATCTTTTCTTTTATTCATTCCACCAATCTATACCTTCTAAGTGGAGTATTTAATTCCTTTATGTTCAAAGTTAACATTGATATGTTAGGTTTTGTTTTGTCATAATGTCAGTTGTTGTCTAGTTGCTTTGTAGTCTCAATTACTGTTTTACAAGGTCTGTGAATCTTATAATTGCATGTGTTTCTATGATGATGATTATCAACCTTTCATTTCAAGGTTTAGATTGCCTTAAGCCTTTCTTGCAGAACTGGCCTAGTGATGGTGAACTCTCTTAGTGTTTGCTTGTCCAGAAAGACTTTATTTCTCCTTTGTTTATAAAGCTTAATTTAGCATGATTGATAATATTTTTACTTAAGAATCTTAAAATTGGACCCCAGTCTTTTCTGGCTTGTGAGTTTTCTGGTAAGATATCCACTGTTAGTCTTATGGAATTTCCTTTATATGTTATTAGATGCCTTTTTTTTCTCTTGTTGACATTTGGGTCTTGTTTCTTCATATTGACTATGTGTAATTTGATGACTATACGGCATCGTGAAGTCTGTCTTGCGGTGTATCTTGTTAAAGTTCTTTGAGTCTTTATATCTCAATGTCTAAGTCTCTAGCAAGAGTAAAGAAACTTTCAATTATTTCCTCAAAGAAGTTTCCCAAACTTTTTACTCTTTCTTCTCCCTTAGGGATATCTACAACTTGCAGGCTTAATTGTTTTCATAACCCTGTAATACTAAAAGACTTTATTCATTGAAATTTTTTTTTCTTTGTTTTTGTCTCACTGGGTTAATTGGAATGACCTGTCTTCAAGCTCTGGGAAACTTTCTTTCACTTGGTCTAGTTTATTGTTAAAGATTTCAGCAATAGGTTGAAATTCCTTCAACAAATTTTTAAATTCCAGAAGTGTATCTTGTTTTTGGTTTTTAACATCTGTATATTTAGCAAATTTATCATTCATACCTTGAATTATTTTTCTCATTTTTGTGTGTGTTGGTTTTCAACATTCTCTTAGATTTCATTAAACTTCTTTAAAATAAATATTTAAAATTATTTATCTGATGTTTCAAAAATGTTGTTTTGTTTAGGTTCAATTGTTGGAGAGTTAGTATGATCCTTTTGGCATGTTGTAATATTCTGCTTTCTATATATCCAAAATTGTTTCTATGGTTTCTTCTTAACTGGATAAATTATCTCTTCTTATTTTGTAATGTACTTATTGTTTCATTTGGGAAGACTTTTTTCTTTTCCAGTTGATGATGTGACTATAATGTATGTTGTGTAAGGTCATTTGGGTTTGGTTCTGGGTGCTTTCAGTGGCAAAGACTGTGTAAGTTCCTTGGTTGTGGATAACTTTTGTGTGGTGGCTTTTTAAAATGCTGGCTATAATAGTGATGGACTGGGTGTGTGAGCTAACTCACTGCCTCCTGTGGGGCTGGGATGTTGGGGGTCTCAGAAAGCTTATTTTGTTTCCCAGTGCTGTGCACTTGTGTCAGCAGATTTTGTAGTGGGTTGTGCAATTCAACCTCCTGGCCAGTGGGTGGTGTTTAAGGGTAAGAGCTGGTTATAGCAAAAGCAGATGGGATTATGCTTGATCTTTGTTTACTTAGTGAAGCTCTCAGTTGTCTTAGGACATGAACTGGTTTGTGGAATGTACGGTGGCTTGAACTCCCTTTTCAGTCCTTGAGTTGGGGACCAACCTGGGCTGAATTGAACCACCAAGGCTGCCCTTGGAAATCCCAACATCAGGCACAAGCACAAGCCCTGATTAGGACAGCAGGGTCAAATTTATTAAGATCTCTGTAGAGGAGGAGCGGGGCTGCCCCAGCTCCAAGGCCTCGGCAGGCAAAAATGTGATATGCTCCCTGCCACACCCTTGTCTCATTGCTTGGGATGTGCAAATTGGATGGACACTGCTGTCTATCTCCAGGCGGCAGTACAGCCAAGAGCCATGAACGACATTTGCCTTCTGGCTCACTGCTGAAATATCTTCTGTGCAAAATCTCCTCTTTCAGCCCCAAACACTCAGGTTTTTGGCTCTCCTGCTCGCCACTGCAGAAATCTTGCTGTTCATGTAGAGATGATGACAGGCCTCACCTTTCATGCAAGCCTGGGTCCAGTGGGCACATTGCCAGTGGGGACATGGCCATCCCTAGTAGCCCTAGAATGGCCATCCTCTGATGTGTCTTTACCAAACTCTCACAGGTGAAACCAGGGCTGTCTCTGAAGCTGTAGGTAGGGAGAGGAGAAGTTCCTGTCTCCCTCTCCATGTCCATGCCTGAGCACTGAGGCTTTCTGTCCACTGGGATGGAACCATACCCCTTTGTTGCAGAGCCAACCACACCACCCACATCTCTGCTGGAAGTGGCACAGTCATTTTCAGCCTATGAGCAGGAGCTCTCGGGCCCGGAAAGTGTTTGCACTGGTCTCTCTGTGTTCACACTCCCTTAGTATGCTGCTCTTTCCCTTCTCTTTGGAACAGTCCTCCCTGAGGGCCAGACCACTGGTAATCCTGCCACTTTTCTGGGTCCAGCAAGTCCTGTGTAGCTGTTACAATCAAAGCAGGTGCCAGGGAATGCCTGCAGGGTCTCTGGTGACATGGTGACACAATGGCTGAGGTTTCCTGAGCTGGACACAGTTCCCCAGTGTGTGTACTCAAACTATAGCAACCACCACCACAGCTTAGATCTAGGGGAAGGGCAAGTGACTTTGCGTGAGTGGTAATCTGGTGTAATGCTCTTAAGAAGTCCCTAAATTGACACTCACAGCAGTGTTTGGGTTTTCAAGGAAAGAGGAGCACTCTTAGTTCAGACACCAGTAGTCTACTGCAGGGGCAAAGGGAGACAATATCACACGTACCTACCCTTTTGATGAAGTAACAAGTCCTTTGGGCTCCCAGCCAATCCCTGCCAGTCTCATGCTTTCTTCTTTGTCTGTGCCCTAGTTTCTTCCTGTGAGTTTTTCACTAGGGTCCATCACTTTCCCCTTGATAACTTTTTTTTTTTTTTTTCCTGAAGGAAACTGGCATCTGATGTTTCTAGTCAACCATCTTGAAAAGAGAAAGAAAGTTAATCCAATTTTGACAAAGATGCCAAAACCATTCTATGGGGGAAAAATTGTGTTTTAGGTGAATGATATTGAGAAATTAGATATCCATATACAAAATAATGATATTAGATTCTATCACATCATATATAAAAAGTAACTCAAAAGTTTTTCAAAGACTTAAATGCTAGAGCTAAAACTAAAACTCTTAGAAGAAACAGCTAAATCTGCACAATTGCAGATATGACAATGGTTTGTTTACATATGGCATCAAAATATGAGCAAAACAATATGAGCAACAAAAGAAAAAGATAGATAAATTGGACTTCATCAAAAATTTTTAAAAAGCCTTGCTTCAAACTATGCTAAATGCCTAAGCTCTTTGAATTTAATATGTAGTGTTTCTGTCCTCCAGCATCTGGAAATCTGCAGATTTGGATGCACAAACAATTAGACATAAGACACAGTATAATGAAGTATTTGTTTTCATAGAGGATCATAGAAGTTCATAAACAGAGGATGAAGAAACACGGAAGACAGAGGAAGGATTTAGTTTTGGGGGCATGTGCTAATGGCCATGAAACAATTCTGAAATGTAAGTAACATTTCAAAAAGCATATGTTTTTGGCCCTTATTTTCTGCTTTTTTCAGTTTATAATGATGATAGAGAACATCAGTTATCATAAATAGCTTTATAGAAGGGTTATAGCTAGTTTATATCAGATAATGACTTTACTGTCTTTACTAAATCTAAAAACATATTAAATATATTAAAAGCAACAATAATTAGAATAACATTTTCCTGGTATGATGATGAAGAGACAGATCCATGAATTCACGGTCCAGAAATATATTCAAGTACAGTCAGGCAGTGCATAAAGATGTTTTGGTCAATGACAGATTGCATATAATATGGTGATCCTGTAAGAAGATAAAGGAGCTGACAATTTTCTATCTCTTAGTGATGCTGTAGTCATCATAAGGTTATAGTTCAATTACTTTATTTATAAATAAATTTAGTGTAGCCTAAATATACAATGTTTATAAAGTCTATAATAGTATTCAGTAATATTCTAGGCCTTCACATTTAATCACCATTCATTCACTAATTCAACCAGACTCCTGCAGGCTCCATTTATGGTAAGTGCCTTATACAGGTATACCATTTTTAAAATCTTGTATACTGTATTTTATGTACTTTCCATATGTTTAAAAATGTTTAGATACACACATTCTTGCTATTTGTTAAAATTGCCTACAGTATTTAGTGCAGTAATATGCTTCACAAGTCTGTAGCCTAACAACAACAGGCTGTGCCACGTAGCCTAGGTGTAGGCTATAACATCTAGGTTTGTGCAATGCATTCTAGCATGTTTACTCAGTGAAGAAATTGTCTAACAATGTATTTTGTAGAACATATCCCCATTGTTAAGTGATAAATGAGTGTACATATAGAAATAAAAGTTCTCACACCAGTGGGGAAGAGGTACGTATTTAAATAATTTGTTTTTTGAATAAAAGCATTTTGTGAGAAAAACCTTTAAAACTTGATGTTCAATTTGTCCCTTACAGAATAGGTTATCAGTGGATAAAAGATCTAAGTGTATAACATTCTATCCTAACATAGGTAAATGTGGGAAAAAGACACTGAAATGTTATTTTACCTTTTACTCTGAAATAAGTTACCTAAATTAAATGGAAAATATATGTTAATATTGTCTTTATACTCTTTTTTATTTGACGGGGTCTTTCTCTGTCTCTTAGGCTGGAATGCAGTGGTGCAAGCACAGGTCACTACAGACTTGACCCCCAGACTCAAGTGATCTTCCCACTTCAGCCTCCCAGGTAGCCAGGACTATAGGCACATGTTACCACACTCAACAAATTGCTTTAAATTTTTTGTAGAGTTAAAGTCTCACTGTGCTGCCCAGGCTGGACTTGAAATCCTAAAGCTCAAGTGATCATTCTACTTCTGGGTCCCAAAGTGCTAAGATTACAAGTGTGAGCCACCATGCTTAGATGTCTTTATACGTTTAATGAAAGTAAATTTTTTATAAGTGTGTCCAAATGCCTAGAAGCTCTCAACATCTCTCACCTGGGCTATTGCCCTGATCAGTTTCCTGATAAATGTTCTCTCTACTTCAGCTTTCGTTCTCATCTCCTATAGTCTACTCCTTATGGTGCAACCTGAATGATCCTTTGTCATGTAAGTCAGATAATGTCATCCCTCTGCTCGAAATCTTCCAGTGGCTTCTCACATCACAGGCTAGCACTCACGGATCCCCTCAGCCTTTGGCCTCTTTGTCATTCTTCACATGCACTTAGTAGGATCCTGCTGCATCTGTTGTTCCCCTATGTGGTTCACTTCCTTACTTTCTTTTAGAGTCTTATTAAATATCATTCTCTCAGAGAGGCCTTTCTTGATTGCTTTATTTAAAGGAGTAGTCCTCTCCCCCAAACACTTTTTTACTCTCTCTCTTGCTTATCCTCATCCTTTGCATGACATATGAATCATATATATGTATTCCTATGTCTCTCTCTCTATATATATGTATATAGATAGATATATTTAATTGAGACAGGGTCTCATTCTGTTGACAGGGTCCTTCTCTGTCTCAGGCTGGAGTGCAGTGGTGCAAACACAGCTCACTGCAGCCTCGACCTCTCAGGCTCAAATGATTCTCCCATTTCAGCCTCCTGAGTATCTGGGACTACAGGTTCGCACCAGCACACTGGGATAATTTTTGTAGATATAGGGTTTTGCCATGTTACCCAGGCTGGTCTAAGACTCTAGGGCTCAAGTGGTCCGCCCGCCTTGGCTTCCCCAAATGTTGGAACTATAGGTGTGAGCCACCACTTCTGGCCATTAAACATTGTTTTTAATCCTATATCTGTGGCTCCTAGGAAAGAGGTTGGCACAGTGTAGGTACTCAATGATGAATAGATCTGGGAAAACTAGTAATTTTTGACTAGATAAAATTTCTAAAACTGTTAAGAAAAGCAGCATAAGCACAGTCAAAAGATCAATAATAAAGTGGGTAATTTTTTCAGCCCCACTGATAGAAAAGGGAAATTGAATATAAAAAGAGCTCTTACACATCACTTAGGGAAAAAAAATACATATGTAAATAGGCCGTGAAGATAAAAACAATAATAATTGTCATAACTTATAGGATAAGATCTGTAAACTCACTAGTAATCAGGGAAATGGAAGTAGAAATGCCATTTCTCAACATTACATTTACAGAACAATTAAAAAGTATGACAGTCTACAGGGTTGGGAAGGATTTGGCAAAGCAGAATACTTACACAGTCTTGATGTCAGGTATTGAGGTACTTTAGTAAAACTAGACTGGAGGACAATTTGGAAATAGTTGTTGACATTTTAAATGTGTATCTATTGTACTTTTAGAAATCTTTATGATGGAAAACCTCAGAAGTACACAGTATTCATTTGACATAGGACTGATCACTCAGTTCCCTGAAATAGCAGAAATATGGACCAATCTATATGTCCTAATGATAAATCCATTTCCTGGGACAGCATGCTTATATATTTATTCAAGCCTCTGTTCAAATATTCCCTCCTACTTTCTTGATCACCCTATCTAATGAAATCTCCAGATTTTGTTTTGTTTCACAATGTGTGTAGAGTACTCAAATATTTTTTAAAAGAAACCTAGGATCACTGTCATGAAAGGATAGTCATATGTTGTCTAGAAAAAAGCAAATCATAGAATGATGTGTTTATATTCTTAATTTGTAGAAAAATCTGTGTGTATGAATGTATTTGTTTTTGTTTAGAAGATACCTGCAAAAATGTAAACCAATCTATCATCAGCCATGGTTCCTTCTAAGGAGTAGAATGGAGGATTTAACTATTTTACTTTACATCCTACTGAACTGATTTATTTTTTAACAAGAAGTATGCATTTATTTGACATTTAAAAATATCAAAGAACAACAAAATGCTGACTTAACTTTAAAGTAGATGGCAAAACTTATAATTATGGATATCCTTTAACAATTTCAAAAGAGAGTTGATGTTTGAGATTATAAATTTATTCCAGTAAATTTTCTCTCCAGAGAATAAGTGAGTGAACTAGGGAGAAAATGTGCTCATGAGTGCAGTGGATACACCTGTGAGCATGCACAAAGTGTATGCATGTGATACGTTGCTTCTTACTCTATTCCTACTTAAGAGGTGTGGGGCATTTTCGGTCCAAAGACAGAGGAGTTGTAATATTCATAGGGAAGAAGGGCACTCTAACATTTTCAATTTTTATTCCTGTATCCAGCATCTCCCTATCATCACAAAAGCTGTATTTTTAATAGAAAAGGTGAGAGTTGACAAGTGTTCAGTATTTCAGTAAGGCTCTATTAATTTCCAGAACTGACATTACAATCTATGTTTTCTCCAGATTGCTTTTCTATACTTACCTATATGAAAATTACTTTGTGCCAATACATAGTATATTTTTAAGTCAGTTTAAAAATATTAAGAATTTAATGTGAAATTTTCATTCTCCTTGATATGTATTCATAACATATTTTCTGAGTTTCTTACTAGAACTGAAGTAGAACCTTTGAAACACCCTTTAGGTTAACAGCCTAGTTTGTAATCTATAACAACAAATGGTATTAATGAGGTAAGAACTCCACTACATCTGTTTCTATTATTATGATTGCTACTGATACTAATAATAATTATTATTATTGCTAACATTTATTGAGTGCTCAAAATATACCAGAAACTATTCCAAGTGGCTCTTGTGATAACTCAATATGTGTGTAAAGATTTAGAACTGTGATTGATGCGTATTAAATGCTCACAAATGTTAACTACTATTATTACATACAATAATATAAAAACTAATACTATTGTGCATAGGAGAAAACTAAGAATATTTAAGTAACTTTTCCAGGGTCATGCTTCATGCTGTTAACAAATGACGTTACTAAGATTTGAACCGAGGTTGTATGACTCCTGTCCATATTCTTAACATTCATTCCACACTTATTTTCAGCAAAATAAATCTTACATGCTACATTGTGTCACGTAAATGATGTATATTATTCGAACCTTAAATTAAGATAGGAGCAGCAAGAACACTGAGAAAAATTAGTTCTTTTGCTATATTTTGCCAGAAAGTTCCAAAAAAGTCAAAGAACTCATGCCTCTAAACATTAAAATAAATTACTCTAACCCAAACTTGAAAAGCATTCTTGGGTTTGGTATAAGAAAGTAGGCTTTAAGTGTAACAGAACAGAGCCATGTTGCACAATAATCTGGGACTGAAAAGGAAAGGACAAGAGGTTTTTTAGGCTCGTGGATTGTAATTACCCGATTGGAATATTAATTCCATTTGTCTTCCTTTGAAGGATGTTTCATCTTTTGTTTTACTCCTTGGTGGTATATCCAATTACTGAAAACAGGATGTGCTTATAAAAAAAATTCAATTCCCAGCATTGAGGAACAAATGCACATCTACTACTAATTGTTGTCATTGAAATTGAGTACCACAGAACACCAGAACAGCAAATGGTAATGTTAATAATTAAAAAAAAGAAAAAACCTCACTATATTTTGTAACAAGAAAAACAGGGAGACCACATTTCAGAGTTTAGGTTTTCCTCTCTAAAACTAAAATGACTTAATTAGGAGAAACTTTGGAGTTAGTTAGTTGTACTTGTCAGTTCCATTCCATCCAATTTTGCAAAATATACAGAGGTGCAAAAATGCTCGTATATTTACTGGACATCATTTCACTGAAAAAGCTCAAATCCACATACCCACTGCCCAGCTGAATTACAGCAGCATTATTCACAATAAACAACTTCTTCCTTTCAAATGTTTGAATATAGACGACCTAGAGTCCTTGATATAGAACTCAGTGTACCTATTGCGATCCATTATCAAAAGAGAAAAAAAAAAAGGAAGCCACTTTAGCATTTTTGAGTGAGGTATTATAAAATCAATCAAAAACAAAAAATCAAAGACTAAATGAGATGGTACCATGATTACAATGAGGTCTGTGTTTATATTCTACTGGACAGTAGTGAATAATATTAAGCTTATAGATAAACAGATACCATGAACTTTCTTATCATGGATTCCCGTGGCAATGTGCATAAGAGACATTATTTACTTAATGTACTTGTTGATGTTCTACATACTGTAGAGAAAATATTGCACTTTATTGTCTCTATTGTGATGTTGCCTTTTTGAAGTAACCAGGGCTGCCTCTGATGTTTTGTTTGGTGTTCCAACCCCCAAACAAAAACAAGCAAACAAAGACTGAATTTGTCATGCTTTAAGATCCCATTGTGTGATTCATCAGTCAGCTCATTTCTAAACTTTAGAGAATTTAGTTCTTTGCATGTATAAGAATTGTGTATTTCACTACAGTCACGTGTCCCTTAATGACAGGGATGCATTCTGAGAAATACATCATTAGATGATTTTGTCATTGTGCAAACAACCTAGAGTGTACTTACACACAGCTAGATGGTATAGCCTACTGCACTCCTAGACTGTATGGTATAGTCTGTTGCCCCTAGACTACCAATCTGTACATCATGTTACTGTAGTGAGTACTCTATGCAATTGTAACACACTGATAAGTATTTGTTTATCTAAACATATCTAACATAGGAAACCTACAGTAAAACTACCATATTATAATCTTATGGGACCACTGTTGTACATGTGGTCCATGGTTGACCAAACCATCGTTATGCAACTCATTACTGTATTTTAACTATATCCATCTTTTCTTTTTAATGAGTGCAAAGGAGTATCTTAGATGTGAAGCCTCCCATATGCAGGGATTGTCTCTGTTATTTATTCTGTATATAAGCCATCATGGTCCTTAATACATGTTTTTTTGTTGAAGATACTAAGGAGAGGAAAGAGGATGACATCCAATTAAATGTGGTGTCAAATATTCCAGAATGAAAGATAATTGTTTCAGGTTTACTCCTCTTATGTTAGGTAAGAGGAGCAGTTGAAGTCATGGTGTGCAAATTAAGTAGTTGTAGTTGTTAGAGTTTAGAGCAGGATTTGGTTTAAAAAAAGAACCTACTTTTTGTCTCATTTTAATTGATATTTGTTAGCTTTATACTTATAGGTATCCTCAGATCTTATTTCTGAAATCCAGTCTTTTTGATAGCACTCTAAGCTTTGTGATATCTTGAAATTCAAGAAGTATGCCTCTTCCCATTTTCCAATAGACACAAATGCAAGTGAGAGTCTAGTAATGGTAGGAGATGTGTGTGACAGGCTTCTGAGTGGCATCAGTCTTCTGTACTCACATTGGTTGTGACAGTTCAACCCACCCTCTATTCAATTGCTTTGGCGATCGGTCCCTATTGGTTTCACCTTAACCAGTTGTTCCAGTGTCAGTCAAGACAGGTCTTTTCTATAAAGGCAAAAAGCTCCCAGATCTCAGCAGTTGTATTACATTTCTACTACAGCTCACAAATTATTACCAATTCATTAGCTCAAAATTAAATACATTTATTATCTCAGTGTTAATGAATCAAAAGTCACAGCATAATTTACTAGAGTTTTCTGCTCAGAATGGCACAAAGCTACACACACGAAGTTAACCAAGCTGTGTTCCTTTCTAGAGATTGAGGTCCTCTTCCAAGTTCACATAGGTGTTGGTAGAATTCTGTGCTTTAAAATTTTAAGACTAAGGGTCCAGCTCTTTTGCTATATATTGGCTAGGGGATGCCTTCAGGACCTAGAGACCTTCCACAGTTTCCTGCTGCATGCTTTTTTCCTTGGGCAATTCATATCATACCAAGAGAGTCTTCCTCCTTTAGTTTGTAAGACAGAGTCTGTTCTAACAACATAACACAGCCACGGGTGTGACATCCCATTATCTTTGCCATATAGCATAACCTATTCAAGGAGTTGACCATCCACTTGCCTTTGCTATGTTCTCTTGGTAAGAGCAAGTTATTGGTTTTACCTACACTAAACAGAAATAGATTATACAAGGGCACAACTCATTGAGGTTCACTTTAGGATAGCCTTGTACAGTGGTTTATCAAAATAAGGGTTTATTTGTTGTGCCTGCAAAATCTGCTGCAGTTTTGTGTCACCGCAGGGTAGTTTTCCTCCATGTAGAGACCCAGCTGACTGGGCTGCCTCATGAGGTCTTGTGAAACTTCATCTCAACTCAAAATCAGATCACTATGGCAGGGAAATAGGGTGCTGGAGAGCTTCACATGAAGAGTTAAAATGGTTGCACAGAATCATGACCAGTTGACCGAAACTAGCCACAGGTTCCTACCTAACCGCAAAAGGACAGGATGTTTAATCTGACTCAAATGCCTAAGTGATGTTAAAGGCCTAACCTCAATATGACTATTTGGAGATAAGGCCTTTAAAGAGAAAACTAGGGTTAAATAAGGTCATAAGGTAGGGTCCTTATCCAATAACTGGTGGCCTTATAAGAAAACAAAGTGACACAGGATGTGAGCTTGCAAAGAAAAGGTCATGTAAGGATAGAACATAAAGGTGGTTGTCTGCTAGCTAAGGAGAGGAGGGCCTCAGGAGCAACCAAACCTGCCAACACCTTCCTGATTTTGGATTTTCAGCCTCTAGAACTGAGAGAAAATATGTTTCTGTTGTTTAAGCCACCCAGTCTGGGTAATTTGTTATGGCAACCCTAGCAGACTAATACAACACCAAAGAAAAAGAAATGTAATTTAGCCTAATATTTAAAGCTCTATAACTCACTTTCATCCATTTGCCTATTGATTTTGATAGCCACCCTAGAATTATGTTTTTGTTTTGTTTTAATTCCCATTTTGTAGATCAGGAGAAAGAGATTCTCAAGAGGAAAAGTAACTTAGCAAAGTCCCATAGTTAACAAGTGGATCAAACAGCTTGGTTGAGCCCCAGTACACTGCTTTGCATTCTAGGGTAATCCAGATTTTCACCAATGATTTGTCTCAGGCAAAACTGGTTATTTATGTCTATAGACATTGCCCTTTGGCCATAGACAGATGGCTAAACTAAGATTTCTACCTTGGGTTACTAAGATTAGAAACTTTAGTTACTTGGAAGTCCCCAAGCAGCATTAATTTAGCAACTGTTTACTATTAACTCAAATTTTCTTTGATCTTAGAAAACAATATTTGAGACAACCAATTGTAGTAACAATATTTTCTGGTGCTATTATCATGGTACACATCTTAATGGCTGGGTGTATATGAGTAAAATATCAAAGGATCTCAGCTTGGACAGGTTTTGTTAGTAGAATTATAATCTAAATATGACTGGGGGAGTGAACACTTCTGCAAAAAGAGATGATTATTTAAATAATAAAGAAATGTCTCCTATTCCCATTGAAGGTTTGGTCTTGTTAAGTGCATTCTTCCACAATGTGGGCAATCACTGGTTTCTGTGGTACATTTAACATAATTAATATAGGCATTTGTATTTGCAAGGATCTTTCCTCTTTCCTTTGTTCATGCCATGAACCTTATTCACCTTCATCTTTCTATTCTTAAAATATATTTTAGTTCATTAAATATTCAGAGCACCAAATTTGCTAAAATGCATAGAGTTTATTCATGATTCATAAATAGCATTTTTCTCTATCTCTTTTTCCTATTGTTTAAAGCAGTTTAATATATTCTGCCAAGTGACTCTGTTTTAATACATTATGGATTATTTGGCTATAGTTTTTTATAAGATTTTCCAAAAACTTTTCAAGCTTATGTCTTCTAATCCACGCCACTGCATCCTAATAATATTATCTATAGGACATGAGTTGTATCTGTTTTGTCAGATTATGATAGAAGTTCATTTTCTATCCCCTATCACCGTCATCACAATGAGCCATTCCAAGTCATTTTGATGTGTACTTGAAGATTCAATGAGCTGTATTCCATACCAGAAGATCATCTGGGACTACAGTCCAGTCTCATATAGGAACACCCATGAAAGCTATCAGTTCCTGCTTCAGTCTGAACTGATTGCATTTTCCAAAATGCAGAAGCACCTTAGGTAGTCGCCCAAAAACCCCAGAAAGTGGTCAATCACTATTTTCCATCTAGGTCTGTGAGTATTGGTGTGTTGCTTTAGGTTAACAGATTGCTGCTGTGTTAATGAAAACACATGCAACTGCACTTGCAGTCTCTTTTTTCTTGAATAAGTGCCCATTAAAAATAACTATATGATAATTAATGAGGAAGGAAAATAGTACTGTGTAGATGGTTTGTCAATATTGTAGTTAGGTCATTCATCTGTGGAGCAGTGGTATTCACCTACTTTCTCCTTTGTTACAGAGATGTACAATTAATATTTCACTTTCTATTTTAGACATTCTTGCAAGCATTATTTTAAACAGGCAAACAGGGACCACTTCCAAGATAAAGAAAGTCGCCATTCTTTTGATGATGAATTCAAAATGAAGGGAATCCTCATTCCAAATGGACTTCTATAAGGCACCATTCCCCTGAAATTAATATTCCTAGGTATGTGGGGAGAACTAGTTAATGAATGTTAAATTAAGTAGTAACATACTTAGAGGCAGGGCGATGTTTATGTGACACTAGTTTACTTTAAAACACTCCCTATTGACCTTTACAAAAATAATACGATAGCAATTTGAGATGAATATTTACAGTACGTGGAAATAGTTCTGAAGTGCTAATTCCCAAACCACTGTTTGCAAAATGTCCTGCTTCTTTGATCTACATTTTCATAGGCTTTTTAAGGCAGAGATTGGCGAGATTGCCAGTTCAACAAGAAAATTTCTTACTTGAGAACAGATGGTACCTGCAGCCTTTAAATGGCAGGAATCAAGTAGACCAGGTTACTGAAAAAAAAATCACTAATTTTGTGACATGATAGCATGTACATCCAAACTACTAGCTACATTTCCAGAAAGCCTGGAAATATAGAAATCCAAAGAGAATGTATCATTTTAAGTGAAAAATCTAAAAATAGTTAATACTTGGTACTTTTACATTTAAAATGCTCCTTTAAAAATTAGTTCTATTTATTGATGGATATTGTCTTTGCAGCTGATAGCTCTTTTTGGGGGTCTTATGTATTAGTAAGTTGGGGGAAATATTTTAAATCCATGCTGTAATATAAGCATAGTTAGATAGCTAACATGAGGATTTTTACTTCATTTACATTCATTACATATTATGAGTTTAATTACCTTCCTCAAATAATACCAGTATGAAGGAAAGATGCTGAAGAAGGCGTACTTCTATGATGATTTTATTGATTGTGACTGATGGATGGCATCAACATTTCATAGTGAAGAATCATGGTTTTGTTACATCAGGAAAATTAAATTGGGAGAGTTATTTTCTTTCCCAGTGATAGTGGCAGTTAGAATATTTCACCTGTAATGAGATGTGTGCGTTATGTGCCATCGTGAACCACGGCTCAGCCATTAAATATATGTAAATGAAGAGAAACACAAGAGAGCCCAGGCATAATAACGTGCAGAACAGAGAAATGGATCCTGGAAAGTGATTAATTTATTTGATGATGCCTCAAGTGAGGAATTTTAGGTCACAAATGAAGTGACAGAATGACAAATTACCATTTTAAAGAATTTACTGGGCATCATTACTGAACAATTGTCAGGTAGTTTATGGTGGCTGAGAAGATGGTATAAATATAGATCTTTTCCTTATCTGAGATGAATTATTAATCACCTTTTTAAAAATCTTTGTGAGTGATGGTTGGCTGTCTGATTGGAAATAATGTGTTCTACAATTTTAACTAAATTCTAATATGATATGTAACAGGAATCTTTACAATTAAAGTCTCAGTGGAGAGTGGTAGGAGGTTTACAGTCAATTGCAGTTTTAATGTGATAGAAGAGGATGAATCCACTAACATATTTCAATAGATTTCCTTAGGTATATTATCCCTGCTGTGATGTTATTCAAATGTTTACAGTTTATTTTCATTTGAAAAATGACATTCAGATACTTAAATTGTTTTCCTTGGTTTATTAGTTAATGAAAATGAAATTCTAGTAATTACTATAGTTTTGCAGCCTGCCACATTATTTAAAGTGAAGTGACTGGCTTTGTCAGCTGCATTGTAAATGTCATCTTCTTGTGTTTTGTTCAATTTTTGTTTGCGTTATCTGTGTCTTGTCCCTTATCTTTCTACATGTCTACGTGTCTAATACCAGTAAAAACGAGAATGTGGAAGAAAAAAATCAGAATTTGAAATAAAAATGTTTTCTCATGTGTTTTATGTTTGATATTTAAAGCATATACTAACCTACTCAGGAACAGCACTAACAATACCGAAGATAAAAACAAAACTCCTCAATATAAGGTGTACTAAAATTTCTAAACATATTTTAAAATGCGTGGATGTGTCATGCTACTTAAACCAGAGTTTATATGTCCACTCATGTTTGATCACATCAAGTGTACTTCAAAGTTCCTTGTTTTTGATGAGAAAAGGGTGGTTTTTTAAAAAGTGTATGTTAGATATTTAACAGAGTAGAAATGTCTAGAGGACTATTTTTAACAAGCATGTTTCTAAAGCAAGCAAATATAGCAGTTGCTGTTTGCTTTCTGGATTCAAAGGACTTAAATGACTAATCTTTCACCTAGAAAAAAGCTTGAGATTTTGCTCCTTTTTATGCTATTACGTGAACCTCCTCATTTTAATCTTGATTCCTTCTGAGAGTATATGAACAACTTAAGTAAGTATTCCCTGTGTTACCTATGACATCTAACATTGCTGAACTGGAAAAAAAAAATTAAATTTTGAATGTACATGCCACTTTTCAACTCATTTTGCTTTTACTTTTTTTCCTCAACCTGGATAGTAGAACATTACTGAAACTTTCTGTCATTTAAAAAAGAAAACCAAAAGATTTATCGTACTTTTGATTTCTTGGTCCAGTTTATATAGTGTGCCCATAAAGGGCCCACTGAGTTTAGGGAACATTTTAAGGATGGCAGTGCTTCTTCTGTGTGGTGTTTTCCTTTCTCATAAAGGATGCTTAGGTTTGCTCTGATGCCCGGAACACCACATTTCAGGTTAGCCTACACCAGCATTTCTCCATTAGAGATGACCCTCACCTTTCATTTGTTTTTCATCCTTGCTTGCCACAGAAAATGCAAACATGCAAACAAATGAATGAGGGCATGCCCCTCTAAGGGAAATTCAAATCCTGTATGAGGTACTATAGTGAGATTGGACTTGTTTAACCAGCACAGTTCAGAATGATCAAGACTGTGTCAGAGGAGAGGATGATTGCTTTATGTGAACTGAGCCCTGCTGCCACACTTTAAATACTTCTCATCTTCTGCCAGCTTGCATCAGCTGTCAGAGGGACATGCGAAAAAGGAAATGAAGATGCATTTGACTCCAAAACATTTAGAGAGCAAAAGAAAAGATTCTTAAAGTGAAGAATATTTTTAAATTCACTGAAAGACATGGAAAAGAAGATGCTGTATGCAGTTACAAGGTCATGATTTTTGGTCATTTGCATGGTTCATTTTTGGTCATATGATAGGAGAAGAAGAGGAGCACTTGATTAATTAAAATATCATTGCCTGGTAACCACAGGTCAAGTGTACAGAGAGAAATATATGTTGGCTACGCCCTTAAGAATCTTACAAACTGATGAGAAGTTGGGTAATAAAAAATGTGCAGAAATTTCTTATAATTTTGCCACTGAGTTTTGTGAAAAGTTTTATCCTACGTAAGTGACTTAATTATGTCCATTTCTTCTTTTTCAGTCAGTGTTGGTTCATTTCAGGATCAACACTTCTCTGAATCTTTTTTTTCCATCCAAACCGTTGCAGGGGCATTAAAAACAAAAACAAAAAAACAAACGAAAAAACCCCCAAAAAACAGTCCAAGGAAAATTCTCCAGATACTATCTCCTTACTGCCTATTTTCCCAATATTTTGTGATACAAAATTTCAAACAGATTCAAGGTGAACATCTATGTGGCCACTACCTAAATTCTACCATTGATATTTTGCTATAAACATTTCATCACATATCCAATTATCTACCCACCAATCCAACTTATAATTTTTAATGCATTTCTAAGAAATTGGAGACATTACATTTTCCCTAAATACATCAACATATCTATCATTAACTAAAGGTTAATATATGTTTACCGTATTTTTTTCTCTTGAACTACATTTTACATACACAAGAAATATATATTTATTGAGTTCTGATGAATGCATACATTTGTATAATCCAATCCCCTATCAAGATATAGGTTACTACCCGTATCCCAGAAAATTCCCTCATCCTGTTTCTAATCAATATTCAATTTCCACCCTAAGAGAGGAAACTGCTATTCTGTTTCTTCAATACAGATTAGCTTTGCTTGTTTTAGAACTTCATGTAAATGGAATAATACAGTATGTACTCCTTTGTGGGTGAAGTAGTTTGTTTCTTTTTATGGCTGAATAGTATCCTCTGAATGCACTGAAGTTTGTTTATCTATTCTCATATTGATGGGCACTTGGACTTTTTCTAGATTTTAGGTATTATAAATAAAACTTCTATGAACATTCTTTGTTATTTATGATTTTAGTTTCAATAGTTTGGGAGTACAGGTGACTTTTCTTAAGTGGGTAAGTTTGTTAGTGGTAATTTCTGAGATCGTAGTACATCTGTTACCTAAGCAGTGTACTCTCTGCCCAATATGTAGTCTTTTATCCCTCACCCCCCTTGAACATTATTTTTCTGGACATATGATTATATTTCCTTTGGAAAAATATCTGAGTGAAATTGCTGATAATAGAGTAGATATGTCTACTTTTATAAGAAACTGATGGGTTTTTTTTTTTTTTAACAAAATTAACGCTCTTCTTTATATTCCCGCCAACATTAAACTAAAATTCTGGTTGTCTCACCTCCTTGACAAGATCTGCTATTGTCAGGCTTTTTATTTTAGGTTCCCTTGCATTTTTACTTCTCTAGATTTTTCCTCATTTCTTTTGTCTTCAACTATTCTCTTTCTCCAGAATTATTTTTATCAACCTTCAAACATGCTCTGGTACTTTCCTCCTTGAAAAACAAGCAAAACAAAAATTTTGACCAATGTCCCCCTTCAGCTATCAAATTATTTCTCTACTGCTTAACAAGTATGTTTCTTCACCTTACCAATTAAGCTACCTCCACTTTATCACTTGAAATGTCCTGACGTCTAGATGCTGGGATTTCTTAGGCTGTGGTCCTGGGCTCTGTTGTGTTCTAATCATTCACTCTCTCCCCAGAAGATCATATCAGTTCCTGGCGGTTTTAAATAAATCTCTCTGCCAACAGCTTTTAAACTTATATTTTGGGCCTGTATTTCCCTCTGAGTTCTATCTGCCTTCTTTACATTTCCACTTGTCTAGGATTCTGATGCTTCAAGTCACAATATCTGACTTTGAACTAGTACTCTTCCAAATATTCTGTTCCTCCAGGGTTCTTCATCTTTCTTAGGATAATGTATTTTCTTTTCTTCATGTCCAGAAATAAACTGAATAATATTCAAATCCAAGTTAACTTAAAGGATATATTTTAAAAGAAATAAAAGTGGTCTTAAAAAGAACATCTCAAGAATCTATTATCTGAAATAAAATTAGACAACATTTAAAAATCAATGAAAAATTCATATATAAATAATTAGTGGATATAGCTAAAGTTAATAGTAAAAAGTTTGTAGCCTTAAGATACTTATATTATGATAGGGCAAACATAAATAAGTTATGCAATCAAATTGCAATAATGAGAACAGAACAAACAATCCTAAATAGAAGAATTAAAAAAAATTATGACTAGAAAATAATAAAATAAAATTGATTAAGAAACAAAACATTTAGCATGATAAGAAAGCCAGAATATGTTGTTTGAATAGACTAACAAAATTGTTAATCTTCAGCAAGATGTTTTAAAATAAAAAGAATGTAGGCTCAAATAAGTAAATTTCTAATTAAGAAAGCAGGAGTAAATACAGTAAAGATTTAGATAATATTAAAAAATATTATGAACAAGATTTATGCCAGTGAATTAGAAATTTAAAAATGCAGACTGTTTTGTCATATTCCCAGCAAAATTTAGCATTCTAATTGAGCTTCAAGAAGACATAGAATACCTATATGGTCCTATAACTCCTAAAGATATTAAAATAGTAATTGAAATCAGTACATAAAGAAAGTTAGAAAGTTTTACAGGGTGGTTCAACCAAATAATAATTAAACAATACCAAATATAGTTAATAGCAAAAAGAAACAAATAATTGTGAAGACAATACAAGAAAGGGCACTTCCCAAAACAAACACACATGCAAATATGTGTGTGACTGATACAATATTAAAACCCAAATCAAACAAGAAACATATAAGAAAGAAAAATCATAGGCCAATATCAATCATGATCCCAGATGCAAAAACCAATAAAGATGAGCAAATTAAATCCATCAAAGTATAAAATGTGGAAACCATGTAGGATTTGTCCCAGAAATGCAAATAGATTTAGCATTAGAAAAGTCATCAACTTAATTCTCTGTCTGAACAATTTTAAAAGCAAAGGAAGAACTTAATAAATAAAAGATACAGAGGAAAACATTTGGACAAAGTAAATACCAACTTACGTTAAATGAGCAAAACAAAAACCACCTATTAGAAAAATAGGGAAAGAAAAGAAATTATTTAATCTGAAAAAGATAGGTATCAAAATCCTGTATCAAATAGTAGAGCAATGTTGAAATGTTAAATTTATTTCTATTAAGATAGAAATAAGACAAGAATACTCATATTTACCCATTTCTATTCTTTATTTTATCACATTTTGACATCAACATAGTAACACAAAAACAAAAATAAAAATAAATGGTGCAAATGTGTAGAAAATATGAAAACTGTCATTATTTGTAAATATTGTCTAGGTAGACTACTGAAAACAATACAAATTACTAAAATAATAGTTTTGTAAGTATATATACATATATATACACACACACAACATAATATATTGTGTGTGTGTATATATATATTACATGAATACATGAAAGAAATCTTTATAGCCATGTTAATATCAATCAGAAAAGACTTAGGCAAAAAGCATTACGTAATTGTTTAAGAATCAGTTAGGAAAAAATCCCAACATAATCAAAAAAGAGAAAAGACATTAATAGGCATTTAACACAAAAGGAAACATAAACAGTTAAAAAACACGAAAAGATGCTCAAAATTCTGGATACATGTCCTAGTGAAACCTTGCATGCTACATAGGGAGATATATGAAAGAATGTTATTAGAAATATTGTTTATAACAACAAACACAAAAATTTGGTCAACATTTGAATGCAGAAATAAATGGAAATATATGTATATAGTGAAAAGACATCATGCAGATACACAGATGCAACTCTAAATGGAAGACTACTGATATGGTTTGGCTCTGTGTCCCCACCCAAATCTCACCTTGAATTTTAATAATGCCACTTGTCAAGGGCCTGGCCAGGTGGAGATAATAGATTCATGGGGGCAGTCTCCCCCATACCTTTGTCGTGATAGTGAGTGAGTTCTCACAAGATACGATACTCACATCAGGGACTTCCCACTTTGCTCAGCACTCATTCTCTCTCCTGTCACCCTGTGAAGAGGTGCTTTCTGCTGTAATTGTAAGTTTCCTGAGGCCTCCTCAGTCATGTGGAAAATGAGTCAATTAAACCTCTTTCTCTTATAAATTACTCAGTCTCTGTGTTTCTCCACAGCAGTGTAAAAATGAACTAATACACTAAATTCGTACCCCAGAGTGGGGTGCTGTTATAAAGATACCTGAAAATATGGAAGTGACTTAGGAACTGGGTAACAGGCAGAGGTTAGAATAGTTTTGAGGGCTCAGAAGAAGACAGAAAAATGTGGGAAAGTTTGGAACTTCCTAGAGACTTGGAGGGCTTAAAAGACAGAAATTGGTGGGAAAGACTGGAACTTCCTAGAGACAAGATGAATGGCTTTGACTAAAATGCTGATGGTAATATGCACCATGAAGTCCAGCTTGAGGTGATCTCAGATGGAGATGATAAACTTGTAGGGAACTGGAGTAAAGATGACTCTTGCTATGCTTTAGCAAAGAAACTGGTGGCTTTTTACTTCTGCCCTAGATATCTGTGAAACTTTGGACTTGAGAGAGATGATTTAGGGTATCTGGTGGAAGGAATTTCTAAGCAACAAAGCATTCAAGAGGTGACTTCGGTTCTCTTAAAAGCATTCAGTTTTAGCATTCACAAAGATATGGTTTGGAATTGGAATTTATGTTTAAAAGAGAAGCAGAGCATAAAAGTTTGGAAAATTTTCAGCCTTATGATGCAATAAAAAAAACCATTTTCTGAGGAGAAATTAAAGCAGACTGCAGAAATTTGCATAAGTAACAAGGAACTGAATGGTAGTCACCAAGACAATGGAGATTATGTCTCCAGGGAATGTCAGAGACCTTCACAGCAGTCCCTCCCATCACAGGCTCTTATGCCTAGGAGGGAAACATGGTATCCTGGGCTGGGTCCAGGGCCCCTCTGGTCTGTGCAGCCTTGAGACATGGTGCCTTTCAGTACAGGTGCTTCAGCTTCAGCCATGCTAAAAGGGGTCAAGGTACAACTTGGGCCATTACTCTTCAGAGAACAGAGAATGCAAGCCTCAATACTTAGTGACTTACACCTAGTGTCAGGGCTGTGGGTGCACAGAAGTCAAGAATCTAGGTTTGGGAATCTCCATCTAGAATTCAGAGGATGTACAGAAAGGCCTGGATGTCCATGCAGAAGTCTGCTGCAGGGTGGAGCCCTCATGAAGAACCTCTGCTACATCAGAGTGGAAGGGAAATGTGAGATTGCAGACCCGATACAGAGTCCCCATTTGGGCTATGCCTAGTGGAGCTGTGAGAAAAGGGCCACCATCCTCCACACCCCAGAATGGTAGATCCATTGACAGCTTGTACTGGGTGCCTGGTAAAGTCACAGGCACTAAAAACCAGACTGTGAAAGCAGCTGGGAGTGGGGTTGTAACCTGCAAAGCCACATGGGTGGAGCTATCCAAGTCTGTGGGAGCCTACCTCTTCAATCAGTGTGACCTGGTTGTAAGACATGGAGTCAGAGGAGATCATTTTGGAACTTTAAAGTTTAATTACTGCCCTATTGGATCTCAGACTTGCATGGACCTGTAGGACCTTTGGTTTGGCCAATTTCTCCCATTTGGAATGGGTGTATTTACCCAAGTGCCTGTACCCCCATTGTATCTAGGAAGTAACTAACTTGCTTTTGGTTTTACAGGCTCACAGGTGAAAGAGACTTGCCTTGTCTCAGATGAGATTTTGGACTTGGACCTTTGGGTTAATGCTGAAATGGGTGAAGACTTTGGGGGACTGTTGGAAGGGAATGTAAGGACATTTTGAAATGTAAGGACATGAGATTTGGTAAAGGCCAGTGGGGAAATAATGTGGTTTGGCTCTGTGTCACCACACAAATCCCACCTTGAATTGTAAGAATCACTTTGCATCAAGGATAGGCCCAGGTGGAGATAATTGAATCATGGGGGTGGTTTCCCCCATGCTGTTTTCATGATAGTGAGTTCTCACATGATCTTATGGTTTTATAAGGGGTTTCCTGCTTTGCTTGGCACTCATTCTCTCTCCTGCTTCCCTGTGAAGAGGTAGCTTCTGCCATGATTGCAGATTTCCTGAGGCCTTCCCAGCCATGTGGAACTGTGAGTCAATTAAACCTTTTTCCTTATAAATTACCCAGTTTCTGGTGTTTCTTCATAGCAATGTGAAAACAAACTAATATAACTACTACAAATATAAGATTTAGTAAAAATAGTAGATAGCAGCATACTGAACTTATAATGTTTCCATTCATATAAAGTTAAAAACTATGCAAAAATAAACCATATTCATTTAGAAATGCATCCATATGTTAAAATGTTTAAAGGCAAATTAATTATGAATACTATAATCAGAAAAGTGATTTTCTCAAGGAATGCAATTTTATTACAATGTCTTCCAATGTACTATTACTGTCATAATTCTTGGACAAGGAGTTTGTTGTATGAGTATTTAGCTCAGTATCATTCTCTGTATTTCATATGAACATTATATATTTTGATTTGCATGAATTTTACATAAAATTATTTCTAAAGCAAAACAAAAAGCATACATATTTGCATTTGAATACTTAGTCTAAAGATTAAAAAGTAGATATTGTTTTATGTAAAATTGATATAAATATACTCTATGGAGACATATTCATTACTTTCATTTCTTATATTTAAAGACTGAAAAATTATACACACCTACTGAAAATAAAAATAAAGATGACATAAAAAACCAAATATATGATGCCATTGGCCTTTTCTTTGTAACTAAATTTATTTAGACAAAAATACAAATACTACTTGTGGGGAAATGTTTAGCAATTCTGTATCTAATTATGTTATTGTCATATGTAAACACAATGAGAAGACATTATAAACTAGGTTAAGTGTTAGAAACTGTAGTTTTTTCTAGGGGGCTGAGACACACCTTAAATTACCACTATGAAACCAGCAATTTAAATGTGCAATATTGCCCTGATAACTGTATTTAGGCTCTGATAGTTGCTACTATATTGGTCACATAAATTCTGTTTCACTTTATCTTGTTTTGAACTCCATCTAGAGTTGAAGATTTCCTTCAGCAATTTTCTTTGGTTTGTTTTTGGTCTCTTTTAGACCACACCCTGTGTTTTCAAATGTACTCTGCTTGCTTATTAAATACAGGTTAAGCTTGATTTCCAATGTGGAAAAACAAGTTCTGAAATAAAACTTCATTAATCAATAGAATGTCCTTTTCACACCTGCCCCCTACTCCACAATAACCCCATAGCTTTGCATAGGACCAGTATGAAAACAAAATAAAATGGTGCCAGAATAAAAGCCTCAATATTTACTAATTTGCCACTAGGATAGTATACTTACCAGTCTGACTGATGGAGATTTTAAATAAATTAAATAATGTTATTCAGTCTGAATTCTAAAAACAGTGGAAAGCAATGAAAAAATAAAGCAAGTTACTTAAGACATATTTATACAGCTGATCTTTGAACAACATTAGGATTAGGAGTGGCAACCCTCTACACAGTTGAAAATCTATGTAACTTTTGACTCCTCCAAAACTTAACTACTAGTAGCTTACTGTTGACCTAGAAGCCTTGCAGATACCATGAACAGACAATTAACACATATTTTGGATGTTATAGGTACTATGTACTGTATTCCTATAGTAAAGTAAGCTAGAGAAAAGAAAATGTTATTTAAAAATCGTTTGTAAAATATAATTGTCATCTCAGGTATGGAGAAGGGCAAAGAAGATTCATGTATAGATGAACCCACATGGTTCAAACCCATGTTGCATAAGGGTCACTTGTACGACTTGAATCTGAGTATTCAACTCTTTCAAATACTTTAGTAAATTCTCACCTGTTAAGCATTGCCTCCCAACATTCTCTGTATTTTCCCTTTATATTTTTAGACATATTGGATTTCTGTTGGACATGTATTAGATTTTCTTATTTTATCATCCATGACTCTTCCATGTTTTAAATTTTTTATTTTTTTCTTTATACTGGGTAATTTCTTCAAATGTATCTTCCACTTAACAAATTCTCTTTTCAGCTGTGTCTAATCTGATTTCTAGCACATAAAATGAGTTTTTAATTTCTATCCCCATATTTTTATTTCTAGAAATTCTATATGATTATTTATAAAAATACTTCCTGTTCTTATTTTCCTGGTGTATTGTTATTTCCACATATATTCTATATATTTATCTTTGTAATCATTTTAAACAGGCTTTATTAATGCTATCATATGAACAGATTATAAGGATACAAGAGGGAGCTGAAGAGATTCTTGTCCTAATGAAGATATCATTATAGTATAACATGTATTTTATTTCCATCACCTATTGTTTTTCCATATTCCAAAATTAGAGAGCTGTTGATGTAAGCCTATTGCTTTTTATATTTGTTGACTTTTATTGATATTGCAAAACTTTATTTTCTATATGACACCAGAGATCTCTCTGAATGCACATAGAAAAGGTCATATGAGCACATAGAAAAATTGTGACTATCTACTAACTAAGGGAAAAACCCTCAGAGTGAAACATACCTTGCTGGCAGCTTGATCTTGAACTTATCAGCCTCCAAAACTGTGAGAAATAAATCTATGTTGTTTAAGCCACCCAGTCTAAGGAATTTTCTTATGGCAACCCAAGCAGATCAATACAGGGAGGAAAGAGGGAGACATTTTAATTGTTACTGGGTGAAGAAGAATGATTTAGATATGAAATAATTTAACTGCCAGGGGAGAGGGAAAATATCAGAAAGTACATTGAAATGTTTTTTTCGGTTTAATGTCTGTATCTAGGAAATAATTGAAAGGTGCCCCCTGAAATGTCTCTGAAACAGAGGAGCTATAGTAAAGTCATCTGAGAAGTCTGTACATAATAACTGCAACAACTAAACAAGGTAGTTTCAAAATCTTTGGAAGAATTTTAGAGGGTATGAGTGAGAGAATCAGCTAAGCATTAGTAAATGAGGTATCAAGAGATTTTAAGTGAGGAGATCTTTGGAAGAATTTTAGAGGGTATGAGTGAGAGAATCAGCTAAGCATTAGTAAATGAGGTATCAAGAGATTTTTAAGTGAGGAGATCTTCGGAAGAATTTTAGAGGGTATGAGTGAGAGAATCAGCTAAGCATTAGTAAATGAGGTATCAAGAGATTTTAAGTGAGGAGTACAGTTTTGATAGGTAAGGAGATGCTTAAAATACCATGTACAATTAAAGGCAGAATTAATAATCTAAGATGTCCATCTCTTAATCTTGAGAATCTGTAATCTTATATGTAAATAACAAAAAAGAACTTTGCAGATGTGATTAAGATTATGGACCTTGAGCTAGAGGAATTAACTTGGATTATCCATGTGAGTTCAACCTAATTACATGAATCCTTAAAATGAAGAACCTTTCTTGGCTGTAGTCAGTGAAAGATATGTGATGACAGAATTGTCACTAAGGAGGAATAACAGAGACTACAAACCAAGAAAGAGAGGCAGCTTCTAGAAACTGAAAAAGTCGGAAAAACAGATTCTTCCCTTGAACCTCCGGAAAAGAAGACAGACCTGTTGACACCTTCATTTTGGTTCAGTGTGACTCATGTCAGAATACTGAACTGCAAAACTTTTTAGATAATAAATTTGTGTTTTTTAAGTCAATAAGTTTACAGTCTTTTGTTGTGGCAGCAATGAAAAACTACACAAATTGGATTCTACAAATTTGGACCACAGGACATACCATATAGACCCATGAAGTAGTATACACAGCCAAAACTTGCCATAGACTATAAATAAAATATTAGTCCAACCATATTAAGGAAAACAATATAAGGAAGGTGAGGCTGGGTGTGGTGGCTCACGCCTGTAATCTCACAGCTTTGGGAGGCTGAGTTGGGCAGATCACTTGAGGTACGGAGTTCAAGACCAACCTGGTTAACAAGGTGAAACCCCATCTCTACTGAAAAAAACAACAACAACTGAAGGTGAGTACTAAGATACATAAAATACCTATTGGTTTACATATACAGATATATTTGTATAAGAATTTAATATTAGAAAATAAAATCAATCACTTTAATACATCTCAGAGTAAAATAATAAACACATTTAGTACTTCCTATGGGACAGGTATGGTTTTAAGTGCTTAGATGACAGATCGATAGGTGCAGCAAACCACCATGGCACTTTTATACTTATGTAACAAACCTGCATGTTCAGCACATGCATCCTAGAACTTAAAGTGAAATAAAATACAATAAAAAATATACATATTGTATATATACTATATTTTATATATAATAAAATATATAATATACAATACATATTATATAGTATATATATAAAACTTTAATTCTCACAACAATCCTGTGAGGTAGGTACTTTTATGATCATTCTGTTTTCAGACATGCAAATAATGACAAAAAGAGGGTAAGCAAACTACACAAGGTCACACAAGTGACAAAGTGGTGCAGCTAGGATTTAAAACCATGTACTTTGGCTCCAGGGAAGCTTCCCTTAAAATGTATGCTAGAGAAATTGAAATATCAATAGATGCTGGTGTAGTTCAAGGATTTTAAATATCCTTGATGAACTATAGGTAAAATAGTATAGCCCTTGATCAATTAAGAGCATCTAATGCATTACTGTGTACTTTTAATTCACCTGTAAATAATATTTAAGTACTTAATTATTATGTTAATAATGAGAGAATAGAGCCATTCTTATTAAAAGCATAAGCCAAATACAAAGAACTACCCCATATTAATTAGCTTTGTTGCTTTCCATTTTTTTGTTTGTTTGTTTGTTTTGTTCTTTTTTGTTTTGTTTTGTTTTGTTTTGTTTTTGACATGGAGTCTTACTGTCTAGAGTGCAGCGACAAGATCTCGGCTCACTGCAACCTCCGCCTCTCAGGTTCAAGCGATTTTCTTGCCTCAGTCTCCCGAGTAGCTGGGATTACAGGTGCCCCCACCACCACGCCTGGCTAATTTTTGTATTTTTAGTAGAGACAGGGTTTCACCATATTAGACAGGGTGGTCTTGAACTCCTGACCTCGTGATCCACCCACCTTGGCCTATCAAAGTGCTGGGATTACAGGCGTGAGCCACCGCACCTGGCCTAGATAGCTTTCTTATGAACTGTTTGCTTATTGCTTTAAAGCATAGTGATTTAAAAAAAATTTAAAAAGATGAAAATATTATTATCTTCCTATACAAATTTAGATTTCTAAAAGGAAACTTAGGGTAAATAAGAAATGGAAGAGATAGCAGACTAAAAAGTAAGTTCAAAATATCAATTTATTAGTTTCTATGCTGTATCTACTAAGTATACAAAGACTGAAGACATCTCAAATTTATTTTAATAAGATGGCATGGCTCCTCTACTAAATGATAGACAATAAGGGCAACTACATGCCAATTTTACTTACAAAAGAGATAAAATCCTAAATACCATACTAGCCAATTTAGTGTAACAGATTATGCAAAATAATCCAAAACAACCAAATATATTCATTTAAGGAATCTAAGAAATGTTATATTAGGTTATTGATTAATGTAACACAACGCATTAATTATTTAAAAGTGATAAACCACATTACGTTCTCCAGAAATACCAAAGTAGAATTTTGTATTTATTTAGTGTACACTCCTTAATGTCATTTGATCATGGAAACTCCCTCCTCCTGCAATCATATGCTAATATTTACCAGAACACCAATCTTTTTTTTCTATATGTGTAACTTCTAAGTTTCTTCCACTATGTTTCCCTTCCTCTATTATTGTTGGAGAAAGGAGCATTAAGATAATTTTAACAGTGAGATGCTGGCATAAAAATAGTAAAATGCTAATATAACGCATTAAAATGTTATGTATAATTTGGGGTATTTAAAAAATCACTGAAGAAGAGGGAGGCTTTTGTAATAAACATTATTTGGACTACTGATTTAGCAATTTGGAAAATGATATAGCTATATGGTCATATTACACCACTTATCCAAATAAGTCTTAGATGTATTAAACATATATTAATAAAGTAAGAATTAAATAATAACAACATTAGGAGGAACCATTTGTCAACACTTGGAGGATGAATACATCTCATATGCACAACAAACAGCCTTTTTAAATACGCAAGGAGTGACAAAAAGCCTAAGGAAAAATATTAGAAGTTTGGATAGCATAAACATAAAAAAGAAAGTATATGTCCATATCAAAATAAAAATATGATAATGTTGGGCTACATTATAGCACATCTTCCACATAAACTGTTGATCATCTTAATAGCTAAAAGACTTTTACACTACCACTAACAGGAGAAAAAGTTTTTCTTTCCCAAAGTCTTACAGCATCTTAAATTAGACTAAATTTAATTATTGCATGGTATGACATTACAGAAGTTTCACAATGTATTTAACCAAAAGATCATTTGATCATAGTAATACAATTTTAGCTATTAGTAATACAATTTTAGGTTTTACAAATTCTAAATTAGTGAGCATGTTCAAAAGTGAATGTCGTCACATAGCTTGATTATTCCTAAAACAGGAATACTGTAACATGTATTTCAAGTGTTTTCCGTAATTGAGATTGGTCAGTGAGATAATGGATATTTTTAGGACCATTTACTTTATACTTCCAAATGTTCCTTTGGCCTACTAACATTGCA
>NW_012099210.1:6028896-6031122 GCF_000951045.1 Mandrillus leucophaeus
AAAAAAAAAAAGAAAAGAAAAGAAAAGAAAGACAAAAAAATTGCTGTGTGTATTTACTTCATGGGTTTGCATCTATCTGCCTTTGAGTCTTTCCTTATTTCTTTTTTATTATTTTAAGCATTATTGAACAATTTGAGGTCCAGGATAGCTCTGTCCTGATTTTTGTCTTTGCTCTTTAGATCTTCCTTTCTCTACGTGTTGAAAACTCCAATCTCCAATTTCCGGGACCTTTCCTGTATCCACATCTGCCAGATGATTTTCTCCCCCAACAAGTCAACTCATTTTATCTAAACGATGCAACTTTCTAAATATGAAAAGCAGATACAGTGTCAGAATTTCAAAAAACGTGTAAAAACCTTTTTCTATTGTTTTTAGATAAAAGACTATGCAAAGCAAAAGTCATAAAGGGAAAGGGGTATTTATTTATAAAGACGTTCAGTGGTGCACACTTGTAGTCCTAGCTACTTGGGAAGCTGAGGCGGGATGATTGCTTGGGCACAGGAGGTTGAGGTGCAGTGATCACACTGCTGCACTCCAGCCGGGTTGACAGAGTGAGTGAGACCCTGTCTCAAAAAAAAGTAGCTTGTCAGTGTTATTCATAATACATTTTAATTATATGAAATAATTTAAATGTCCTTCACTTAGTAAGCGCACTTTATAGCTTGCCATAAAATGTTTATTTACATGATATACTGTTACAACATATACTATGTTGCATATATATATATATTACAATGTATGCTTGTGTGGTATAAGTAAAAGCACATTATTAGTAGGACACATAACATTACAGATCTATAGATATACACACACATATACACATAAACACATCACTCACACATACACTGGTTGGGATGGGTAATTCAAATAGACCAATCAACTGGTCTTGAATGAGACCTGGGATTTTCTAAAGATTTTAGTATTTAATGTGTAACCCAGATTATTATTATCATCAGCCAAGTTAGACAAACATTAAATTAGTTAGGTGAAGTTAACTTGTATCAAACATGTAAATGAGGTTGGCTGTTCTGAGAGATGTAGTTTCCAAATTTGGAGGAGGGGTGAGGTGGGCAATTTTAAATTACAGGGGACGGAGGATTTGACTCAGGAAGTGACTTAGAGCATAGTTAGCGCATTGGGTACTTGCAGACACAAAGAAAATGGTACTGTGAAGTGAAAAATTATACAGAATAAGTTAATATGTACCAACAATGTTTCACATATTTTATTTTATTGTTTTTGCTCATATTATTCCCCTTCTGTCCTCTGTTGTCTGTAATGTCCGGATTTCAAACCAGTACTGCAAGATTTATAAACTGATCCCATTTTGGTTTAAATAATCTACTGTGGGATATCTTGGTATCTTATCTACAATCATAAAAGTATTCTATGTTAGTATATCCTAAAGTTTGAAGAGTTCTATCAACACTAGAAGCACAGCTTTTTAAAGTTGTTACCAACTACAACTTTATTTTCACCATATAGTTTATTTTACTATGATTTTTTTCCTTCTAAAATTTGGGAATATCCAAATACATCCATTCAGTACATTCAGTTCTTTACCAGTATATATATAAACTCTTAATCACAAGTGTCATAAAATGACATGATGTGTAACAGTATTTCCTTGTCATTTCTCTGATAGGCAGGGAAGTTATTTGAGTTTAATGTCTCTTTAAATTTTACATTTCCTCAAGGGATGTAATGGCTGATTGTAAGGCAAAATGACTAAATTAGAAAGAGTGTAACAGAATGTCATAAAATCTAGTGGAAATTTTCAAATTTGGACTTTCCACATAAAAGCAAGTAAGCTCAAAAAGCCAAGTGTCTTAGGATTTGTCGACAACCTGTTAAATGAGCTTAACCCTTCTCTGAAGAAAATGTAAAGTGATTTGTATTCAATTTAAATTTCTATATCATGATTCTACACCAAGAAAGACAAAACCATGATTTCAATTATTTTTTATCAATCTTTATGCCAGTTTATATTAAATAATTAACTTCAACCAAGCAATATAATTCCTTTAACCAAGCAATGTAATTCCTCATGTTTTCTCCTAAGGCAATAGGCAAGTAGGCAAATATGACTTTACAAATGTTCTTTGTAACACTGGTTATAATAAAAACAGAAATGTTATAAATATAGAATAGCTCGCTGTTTCTAATAGTTTACCGTAAGCCCTGCTTTTATTTAATTTTTAAGGTAATGTACTATAAAATAATTCT
>NW_012099210.1:6031734-6034513 GCF_000951045.1 Mandrillus leucophaeus
TTCATACATTTGTATACATATAAAATGCCCTTTATGTCACTCATTTCTGTTTTTCCTTAGTGTTTAATTCATATCTGTCTCTCAAGCTACTGAAAACAGAACGATTTAGTTCAAAATCAGTAAGTTACTTGCAGTAGTTTAATGGCACTCATTTCTGTGATAATATCTGCTTCTGAGTATTATTTTCTCTACAGATTAGATGTCTTGTTCTGACATACTTGCTCTTTTTAATATATTTTTTGTTAACTTTCTTAAAAGAGAAAACTCTTCAGTTTATTTGTGAATTCTCAACTGTGCTCTTTTATTTATTTATTTACTTTTTACTTTTTCTTTTAAGTGCAGGGGTACATGTGCAGGTTTGTTACATAGGTAAACTTGTGTCATGAGGATTTGTTGTACAGATTATTTCATCACCCAGGCACTAAGCCCAGTACCTATTAGTTACTTTTCCTGATTCCCTCCCTCCCTCACCTTCACCATCCAATACGCTCCAGTATATGTTGTTCCCCTTTATGTGTCCATGTGTTCTCATCATTTAGCTCCCACTTATAAGTGAGGACATTTGGTATTTGGTTTTCTGTTTGTGCATTAGCTTGCTAAAAATAATGATCTCCAGCTCCATCTATGTCCCTGCAAGAGACACTATCTGGGTTCTTTCTTATAGCTGCATAGTATTGCATGGTGTATATGTACCACATTTTCTTTATCCAGCCTACCGTTGATGGGCAATTACATTGATTGTATGTGTGTGCTATTGTGAATAGTGTTGCAATGAATAAGCACATGCATGTGTCTTTATAATAAAATGATTTATATTCCTTTGGGTATATAACCAGTAATGGGATTTCTGGGTTGAATGGTATTTCTTTATTTAGGTCTTTAAGGAATTGCTGCACTGTCTTCCACAATGGTTGAACTAATTTACACTCCCACCAACACTGTATAAGTCTTCCTTTTTCTCTACAACCTCTCCAGCATGTTATGTTTTGACTTTTTAGTAATAATTATTCTGACTGGTGTTAGATGGTATCTTATTGTGGTTTTGATTTGCATTTCTCTAATGATAAATGATATTGAGTTTTTATTCATATGTTTGTTGGCCACATGTGTCTTCTTTGGAAATGTGTCTGTTCATGTACTTCGACCACTTTTTCATAGAGTTGCTTGTTTTTATTTCTTGTAGGGAAAAAACAGGGACATAGATGGATCCATTATCCTTATCAAGCTAATGCAGAAATGCGTTTAAATTCCTTATAGACACTGGATATTAGACCTTTGTCAGATGCGTAGTTTGCAAAAATTTTCTACCATTCTCTAGGTTGTCTGTTCATTCTGTTGATAGCTTCTTTGCTGTGCAGAAGCTCTTTAGTTTGATTAGATCCCATTTGTCAATTTTTGCTTTTGTTGTAATTGCTTTTGACATCTTTGTCATAAAATCTTTGCCCGTGTATTCTAAATGGTATTGCTTATGTTGTCTTCCCAGATTTTTATAATTTTGGGTTATACATTTAAGTCTTAATCCATCTTGAGTTAATTTTTGTATAAGATATAAGGGAAGGTATCAGTTTCAATCTTCTGCATATGGTTTGCCAATTATCCCAGCACCACTTATTAAATAGGAAATTCTTTCCCCATTGCTTGTTTTTGTCAGATTTGCCAATGATCAGATAGTTGTAGTTGTGCAGTGTTGATTCTGGGTTTTCTATTCTGTTCCATTGGTCGGTGTGTCTGTTCTTGTAACAGTATCATGCTGTTTTGGTTACTGTAGTCCTTTAGTATATTTTGAAGTCAGGTAGCATGTTGCCTCCAGCTGTATTCTTTTTGCTTAAGATTGCCTTGCCTATTTAGCCTCTTTTTTTGGTTCCCTAGGAATTTTAAAATAGTTTTCTTACTTCTGTGAAGAATGTCAATGGTAATTTAATAGGAATAGAACTGAATCTATGAATTGCTTTGGGTAGTATGTCTATTTTTATGATATTGATTCTTCCTATCCATGAGCATGGAATGCTTTTCCATTTGTTTGGGTTATCTCTGATTTCGTTGAGCAGTGTTTTGTAGTTCTCCTTGTAGAGATCTTTCACCTCCCTTGTTAGCTGTACTTCTAGGTATTTTATTCTTTTTTTGGCAATTGTGAATGGGAGTTCATTCCTGATTTAGCTCTTGACTTGACTGTTGTTGGTGTATAGAAATGTTATACATTAATTTTGTATCCTGAAACTGCTGAAATTGCTTATCAAGTTTAGATGCTTTTGGGTGGAGACTATGAGGTTTTCTAGATATAGAATCATGTCATCTGCAAATTGGGATAGTTTGACTTCCCCTCTTCCTATTTGGATGTTCTGTGTTTCTTTCTCTTGCTTGAGTTCCCTGGCCGGGACTTCCAATACTATGTTGGATAGGAGTTGTGAGAACTGGCATCCTTGTTTTGTGCTAGTTTTCAAGGGGGATGCTTTCAGCTTTTGTCCATTCAGTATGATGTTGGCTGTTTGTCAATTGTGTATGGTTCTTATTATTTTCAATTCCTAGTTTATTGAGAGTTTTTAACATGAAGAGATGTTGAATTTTATCAAAAATGTTTTCTATATCTATTGAGATAATCATGTGGTTTTTGTCTTTAGTTGTCTTTATGTCATGAATCACATTTATTGATTTGCATATGTTAAACCAACCTTGCATCCTGGAGATAAAACCTACTTGGTCGTGGTGGATAAGGTGTACCAGTATTTTGTTGAGAATTTTTGCATCAAGTTTCATCAGGGATATTGGCCTGCAGCTTTCT
>NW_012099210.1:6036568-6053708 GCF_000951045.1 Mandrillus leucophaeus
CAATCTTCTGCATATGGTTTGCCAATTATCCCAGCACCACTTATTAAATAGGAAATTCTTTCCCCATTGCTTGTTTTTGTCAGATTTGCCAATGATCAGATAGTTGTAGTTGTGCAGTGTTGATTCTGGGTTTTCTATTCTGTTCCATTGGTCGGTGTGTCTGTTCTTGTAACAGTATCATGCTGTTTTGGTTACTGTGGTCCTTTAGTATATTTTGAAGTCAGGTAGCATGTTGCCTCCAGCTGTATTCTTTTTGCTTAAGATTGCCTTGCCTATTTAGCCTCTTTTTTTGGTTCCCTAGGAATTTTAAAATAGTTTTCTTACTTCTGTGAAGAATGTCAATGGTAATTTAATAGGAATAGAACTGAATCTATGAATTGCTTTGGGTAGTATGTCTATTTTTATGATATTGATTCTTCCTATCCATGAGCATGGAATGCTTTTCCATTTGTTTGGGTTATCTCTGATTTCGTTGAGCAGTGTTTTGTAGTTCTCCTTGTAGAGATCTTTCACCTCCCTTGTTAGCTGTACTTCTAGGTATTTTATTCTTTTTTTGGCAATTGTGAATGGGAGTTCATTCCTGATTTAGCTCTTGACTTGACTGTTGTTGGTGTATAGAAATGTTATACATTAATTTTGTATCCTGAAACTGCTGAAATTGCTTATCAAGTTTAGATGCTTTTGGGTGGAGACTATGAGGTTTTCTAGATATAGAATCATGTCATCTGCAAATTGGGATAGTTTGACTTCCCCTCTTCCTATTTGGATGTTCTGTGTTTCTTTCTCTTGCTTGAGTTCCCTGGCCGGGACTTCCAATACTATGTTGGATAGGAGTTGTGAGAACTGGCATCCTTGTTTTGTGCTAGTTTTCAAGGGGGATGCTTTCAGCTTTTGTCCATTCAGTATGATGTTGGCTGTTTGTCAATTGTGTATGGTTCTTATTATTTTCAATTCCTAGTTTATTGAGAGTTTTTAACATGAAGAGATGTTGAATTTTATCAAAAATATTTTCTATATCTATTGAGATAATCATGTGGTTTTTGTCTTTAGTTGTCTTTATGTCATGAATCACATTTATTGATTTGCATATGTTAAACCAACCTTGCATCCTGGAGATAAAACCTACTTGGTCGTGGTGGATAAGGTGTACCAGTATTTTGTTGAGAATTTTTGCATCAAGTTTCTTCAGGGATATTGGCCTGCAGCTTTCTTTTCAATTGTATCTCTGCCAGGTTTTGGTATCAGGATAATGCTGGCCTCATAGAATGAGTTAGTGAGGAGTCCCTCCTTCTCAATTGTTTTGGAATAATTTCTGTAAGAATGGTACCAGCTCTACTTTGTACATCTGGTAGAATTTAGCTGTGAATCTTTCTAGTCCTGGGCTCTTTTTGGTTGGTCGGCTATTTATTATTGCCTCACTTTCAGAGCTTGTTATTGGTCTGTTCAGGGATTTATTTTCTACCTAATTCAGTCTTGGCAGGGTATATGTGTCCCAGAATTTATCCATTTCTTCTCGACTTTCTAGTTTACATGCATAGAAGTGTTTGTAATATTCTCTGATGGTCATTTGTATGTCTGTGGGGTCACTGGCAATATCCCCCTTATCATTTCTGATTGTGTTCATTTGAATCATCTATTTTTTTCTTATGAATCTAGTTATTGGTCTATTTTATTTATTTTTTTCCAAAAAACCAATTCTTGAATTGGTTGATCTTTTGAATGGTTTTTCATGTCTCTATCGCCTTCAGTTCAGCTCTGATTTTGGTTATTTCTTTTCTTCTGGTAGTTTTGGAAATGGTTTGCTCTTGGTTCTCTAGTTCTTTCAGTTGTGATGTTAGGTTGTTAACTTGAGATCTTTCTAACTTTTTGTTGTGGGCATTTAGTGCTATAAATTTTCCTCTTAATCCTGCCTTAGCTGTGTCCCAGAGATTCTGGTATGTTGTATCTTTGTTCTCATTAATTTCAGACAAATTCTTGACTTTTTCCTTAATTTCATCATTTACCCAAAAGTCATTGAGGAACAGATTATTCAATTTCCATGTGATTGTATGGTTTTGAGTGAATTTGATTTTCCTGATTTCTAATTTGATTGTGCTGTGGCCAGTAGTCTGTTATGATTTATTTTGCATTTGCTGAGGAGTGTTTTACTTCTGATTATATAATCAATTTTAGAGTGTGTGTCATGTGGTAGTAAGGATATGTATTCTGTTGCATTTGGGTGTAGAGTTCTATAGATGTCTGTAGGTCTATTTGTTCCAGTGCTAAGTTCAGGTCCTGAATATCTTTGTTACTTTTCTGCCTTGATGATTCATCTAATAATATCAGTGCAGTTTTGAAGTCTCCCACTATTATTGTGGTCTCCTTGAAGGTCTCTAACTACTTGCTTTATGAATCTGGATGCTCTTGTGTTTGGTGCATATATATTTAGGATAGTTAGATCTTCTTATTGAATTGAACCCTTTACCATTATGTAATGCTTTCCTTTGTGTTTTTTGATCTTTGTTGGAAACACGATTCTTATGATTATTAACTCAATAATCATTCCCCTATATAATTAAAAAATAATTTATTCATAGATGGATACAAGTATTTGTTACAATATAGAAAATTGTATTTAACACTAATAAAATGAGAAGAGAAGGCAGCAGCATGAAGAAAGTACAATAAAATTGTCCTTTTTATATATATGTAAAGTGTTGGGAACATTTACAGAATAACTGTTGCGTGTTTTCAACAGAACATTGAGAGTTTACATATTTTCTGAATGTCCCAAGTAAGAAGTAATGTTGCCAAAAATAACTTGCTCTGCCTTTGAAAATTCATTAAAATTGTCTTAATTTCAGTGTAGTTTGGGGAAAGCAAGGCCATCTTTAATTCTCCAAATGAATTGCTTTGTGGAATATTTTGTGGCACGGTTATATTCTGAGGTCATATTTGAAGAGGACTAGGAAAATATAACTGCAGTCTCTCCCTTTTCAAAGCATGTAAAATGCTTAGGGACTTCAAACTTGACCTTTGCTTGGGCAAACTCACCTGACAGCAGAAGAACAGATGAAGAGACTGTAAACTATGTTATCAACAACCATTTTATATTAAATCTTGTCCCTGAAGAGATTCAGGAACTCAAGGTGTCCACATTACTATAGTTGTGCAATATTTATAATTTTCCATCAAATGTGTGCTAACTGTGTATAGATTACTGTGATCACTGAAGGCTGTGAGTCATAGAGGTGGGGGAGAACTTTGAAGCCAGAAAGTTTTAGGATCAAATTCCATTTGCTGCTTAACTATTGATGTGACCAAGACCAAATTACTTAGCTTCTATAAGACTCAGTGGCCTCATGTGTATAAAAAATATAATAAAACTCACCTTACAGTATTGTGAATTTTAAGCAAGCATTCATACCAAACTTAAACAGCTGAAATTAGAAATTTTAAACACAGTATCATTTACATTAGCACCCTCCAAAATGAAATATTTAGGAATTCCACAAATATATATACAGAATAAGTGCAAAATATATATGAAGAAAATTGCAACACTCTGATGAAAGATATTAAAGAAGAACAAATAAATTAACAGATGTTTCATGTTCATGGGTAAGAAGGCTCAGTATTATCAATATGTCCATGGCTTTAATGAAATCACAATCAAAATCTCAGCAAAATATTTTGTAGATGATGACAAATTGACTCTAAGGTTTATATGAAGAGGAGAAAAGCCCAGAATAGGCAACACAATATTGAATGAGAAAAGTAGTCAAAGGACTGACACTATCAAACCATAAAACTTACTATAAAGCTACAGCAATCAAGACAGTATGGTAGTGGGCAGAAGAATACACAAATAAATCCATGGAACAGGGTAGATAGCTCAGAAACAGACCTACCCAAATAAGGTAAACTGATCTTTGATAAGAAACAAAGGCAAATAAACAAAGAAAAGGTAGTTTTTTCCACAAACGGTACTTGGAACTTCTGGATACAGAATCTACATGATAAAAAACGAATCTAGATACAGACCTTATACCCTTTACAAAAGTTAAATCTAAAGGGATTTTACACATAAATGTAAAGTGCAAAAACTATAAAACTCTTAGACTATAACATAGGAGAAAATCTCCTATGCAAAAATGCAGAAAAATAAAGTGTGAAGTGTTTGTAGGTGGAGAGACTGAGAATTCTTTGCTATTTGTATTTGTTATTGTATTGAGTGACGTTTTAGATGCAACATCAAAGGTCGTATCCATGAGTTTGAGTGATAATTATGTGCCCATGTATGCCTACTGATTGTAACAAATTTACCACTCTGTGTAAGATATTAGCAGTGGACAAGGCTGTGCTTGTGTGGGTACAGAGGTCATATGGGAACTCTATGTACTTTCTGCTCTATTTTGCTATAAACTTAAAATTGCTCTGAATTTTTTGGAAAAGGTAATATCTAGGTGAAAAAAAAATGAACATAGGAATACAGAGTGGAGAAACAAAAATGAAGCAATAGAAAGTAAATGTGTCTATCAAATAATGAAATAATTGAATATCTTTCTTTATACTCTTCTCATATCCAATATCCTGCAAGAGAATTCTCTATTTTTAAGGATTTAATTTTATTTTAGATTCAGAGGGTACATGTGCATATTTGTTACGTGGATATATCGCATACTGGTGGGAATTGGGCTTCTAGTGTACCCATCACCCAAAGAGTAAACATTGTACCTAATAAATAATTTTTCATCCCTTGCCTCCCTGTTTTGGAGTCTCCAGTATTTATTATTCCATCTCTGTGTCCATGTGTAACCATTGTTTAGCCTCCACTTATAAGTGCGAACATGCAATATTTGGCTTTCTATTTCTGAGTTACTTCACTTAGGACAATGGCCTCCAGCTCCACCTATGTTGCTGCAAAAGACACGATTTCATTCTTTTTATGGCTGCATAGTATTCCATGGTGTAAGTGTACCACATAGAAACTTCTCTCTCTAAAACACAATAATTTAAAGCTCTTTACATAATTAGTAGAAAATATTATGGTGTATTTGTTATAATTCTTCAAACTTAGATCCCAGACAGTATAAATGGGATTTTATACTTTGTCTTCATTTTTTTAAAAGAATTATTGTCTTCCAAGGAAGAAAGTAGGTTTCACTTACAATCTTTATTTGCACAATATTATTGACATAAAGTACATTTACACATAATTATTGTGAATACATTTGCAATATTTTTGATTTCACGTAAGAATGGAAGATAGCCAGTCTTGGAAGGTGGAAATGCCATGATTTTAGTGGAAACAGATACAAACTGGAAAACTCCTGCTTTGTTCTTGCTGCATTAAATTTTCAGAGTGAAGTATCACCTTATAAGGAGTATATTAAACTCTCTCTACCTTCCAGGTTTGATAGTTCCTACTTCCCTTCTGGACTATTTGCCTACTGAAGATTCTTAGGCGTCACTGGCAATCTCATCTCCTAATGCTTGTGGCCGAATATGGCTTTCCTAGTGTCTACCTAAAGGGGACAGCTAACTAACTTAAAAAAGGCAGGGAATTTTGGTCAGCGAGAGACAGAAGGCAACAAGGAACCAGCAATGGTCGTTCTGAGGCATGATGGCTCCGTATGGCCAGTCCAGTGGTACCTGGTGTTGTTGAGCATTCAGCTACATGTCATTGTGATGCCTGACTGGCTTAGTGGAGTACCAACTTTGGTTAACTTTTCCTCCTTCTCTGTTTTAATCTACTTTTACCCTTACTCTTGTTGCCCTGGGATTGCAAATCTTTTTCATCCTCTTGCTCTACAAAAATATGTTAGCATATAAACTTTGCCTCAAACTAAAGGAGCCTGGACAAGACAAGTCATATTTTTTCAGTGGGTGATAACATTTTACTTACTGATATAAATATGAAATATGTACCACAAATTGCTAGTTCTGTTATATATCATTACATATCTGTTACATATCATTAAAGGCCTCTGCAGCCAACAGTGTCTGAAAAATGTTGGGTAAACAAGTTTAGTTAAGTTTGTTGTTGTGGTGGTGTTTTTTTTTTTTTTTCTTAGAGCATCCATTGAGACTAGTATATCTGGAACACTTCTTGAAAAGTAATATTTAAAGAAGATAAATGGTAGAAAATTCAAATCCCAGAGGATCCAGGGAAGTAATGTAAATAAGCAAAACAACCTGGTAGCAGACTGTGCTAAGTGGAGTGTGTTTGCCCCACCTCGACAGAAGCATCTTCAGTGGAGGGTGGTATGTGTGAGTGTAGGTCTTTTGTGGCTGCACCCTACTAATTTTTTGGATTAAAGCAAAACATTTAGATCTGTTTAAAAATTGTAAAATGTCCTAACGTTAAAAGTATTGGCATCTAATTCTAGTTTTTAAAAGTCATTGCAGGATCCAAAGAAAGTAAGTCTGTGATCTGGGCCAGAACCAATGATTTGTAACAATGGTTACACTATCCTTAGGGTATGCTGATCAATTGACCATGTTCTAGGCGCCAAAAGGTGAAGGGGAAAAAAAAAAAAAAAAGATTCAAGGAAACCTGCCTACCTTCAAGGATCTCACAACATATTTTGGGAAAGAAGTAATAGCACATACATTTCAATTTGGGCAGTTTCATTTAACACCAATGTATTTAGGATCCAGTATATGACAGGCAATGAATACTACCTTTGATAAGCTCCCAGTATGATAGGGGTGATGGGTACATAAACATGTGATAACGTATTAGTTTGAAGTTTACACTAATTTCAGCCTACATCATATGCTATAAGATACATAAGAAAAGTTCTGACCTCTGTAAGCATTTAACATTTTATAAATAATCTAACCCTCATGCATATGTTTGTGTTTATCATAAGCTTATGTATAAATTAAATTGTATATAGTTTTGTAGGCCAGCCCATAAACAGTTCTTCATGGGTACCTACTGAGAAACTAAATTTTTTTTCTTGGATTGAACCATCATTGCTAATTGGATTATTCTTCTTTGAAAATGCCTTCCATTAGCCTTTAAGAAAACGATGAGAGAATTAGATTTAGAGTGTGTGTGTGTGTGTGTGTGTGTGTTTAAATCTTTCTATTTTGAGCACTGAAGGAGATGGCAAAAATAAAATTTGTTTTACGAAAAAGGAGACTTTTTAAAATTACACAAATTTCTTTATAATAGAGGAAATACCACCTACCCTTGGTAAATACTCACAAAATCTTTGCTTTTTGTATTTCTGTAAGAATAATTTTAGGTTATTTGCAATTATGCAAATAACTTTCAAAAGCCTCAAAAAATAAGAATTTCTGGGAGACCTAAACCTTAGCCACTAAAGTCATTTGAATTAAAAAAATGGCATAATCAGTGGTACTGCAAATAAATGGTTTCACTAATTTGTCTTTTATTCTTGTACTACTTTAATAAAGAGGAATGGGGGGATTTATGGAAAAAGTTTAGGATTAAGTGGGACAGTAAATTTAGACATTTATCTTTCACCACTGAAAGTCTCATTCCAGAATCATTCTAAGGTTCAGTTAAGTTCTAGCTAAACGTAAACCTCATCATATTTCATATTGCCTGCACAGCTCACATAACTCTGTATTTAAGCATTTACACTAAAGGACTATATTTCCCAAGAGGTCTGGTTCCCATGAAAGTCAGCATTAGGAATGTTAGCGAGAATTTCTTATTATTTTATGTCTAGTTTGCAGAGGTGTGTACAGGGCATTTTAAAATTCATCCCAGAATAGTCATCTGTGTTAAAGAATTTGATGACCTTGATCAGTCTGAAGACATGATTCTAAAAATGCATCAGTTCTACTTTTTGATGTATTAAACCACTGGTATGTTGTTTACTCCTTTTTGTTTTTTCATTTTGAAATTAGTGTATTAGACAAACATTTATACTTATGTTTTATACCTAGATATGCTCTTGTATGTAACTGAAGAAAATCCTTTGGTGGGTTGTGTCACTTCACAGGAAGGATTTTTTTTTTTTCTTTTTTTGATGTAGTCTTACTCTGTCACCCAGACTGGAGTGCGGTGGCACGATCTTGGCTCACTGCAACTTCCACCTCCCAGGCTCAAGCGATTCTCCTTCTTCAGCCTCCCAAGTAGCTGGGATTACAGGCACTTGCAGACTTTTTTGTTTAAGAACCTGTGCTGAAAACACAATTTCGCCACCATGTTTTGCCAACTTTTACAACCTAGGGAAGTGTAACAAAATGATGATGTTGGTGATGACGATGATGATGATGATGCTGATAATGCTTCCCAAAGTTCATTCACATGTGATGTGATAATAAATGAGCAATACCAGAGTTGCATGTAAGTTTTTCAATTATCAGCATAGAATCGATCAAGGTGCCTTCTTATTTTACAAACCAGTTTTGAAGACTTCTAATTTTAGCTCCTAAATATACAGTGCTGGAAAATCATTACTTCTTTCTTTAGAACAAGAAGCAAAGCTAAAGAAACAGAATCAATTACTATTTTTGGATCCACCAAATAATTGAGAACACAAGGAAAATCACTATTTTGAAATCTGAAAAGACAGGTTAGTATAGAGAAGCACAATTGAGATTACCTCAGTGGAGCAGAAGCCATCTGAGCCATAAACTGGAAGGGACATGTATAGTATTTGTGATAAACTTCTGGATGCTGAGTATGAGTTAGCCTGAGAGTGAGAAGCTCCTGGGCATTCAGTCCTAGAGAGTCCTCACACTTCCATGGGTTTTACCTCCAGGAGCTCCTTCAGGTAGTCATTGTGAAGAGCCAAGAAAAAGCATCTTTAGTCATTGGCAGAGAAGGAAAGAAGTGAAAATTTGAAATATGCCCAGTGTGTTTTGTATAACAAAGACCTATAACCTAGCGAAGAAGATTTTATCAGAAATGTATCTTACCTATTCTGCGAAAGGGCGATTACCCAACTCTAGTTAAATCTAGCCTTTCTACCGCACGTCAGAAGGAAGAAAGGGAAACAATAAAACAACTTAAGAAACACTTGTAAAGTTACAGCACAGGGACATAGGCCCACTGAAAGACTGAGATTTAATCGTAACATCATAGAACACCCACACGCAGGGCTCTGGTGTAGTAACAGATGATTAGAGCTGGAGGAGCTGCAAGGCACAGACTATTATAGAAGGAATCCTTAGAGAACCAAAATATGACAAAGGAGGGTAAAACAACAGCCATAGGGGAAATTAGAAAATCTTGACACCTGTAATTGTGGCAACCTTCAATCACAGCTCAACTCCTAGCCAGATTAGCAGAAAATCAAAACTTTATGTAAATCAGAAACTCGGATTTACATAAAGAGTGCTGGAGAAAAAACAAATGAAGGTAAAATATATTTATTATTTTTCTTATTCCTAATTGACTTAGTGGATAATTGTTCAAAGTAATAACGGTAGCAATGTATTGTGTGATTATAAGAGATGGATAAATGAATGAATAACTGCAATGTTCTCTTTAAGAACCAGAAGGAGGAATTGAGCATACTCTGTTATATGTACCTGCACTAGTTGAGAAGTGCTAGTGTTAATTCAAACAGAAATTACATTACTTTTACAATCATACTGCAAATTTTAGGAAACACAGTTTTTTTTTTTTTTATTCTTGAGACACGGTCTTGCTCTGTCACTCAGGCTGGAGTGCAGTGGCATGATCACAGCTCAATGTGGCCTTGAACTCCTGGACTCAAGTGATCCTCCTGCCTCAGCCTCCCAAAGCTCTGAGATTACAAGTGTGAGCCACCATGCCTGGACAACAATTTTTTAAAGTATAATTGATATGTTAGAAAAGGAGAGAAAAATGGAATTACATAAAATTCTCAATTAAAACCAGAAAAGGCAGGAAAAGAGGGGTAAAAAGAAGGAAGGAGCAACTGGAAAAAATTAGAAAATAGTTACAAACATGGTAGATATTAATCTTACTGTATCAATGATTACTTTAAATGTGAATGGTCTAATTATATCAAAGTAAGTTAAAAATCTCTTTTTCACTTGATAGACCAAGCGTGTAGAACATCAGTAAAGATATATATGAAATGACTAGCATCATTAATCAGCTGAATCCAACTGACACTTATAGAATACTACATCCAGGAACAGTGGAATAATCATTCTTTTTAAGCTTACTTGGAAACTTCACCAGGATAGACCACATTCTGGGCCACAAAACACACTTTAACAAATGTAAAAGAATAAAAAATATGTTTTTAGAGCACAATAAAATTAAATTGGAAATCAATTGAGTTACATTACATTACATTAAACAACTCACTTCTAAATAATGCATGGCTTAACAAAGTCTCCAGGAATTTTTTTTTTTTTTTTTGAGACACGGTCTGACTTTGTCACCCAGGCTGGAGTGAGTTTCACGATCTCAGCGCACTGCAACCTCCACCTCCTGGGCTCAAGCAATCCTCCCACTTCCGCCTCCCAAGTAGCTGAAACTACAGCACAGCACCATGCCCAGCTAACTTTTTTTTTTTTTGGTAGTGATGGAGTTTGGCTATGTTGAACATGCTTGTCTTAAACTCTTGAGTTCAAGAAATCTGCCCACCTTGGCCTCCCAAAGTTCACAGGAATTACAAGTGTGAGCCATTATTAATGGCCTCAGGGCAAGTTAAGCAAATATTCTTTAACAAATAAATGTGAAATTACAGCTTACAAAAATTTGATATAGCCAAAGAACTACTTGGAGGAAAATTTATAGAATTGAGTGAATATTTTTGAAAAGAAATATCTAACATCAATAATCTAAGTTTCTACCATAGAACACTAGTGAAGGAAGAGAAATCTAAGATTAAAACATCCACAAGAAAATAAGCAAAACTTGAGTTGGCTGGCAAGATGGTCAAATAGGAACAGTTCTGGTCTGCAACTCCCAGTGAGACTGAGGCACAAGGTGAGTGATTTCTGCGTTCCCAACTGAGGTACCCGGTTCATCTCACTGGGAGTGGTTGGACAGTGGATGCAGCTCAAGGAGGGCGAGCCGAAGCAGGGTGGGGCGTAGCCTCACCCCAGAAGAGCAAGGGGTCGGGGAACTCCCTCTACCAGCCACCGGGAAGCCATTAGGGACTGTACCATGCACTCCAGCCCAGATACTGTGCTTTTCTCATGATTTTCACAACCCACAGATCAGGAGATTACTTCCGGTGCTGACACCACCAGGGCCCTAGGTTTCTAGCACAAAACTGGGTGGCTCTTTGGGCAGACACCGAGCTAGCCGCAGTGTTTTTTCGTACCCCAGTGGCACCTGAAACATCAGTGAGACAGAACCATTCACTCCACTGGAAAGGGAGCTGAAGATAGGGAGCAAAGTGGTCTGACTCAGTGGGTCCAGCCCCCACAAAGCCCAGCAAGCTAAGATCCACTGGCTTGAAATTCTCACACCACCACAGCAGTCTGAGATCAACCTTTGACCCTCCAGCTTGGTGGGGGAGGGGCATTTGCTGAGGCTTGAGTAGGCGGTTTCACCCTCACAGTGTGAACAAAGCTGCAAGGACGTTCAAACTGGTGGACTCCAGCTCAGCAAGGCCATTGTGGCCAGACGGCCTCCTTTCTGGGCAAGCCGTCTCCGAAAAAAAGGTAGCAGCCCCAGTCAGGGAATTATGGACAAAACCCCCACCTCCATGGGACAGGGCGCCTAGGGGAAGGGGCTGCTGTGGGTGCAGTTTCAGCAGACTTAAACGTCCCTATTTGGCAGCTCTGAAGAGAGCAGCAGATCGATCAGTTCTGAAAAGGGTTTTGAGGGTTCAAGCTCTGAAAAGGGACAGACTGCCTCCTCAAGTGAGTCCCTGACCCCGGTGTCTCCGGACTTGGAGACACCTGCCAGTAGGGGCCAACATACAGGAGAGCTCTGACTGGCATCTGGCAGGTGCCCCTCTGGGACAAAGCTTCCACAGGAAGGAACAGGCAGCAATCTTTGGTGGTCTGCAGTCTCCTCCAGTGATAGTCAGGCAAACAGGGTCTGGAGCAGACCTCCAGAAAACTCCAGCAGACCTGCAGTAGAGGGTCCTGACTGTTAGAAGGAAAACTAACAAACAGAAAGGAATAGTATCAACATCAACAAAAAGGATGTCCACTCAGAGACCCTATCGGAAGGTCACCAATTTCAAAGACCAAAGGTGGATAAATCCATGAGAATGGGGAGAAACTAGCACAAAAAGGCTGAAAATTCCAAAAACCAGCACACCTCTTCTCCTCCAAGGGATCACAACTCCTAGCCCACAAGGGAGGAAAACTGGACAGAGAATGAGTTTGACGAATTGACAGAAGTAGGCTGCAGAAGGTGGGTAATAACAAACTCCTTTGAGATAAAGGAGCATGTTCTAACCCAATGCAAGGAAGCTAAGAACCTTGAATAAAGGTTAGGGGAATTACTAACTAGAATAAACAGTTTAGAGAAAAACAAAAATGACCTGATAGAGCTGAAAACACAGCAGGAGAACTTCGTGAAGCACACACAAGTATCAATAGCTGAATCAATCTAGTGGAAGAAAGGATATCAGAGATTGAAGATCAACTCAATGAAATAAAGTAAGAAAACAAGATTAGAGAAAAAAGAGTGAAAAGAAATGAACAAAGACTCCAAGAAGTATGGAACTATGGGAAAAGACCAAACCTACGTTTGGTATACCTGAAAGTGATAGGGAGAATGGAGCCAAGTTGGAAAATACTCTTCAAGATATTACTTCCCCAACCTAGCAAGACAGGCCAACATTCAAATTCAGGAAATACAGAGAACACCACAAAGATATTCCTCAAGAAGAGCAACCCCAAGACACATAATCATCAAATTCACCAAGGTTGAAATGAAGGAAAAAAGTGTTAAGGGCAGCCAGAGAGAAAGGTCAGGTTACCCACAAAAAGCAGCCCATCAGACTTAAGAGCAGAGCTCTCAGCAGAAAGCCTACAAGCCAGAAGAGAGTGGCGGCAAATATTCAACATATTTTTCATATCCAGCCAAACTAAGCTTCATAAGTGAAGGAGAAATAAAATCTTTTACAGACAAGGAAATGCTGAGAGATTTTTTTCACCACCAGGTTTGCCCTACAAGAGTTCCTGAAGAAACACTAAACATGAAAAGGAACAAACAGTACCAGCCACTGCAAAAACATACCAAATTGTAAAGACCATTGATGCTATGAAGAAATGCATCAACTAACAAGTAAAATAACCAGCTAGCATCATAATGGCAGGATAAAATTCACACACACATTTATTAACCTTAAATGTAAATGGGCTAAATGCCCATATTAAAATACAAAGACTGGAAAATTGGATAAAGAGTCAAGAACCATCAGTGGACTGTATTCAGGAGACCTATCTCACATGCAAAGACACACTGTGGCTCAAAATAAAGGAATGGAGGAATATTTACCGAGCAAATGGAAAACCAAAAAAAGCAGAGGTTGCAATCCTAGTCTCTGATAAAACAGAGTTTAAATCAACAAAATCAAAAGAGACAAAGGAGGGCAACAAGAAGAGCTAGCTATCCTAAATATATATGCATCCAATTCAGGAGCACCCAAATTCATAAATCATGTTCTTAGACACCTACAAAGAGACTTAGACTCCCACACAATAATAGTGGGAGATTTTAACACCCCACTGTTAACATTAGACAAATCAATGAGACAGAAAATTAACATGGATATCCAGGACTTGAACTCAGCTCTGCACCAAGCAGACCTAATAGACATCTACGAAATTCTCCACCCTAAATCAACAGGATATACATTCTTCTCAGCACCACATCACACTTATTCTAAAATTGACCACAGAATTGGAAGTAAAACACTCCTCAGCAAATGCAAAAGAACAGAAATCATAACCGTCTCTCAGATAGTGTAATCAAGTTAGAACTCAGGATTAAGAAACTCACTCAAAAATGCACAACTACAAGGAAACTGAACAACCTGCTCCTGAATGACTACTGGGTACATAACAAAATTAAGTCAGACATAAAGATATTCTTTGGGACCAATGAGAACAAAGACACACGTACCAGAATCTCTGGGACACATTTAAAGCAGTGTGTAGATGGAAATTTATAGCACTAAATGCCCACAAGAGAAAGCAGGAAAGATCTAAAATCAACACCCTAACATCACAATTAAAAGAACTAGAGAAGAAAGAGCAAACAAATTCAAAAGCTACTAGAAGACTAGAAATAACTAAGATCAGAGTAGAACTGGAGGAGATAGAGACATGAAAAACCCTTCAAAAAATCAATGAATCCAGGAGGTATTTTTTTTGAAAAGATCAACAAAATAGAGAGACCACTAGCCAGACTAATTAAGAAGAAAAGATAGAAGAATCAAATAGATGCAATAAAAAGTGATAAAAAGGATATCACCACCAATCCCACAGAAATACAAACTGCCCTCAGAGAGTATTATAAATACCTCTATGCAAATAAACTAGAAAATCTAGAAGAAATGAATAAATTCCTGGACACATACACCATCTCAAGACTAAATCAGGAAGAAGTCGAATCTCTGAATAGATCAATAGCAAGTCTGAAATTGCAGCAGCAATTAATAGCCTACCAACCAAAAAAATGTCCAGGACCAGACAGATTCACAGCCAAATTCTACCAGAGGTACAAAGAGGAGCTGGTACTATTCCTTCTGAAAGTATTCCAAACAATAGAAAAAGAGGGGCTCCTCCCTAACTCATTTTATGAGGCCAGCATCATCCTGATACCAAAACCTGGCAGAGATACAAAAAAAGAAAATTTCAGAACAATATCCCTGATGAACACCAATGCAAAAACACTCAATAAAATACTGACAAACCGAATCTAACAGCACATTAAAAAGCTTATCCACCATGATCAAGTTGACTTCATCCCTGGGATGCAAGGCTGGTTCAATGCAAATCAATAAATGTAACCCATCGCATAAACAGAACTAATGACAAAAACCACATGATTATTTCAACAGATGCAGAAAAGGCCTTTTACAAAATTCAACAGCCCTTCATGCTAAAATCTCTCAATAAACTAGGCATTGATGAAACATCTTTCAAAATAATAATTACTATTTATGACAAACCCACAGTCAATATTATACTAAATGGGCAAAAAATGGAAACATTCCCTTTGAAAACTGGCACAAGACAAGAATGCCCTCTCTCATCACTCCTATTCAACATAGTATTGGAAGTTCTGGCCAGGGCAATCAAGCAAGAAAGAGCAATACAGTGTAGTCAGTTAGGAACAGAGCAAGTGACCTTGTCTCTGCTCACAGATGACATGTATTTAGAAAACCCCATCATTTCAGCCCAAAGTCTCCTTAATCTGATAAGCAACTTCAGCAAAGTCTCAAGATACAAAATCAATGTGCAAAAATCATAAGCATTCCTATACACCAGTAACAGACAAATCATGAGTGAACTGCCATTCACAATTGCTACAAAGAGAATGAATTACCTAGGAATACAACTTACAAGGGATGTGAAGGACCTCTTCAAGGGGAACTACAAACCTCTGCTCAATGAAATAAGAGAGGACACAAACAAATGGAAAAAGTTTCCATGCTCTTAGATAGGAAGAATCAATATCATGAAAATGGCCATACTGCCCAAAGTAATTTACAGATTCAGTGCTATCTCAATCTAGCTATCATTGATTTTCTTGACAGAATTGAAAAAAACGACTTTAAATTTCGTATGAAATAAAAAAAGAGACCGCATAGCTAAGACAATCCTAAGCAAAAAGAACAAAGCTGGAAGCATCACGCTACCTGACTTCAAACTATACTACAAGGCTACAGTAACCAAAAGAGCATGCTACTGGTACCAAAACATATACAGAGACCAGAGGAACATAACAGAAGTCTCAGAAATAACACCACACACCTACAACCATCTGATCTTTGACAAACCTGACACAAACAAGCAATGAAGAAAGAATTCCCTATTTAATAAATGGTGTTGGAAAAACTGGCTAACCATATGTAGAAAGCTGAAACTGGACCCCTTCCTTACACCTTATATGAAAATTAACTGAAGATGGATTAAACACTTAAATTAGGTTTCTGAACCTAAACCATAAAACCCTAAAACCATAAAAACCCTAGAAGAAAACCTAGGCAATTCCAGTCAGAACATAGGCATGGACACAGACTTCATGACTAAAACAGCAATAGCAATGGCAACAAACTCCAAAATGGACAAATGGGTTTTGATTAAACTAAAGAACTTCTGCACAGCAAAAGAAACTATTGCCAGAGTGAACAGGCAAACTACAGAATGGGAGAAATTTTTTGCAATCTATCCATCTGACAAAGGGCTAATATCTAGAATCTACAAAGAACTTAAACAAATTTACAAGAAAAACACAGACAACCCCAAAAAGTGGGTGAAGCATATGAACAGACACTTCTCAAAAGAAGACATTTATGCAGCCAAGAAATATATGAAAAAAACCTCATCATCACTGGTCATTAGAGTAATGCAAATGAAAACCACAATGAGATACCATCTCATTCCAGTTAAAACACCAAACAAGAAAAATTACAAGATGATATCAACTGGTGGAGAAAACATTTGACAAAATCTAACATATTCATGATAAGAACTCTGAACAGATTAGGAATCAAAACTCGATAAAACTGAATATATAAATTTTCACCCCCAAACCACAGCTTTTCTACAGCTTTAATCATACTTAATGATGAGAAAATAGACGCTTTTCCTCAAAGACCAGAAACAAGGCAAGGATGTCCATTCCCACCACGTTTTTCAATATAGTACTGGAAACCTTACCAATTGCAATAAGACAAGGAAAGAAAATAAAACGTTTACTGATTGTAAAGAGGAAATTAAACTGTCTTTGTTCAAAGATGACATGATTGTCTAATAGAAATTCCCCACAAATCTAAAAAACAAACAAACTTTTGAAACTAATAAGCAATTATAGCTAGGTCACATGATATAGGGTTAGTAAACACAAGTCAATTGTTTTACATCCGTACTGAAAGATTTGGTTTTGTAATAAGAACCATAAATACTATACTAAATAGCCACAATACTAGTTATGATAGCATAAACATAAATACATATATGTAAATCTAACTAAATATTTATAGAAATTCAATACAGAAAATTATAAGTCTAGAGGAAAAATTTAAAGAGGAGA
>NW_012099210.1:6054558-6061098 GCF_000951045.1 Mandrillus leucophaeus
AGGTGCTACACACTTTTATCCAACCAGATCTCATGAGAACCCACTCACTCTCACAAGAACAGCAAGGATATCTACCATCATGATTAGTCACCTCCTACCAGGGCCCTCCTCCAACACTGGGAATTACAATTTAACATGAGATTTGTACAGACACACATATCCAAACCATATAATTCTGCCCCTAGCCCTTCCAAATTTTATGTCCTTGTCACATTGCAAAATACAATAATCTCTTCTCAACAGTCCTGCAAGTCTTAACTCACTTCAGCATTAATTCAAAAATCCACAGTTCAAAGTCTCATTTGAGACAAGGCAAGTCCCTTCCACTTAAGAGCTTGTAAAATAAAAAACAAGTTAGTTACTTCCAAGATAAAATAGGAGTACAGACATTGGGTAAATACTACCATTCAAAAAGGAGAAATCAGACAAAACAATGGGGCTACAGGCCCCATGGTAGTTTAAACCCCAGCAGGACAGTCATTAAATCTTAAAGCTACAAAATAATCTCCTTTAACTCCTTGTCTCACATCCAGGCTATGCTGATTCAAGAAGTGGGTTCCCAAGACCTGGAATGTCTAAACCCCTGTGGCTCTGCAGGGTACTACCCTCTCAGCTCCTTTCATGGCCTGCCATTGAGTGCCTGTGGCTTTTCCAGGTGCACTTTGCCACCTGTCAATGGATCTACCATTCTGGAGTCTAAAGGACCGTGGCCCTCTTCTCATAGTTTGACTAGGCAGTGTCCCAGTGGGGACTGTGTGGGGGCTCCAATCCCACATTTCCTCTTTGTACTGCCCTAGCAGAAGTTCTCCATGAGGGCTCCCCCACTGGAGCAGACTTCTTCCTGGATATCCAGGGATATCCATACATCCTCTGAAATCTAGTCAGAGGCTCCCAAGCCTCAACTCTTGCTCTCTGTACACCTGGATGCTTAACACCACATGGAAGCCACCAAGGCTTATTATGGTTTGTGCCATCTGAGGAACAGTCTGAGGTGTATCTGGGGCCCTTTTAGCCACAACTGGAGCTGGAGCAGCTGAGATACAAAGAGCAGCATTCCAAAGATTTGCCTGTTAGCATGGTCCTGGGCCTGCCCATGAAACCATTCTTCCCTTCTAGCCCTCAGAGCTGTGATGGAGGGGCCGCTGCAAGGGTCTGAAATGACTTCAAAGCACTTTGCCTATTGTCTTAACTATTAACATTTGGCTCTTTTTACTTATGCAAATTTCTGCAACCAGATTGAATTCCTCCCCAGAAATTTTGTTTTTCTACCACATGGTTAGGCTGGAACATTTCCAAACCTTTATGTGCTGCTTCCCTATTAAATGTAAGTTCCAATTTAAGATCATCTTTTTGCTCATGAATATAAGCATTGATTGCTAGAAGCAGTCAAGCAACATCTTGAATGTTTTGCTGCTTAGAAATTTCTTCTGCCAGATACCCTAAATTATCACTAAATTATCACAAGTTCCAAGTTCCACAGATCTCTAGAGCAGGGGCACAATGCCTCCACAAAAGTGACCTTTGGTCCCATTCCTAATAAGTTCCTCATCTCCATCTGAGACCCCCGTCAGCCTGGACTTTATTGTCCATATCACTATCAGTATTTTGGTCATAATAATTTAACAAGTCTAGAAAGTTCCAAATTTTCCCACATCTTTCTGTTCTCTGAGCACTCCAATCTGTTCAACCTCTGTCCATTACCCAATTTCAAAGTCACTTCCACGTTTTCAGTATACGTCTGTGAGAATATTTTCGGAAGAAATTAGCATTTGAATCAGCTGACTGAATAAAGACAACGACTCACCAATGTAGGAAAGCATCATTCAATCCATTGAGGGCCCAAATGTAACCCTGAATTCTCTCTCCTTTCTTGGGCTAGGATATTCATCTTCTCCTGTCCTTAGACATTGAAGGTCCTGATCCTCAGGCTTTTGAACTTTAGTACTTTCCCTATCCTCCTTCCAGACCAATTCTGTACTTCACCCGTATTTTCTCAGGTCTCCGACTTAGACTGGGAGTTTTACCATCAGCTCCCCTGGTTCTTAGGTTGTCAGATAGGGATTGAATTACACTACTGTAATTTTACCTCATTCTCCAGCTTACAGATAGCAGATGGGACTTCTTGGCCTCTGTAATCACATGAGCAAATTCCCATAAAAAGTCTCTCTCTCTCTATATATATATATACACACACACACATATGTATGTATATGCACACATATAAATATGTATATATGTGTTAATATGTATGTGTGTATGCATATGCATACATACATATATGCATATATATGTATATATATCCACATATATACCTCCTGTTGGTTCTGACTATTATATATGACATTAAGTATTTGTCAAAACCTATAGAACTTTACAACAGAAAGAGTGAATATGAATGTGGGTAAAATCCAAGGATCTTCTTATTATTCCATGCTTGTGCTCTATGAGGATATATCAATAAAAGATAACAGGAGATGTGACATTGAGAATCTGTAAGGTTTCATATGGCACATAAATTGAGCTATTTACTTTTTTCCCAAAACATAGTATCTACTATAACAGAACACAAGAGGAAGGAGGTGTTTGGCATAAAAAGCTAAGACTGTGATGTTGACTTGAAACTTAGTGGATGAAATGAATCAATTCATTCCACTGATTTGTAAAAGGTCAGTTACCAAACAGAAAAAGATCAACTGAGGCTTAGATTTAGTATAGCAATGCTTTAGCTGGTATTGGATAACTAGGTTAATGAACTTGCCTTAGTGGCTGTCTTGTGTCATTTGTTTTTCTGAAGGGCCATATTAAATTCAGTATGTTTTAATTAAGAGAAAAAGTTTCATTTTTGTTGAGAAATGTGAAAACCAGGGAAAAAAGGGTTAGAAGAGAGTCATTGCAAATTAAAACAAGAAAAAACCAGGGAAAAAAGGGTTATAAGAGAATCATTGCAAATTAAAACAAGAAAATACATGACAAGTACTTTTTTAAGCATTTAGGTTAGCAAAATTTGAAACTGTAACACAATTTGGGGGCCCTGACCTTTAAAATAAAAATAATCAATAGCAAATAATACATGTTCTGTGTTTGAGGATATAACAGGAACAAAATTACTAAAACTAGTCTCCAATTTTGTTCTTTGTCACTGTTGCAACTAGAAGCAAACATGACTGATGCCTAGTGAATAGGTGATAGCTGGCAGTTCATCCAGAACTTTTCACATGCAATCAGTAGGCACAATGCCGTATGTGGCAGCTCTTCATTTAGGTTAATTTACTGTAACTCACGTGTATTAATATCCTAGTAAGCTCACTAGTGTCCCATGTCTGGCACTGTGTGTGTCTCATCTTCTCTGTATGGGATTCCCTTGTGAAATATTTGGGAACTCTATCATGGAAAGCATTGGAAAGAGACTGTTGTTTAGAGGAGTAGTTTTTTCTATGATTGAGTAAGTAATCTGTTAAAACATGATAAAAACATGCAGTTTGGGTAAATTGTTTCAATATTCATTGAAAACATTATAACAGTATTTTTATTGAAAAGAAAACCACTGAGTGAATGTAAAATCACTTGCTTTTCTAACTATATTTTATTCCCAAATTTTACAGATGTTTATTAAATTCATATGAGGTATAAGCCACAGTGGTATGTATTTAGCAATCCAATTTGATTGTAAGAAATTCCATTTTCACCATTATAATGAAACACATATCCTCCTAAAAACAGCTATGAATGTTTGATAAACTCTACAGAGTTATCTATTTATTTGTTTATTTATTTTCATTAGGATTGCTCATGGATTCATATTTTGTGCAATGTATTTGATAAATATCATTGTTTATTTTTGGTGCCCAATGTATATTACATTTGTTCAGTGAGATCCTCTTAAATCTGTAATTTATGTCTTTTTGATGTGTCTCCATCATTCTTTGAGTATTTTGTTATTGAACACGGTAGAAGACATTTCAGGCTCATTTATTAATTTTCATATCTCAAGCTTGGAGTCAGCTTTTTCTTCATAAAGCCCTGGCAAGCTTTAGTGGAAAATGGTATTTAGAAACCAAGATCAGTGTACGTGGTGTGCTCACTTTCTACCTCTGTCATTGCTCCTGGGCCCTCTTTCTTAGTGGGCAGAGAAACAGAGTATGACATATGTCATATCATTTCTTCATCTATTTGTTTACATCTATCTGTCTTAAAAACTATGAGTTCATATTGATATTTTAAATTCCCAAAAGCAGGAAACTGGGGTTTCATTATTTTCAAAATTGTTATTCATTTGTTCAAGCCTATAATACACAGAAAGTAGTTTCAGAAATACTAACATATTACTACAAAAAATGAAATTTGATATTTATTTACTATTCTGTCTTTTATTTGGATAAAATTTACAAAGTATGAAATGCATTAATGAAGCCTTTAACTTAATTTTGTCAAAAGCAAACAGCTATGTAATCCCCATCCCTATTAATATATAGAACATTTTTATTACTTCAGAGAGTTTTTTCAAGCTCCTTTCCAGTTGTTCTCTTTTTTAAAAACTTTTATTTTAAGTTTAGGGGTACAAGTACAGGTTTATTACATAGGTAAACTTGTGTCATGGTGGATTTTTTAAAATTATACTTTAAGTTCTGGGGTACATGTGCAGAATGTGCAGTTATGTTATATAGGTATACAGGTACCATGGTGGTTTGCTGCACCCATCAACCCGTCACCTACATTAGGTATTTCTCCCAATGCTATCACTCCCCTAGCTCCCAGCCCCCTGACAGGCCCAGTGTGTGATGTTTCCCCACCCTGTGTCCATGTGTTCTCATTGTTCAACTCCCACTTGTGAGTGAGTATTCGGTTTTCTGTTCTTGTGTTAGTTTGTTGAGAATGATGGTTTCCAGCTTCATCCATGTCCCTTCAAAGGACATGAGCTCATCCTTTTACATAGCTTCATAGTATTCCATGGTGTAGTTGTGTCACATTTTCTTTATCTAGTCAATCATTGATGGATATATGGGTTGGTTCCATGTCTTTGCTATTGTGAACAGTGCCACAATAAACTTACGTGTCCTTGTGTCTTTATAGTGGAATGAATGATAATCCTTTCGGTATATACCTAGTAATGGGATGGCTGGGTCAAATGGTATTTCTAGATCCAGACCCTTAAGGAATCGCCTCACTGTCTTCCACAATGGTTGAACTAATTTACACTCCCTCCAACAGTGTAAAAACGTTCCTATTTCTCCACATCCTCTGCAGCATCTGTTGTTTCCTGACATTTTAATGATCACCATTCTAACTGGCATGAGATGGTATCTCACTGTGATTTTCATTTGCATTTATCTAATAACCACTGATGATGAACGTTTTTCATATGTTTGTTGGCTGCATAAATGTCTTGAGAAGTGACTGTTCATATTCTATGCCTACTTTTTGATGGGGTTGTTTGTGTTTATCCTGTAAATTTAATTTCTTTGTAGATTCTAGATATTAGCCCTTTGTCAAATGGATAGATTGGCTTGTTTTACATATTATTTCATCACCCTGATGTTAAGCCTAGTACTAATTAGTTATTTTTCCTGATCCTCTCCCTCCTCCTAACCTCCACCCTCCCAAGTTACTTTTTTCTTTTTTTTTTTTTTCACTTTAGATTTGAATATACCATAGTATGTTTACCAATTCTCCTGATAACACATTTAAATTCTTTCCAAATTTGGCTATTATGAACAAAACTTCTACAAGAAGTTGGTAAATTTTATGATGTTGACATATGATGAAATTGCCTAATGATGCATTTTCAGAACCATATCTGTTTTTAAGCAATGCATGACCGTATTTGTTCTCAGTTTGTTTCCTCCATTTTTTTTCTGTTCTCTTTTCTGCTTCATTTTGGATTATTTTAACATTTTAAAATTTGTTTGAAATTTATTTTTCAGTTTATTGACCATATCCTTGTATAACAGATTTCTTAGTGGTCGCTCTCATTATTACGATATATATATGTCTCACCTTTTGTAGTTTATTTGGAATTAATTTTTGCCACTTCCCATAAAATGTAAGAAGCTTTATAACTATATAGATTATTTTAACCTTCTTATTTTATGTTATAGTTGTCATACTGAAAGCCTCATGAATCAACATTATAAGTTTTGCTTCAATAACCAGAAGTCTCTTAAATAACTTAAAAGGAGAATACTACTGTTGAATTTAACCAGATATCTGCCAGTTTTTGTTGCTCTTCTTTTATCTTTGAATTTCTAAGTTTTATTCTGGTATTACTTTTCTTCAGCCTGACTAATGTTATTATCTATTTTAGGTAGGTCTTTCGGCAGAAAGTTATCTTAATTTCCTTCACCTTAGAATGAATTTATTTTACAATCATTTCTGAATAATCACTGAATACAAAACACTGAACTGACAGCTCTTTCAGTACTTTAAATGTTTCATTTTACTGTCTCCTGGCCTCTATGGTTTATCCACAGTTATTTAAAACAATGTGGACCATTAACATGCCATTTTTCTCTGGATGCTTCCAGTAATTTTTCTTCATCTGTG
>NW_012099210.1:6061148-6063576 GCF_000951045.1 Mandrillus leucophaeus
AAGTCAATTGTTTTACATCCGTACTGAAAGATTTGGTTTTGTAATAAGAACCATAAATACTATACTAAATAGCCACAATACTAGTTATGATAGCATAAACATAAATACATATATGTAAATCTAACTAAATATTTATAGAAATTCAATACAGAAAATTATAAGTCTAGAGGAAAAATTTAAAGAGGAGATAATTAAATAAATGATATTCCGTATTTATTGATTGGAAGATGCCATATGTTAAGATGTTAATTCCTTCCAACTTGATCTACAGATTTATCACAATTCTAATGAAAATACCGGCAAGCTATTTTATGTATAGGAACAAACTAATTATAAAATTTACAGAGAAAGGAAAAAAAAAACTAAAATAGCAGAAATAATACTGAAAAACAAGAATGAAGTTAGAGGACTTACATTTTCTGAAAACAAATGATACAATTAGATAATCAAACTATTTGTACAGACAGCTCACCAAAGAAGACACACATATGACAAATAATATGAAAATCTCCTCACATCATTTGTCATTTGAAATTGGAAGTTAAAAACAATGAGGTATCAGTGCACACTTAGTAGAAAAGCTAAAGTAAAATTTTAAAATACCCTAACAGTTTCATATGCTGATGAGAATTGCAGAGCTAAGGAACTTACATTTATTGTTGGTGAGATTCAAAATGAGACAGCCATTTTTGAAGACAATTCATCAGTACCTTATAAAGCTAATAGAGTTGAAGATTTATTTCTACATAATCAAGTTGAAAAGTTATCTCTACACTACAACATGCAAATTGTGTTTGTGTTAGTCCATTCTCATCCCCTACGAAGAATTACCTGAGACGGGGTAATTTATAAAGAAAAGAGGTTTAATTGGCTCACAGTTCCACAGCATGTACAGGAAGCATGGCTGAGGAAGCCTAAAGAAACTTACAATCATGGCAAAAGGTGAAGGGAAAGCAAGCATGTCCTACATGGCTGGAGCAAGAGAAAGAGTGAATGGGGAGGTGCTACACACTTTTATCCAACCAGATCTCATGAGAACCCACTCACTCTCACAAGAACAGCAAGGATATCTACCATCATGATTAGTCACCTCCTACCAGGGCCCTCCTCCAACACTGGGAATTACAATTTAACATGAGATTTGTACAGACACACATATCCAAACCATATAATTCTGCCCCTAGCCCTTCCAAATTTTATGTCCTTGTCACATTGCAAAATACAATAATCTCTTCTCAACAGTCCTGCAAGTCTTAACTCACTTCAGCATTAATTCAAAAATCCACAGTTCAAAGTCTCATTTGAGACAAGGCAAGTCCCTTCCACTTAAGAGCTTGTAAAATAAAAAACAAGTTAGTTACTTCCAAGATAAAATAGGAGTACAGACATTGGGTAAATACTACCATTCAAAAAGGAGAAATCAGACAAAACAATGGGGCTACAGGCCCCATGGTAGTTTAAACCCCAGCAGGACAGTCATTAAATCTTAAAGCTACAAAATAATCTCCTTTAACTCCTTGTCTCACATCCAGGCTATGCTGATTCAAGAAGTGGGTTCCCAAGACCTGGAATGTCTAAACCCCTGTGGCTCTGCAGGGTACTACCCTCTCAGCTCCTTTCATGGCCTGCCATTGAGTGCCTGTGGCTTTTCCAGGTGCACTTTGCCACCTGTCAATGGATCTACCATTCTGGAGTCTAAAGGACCGTGGCCCTCTTCTCATAGTTTGACTAGGCAGTGTCCCAGTGGGGACTGTGTGGGGGCTCCAATCCCACATTTCCTCTTTGTACTGCCCTAGCAGAAGTTCTCCATGAGGGCTCCCCCACTGGAGCAGACTTCTTCCTGGATATCCAGGGATATCCATACATCCTCTGAAATCTAGTCAGAGGCTCCCAAGCCTCAACTCTTGCTCTCTGTACACCTGGATGCTTAACACCACATGGAAGCCACCAAGGCTTATTATGGTTTGTGCCATCTGAGGAGCAGTCTGAGGTGTATCTGGGGCCCTTTTAGCCACAACTGGAGCTGGAGCAGCTGAGATACAAAGAGCAGCATTCCAAAGATTTGCCTGTTAGCATGGTCCTGGGCCTGCCCATGAAACCATTCTTCCCTTCTAGCCCTCAGAGCTGTGATGGAGGGGCCGCTGCAAGGGTCTGAAATGACTTCAAAGCACTTTGCCTATTGTCTTAGCTATTAACATTTGGCTCTTTTTACTTATGCAAATTTCTGCAACCAGATTGAATTCCTCTCCAGAAATTTTGTTTTTCTACCACATGGTTAGGCTGGAACATTTCCAAACCTTTATGTGCTGCTTCCCTATTAAATGTAAGTTCCAATTTAAGATCATCTTTTTGCTCATGAATATAAGCATTGATTGCTAGAAGCAGTCAAGCAACATCTTGAATGTTTTGCTGCTTAGAAATTTCTTCT
>NW_012099210.1:6069846-6127527 GCF_000951045.1 Mandrillus leucophaeus
AATAATCACTGAATACAAAACACTGAACTGACAGCTCTTTCAGTACTTTAAATGTTTCATTTTACTGTCTCCTGGCCTCTATGGTTTATCCACAGTTATTTAAAACAATGTGGACCATTAACATGCCATTTTTCTCTGGATGCTTCCAGTAATTTTTCTTCATCTGTGAGTTTTAGTATTTTGAATCCACTGTGTCTAGGAATGGCTTTCCTTGAGTTTATTCTGTTTAAGATGGCTGAGCTTGTTAAATTTATGAATTTACGCCTTTCACCAAATTTGAAAAGGTTTTGATCACCATTTTATCAAATTTGCTTTCCACACTCATCTCTTTTCTCTCTTTCTGGGACAGTGCTATTATTTTTTGATGTTTTATAAGATTCAGAGACTGTTATTTTTCAAATTTTCTTTGTATTATTAAGCTTGTATAATTTCTATTGATCTCTCTTGAAGTGCATGGACTCTTTATTCTGTCATCTTGATCTAATCAAGTGAATGTATTTTAAATTCAGATATTATTAACATATTTTTGTACCAAAATTTGTATTTTTAATACAAGTTTTGTCAGAAGAGTACTTAAATTTTTCCATTCATTTCAAGAGTGTTTTCCTTTCCCTCAAGGAGCATTGTTACAATAGGCGCTTTAAAGTTATTAACTTATAATTTCAACCTTTAAGCCGTCTTGAAATTGACATTATTTTTACCAGTTGGAATTTGTCACATTGTCCTAGTTCTTAGTATGTCCAGTAATTTTGGATGTATCTGTGGAATTTTGAAAAGTATATTGTGAGGGTATTGCTGCTATTAATATTCACTTCAAAGTTAATTTTTGTTTGTTTTTGCAGACAATAAACTTGGTTAGCTTTAATCAGACTTGTTTGTCAACTTCCGTGGGCAATGGTTCTAATATAAGTTCAATTTTCACAGCTTTTTCTAAATGACTGAGCTCTATATTGCCCATGTTCTTCTTAGTGGTTAGTCTTGGATTTGGGTTGTAGTTGACTTTAGAGTTAGTTCTCAGCATGTTCTGTGTTATTTTGGTTTTACCTCGCGCAAGTTCCATTTGGGGATAAGCCCAAGAGTTTTGTCAGTTAATATCACATTTAGTGCATCCTTTTCTCTGGATCACTTAATGAGCATTTTCTCTATGCCACATTTTCCAGTTCTTGGTTCTCTGTCTAGAAAAATAGGTTTTATTCTCAGAATCTTTGTTTCTCACTATTACTGAGCTTCACCCTCTTGGGATCACCCTCAGGACTAAGCAACAAGATAAAAAAGCATAAAAAGTTAATAAAGACTTCCTTCAGCATTTTAACCACAAGGTCTTCTTTTCTTACTCTCTCTGATGAGAAAAATAAATGTCCTGTCAAGGCATTCCTTCAATGACATCTTGTCATACAAGTCTATATCCAAGGTTGCCCACAAAGCAGAAAAATGGGGAAAATGTGAGTCTCTCAAATTCTTATTTTTGTTTGATAACACTTACTAAGATTTTTACAATTTGTATATTTTCAAAAAACAGATCTTTGTCTTTGTCAATTTTTAAAAATATTTTTCTTTCAAAGTGGTCTGCTCTTATTTTTGTTATAGCATGAATGTTCTTTATGCATCCCTAAAATTTTGGTATGATGTATTTCGTTATCATTCACTTCAAAATATTTTTAAATTTTCTTTATAATTTTTCTTTGACTTACATATTTATTCAAGTGTATGTTGATTAATTTCCTTATTTGGAGTATATCTCAATATAATATTGCTTTTTTAAAAATTACTTTTTTTCCTATGGCAATATTGTCATCTTTGCATTTTATGTTTACATATTTTCTAATGCTCTTTAAAAATATTTGGTTTTATAATAAGAACTGTATATATTTAAGGTGTACATGTGATGATATGATATATGTATATGTTATGTAATGATTATCACGATGAAATTAACTAACACATCTATCACTACCCATGCTGAAAATTAGATACCCAGAACTTTTTCATCTTATAACTGAAAGTTTGTATCCTTTAACTAACATCTTCCCATTTCCCTCACACTCCTATCCCAGGCAACTACCATTCTATTCTCTGCTTCTGTAAGTGTAAGTTTTAATTATTATTATTATTTTTTAACAGTGTCTCACTCTGTCACCCTTGCTGGAGTGTAGTCGTGTGATCATGGCTTACTGCAACTTTATCTCCTGGGATCAATTGATTTTTCCACGCCTCCTGAGTAGCTGGGACTACAGGTGTGCACCACCATGTACCGCTATATATATATATTTTTTTTTTGGCGGGGGGGAGGGAGAGATTTTTCTGTAGAGATGAGGTTTTGCCGTGTTGCCCAGGCTCGTCTTGAACTCCTGGAATCAAGCAATCTGCTCACTTCGGCTTCCCAAGGTGCTGGCATTATAAGTGTCAGCCACTGTGCCTGGCTCGAGTCTAACTTTTATAGAACTTACATCTACATGTATGTGAAAGCATGCAGTATTTGTTTTTCCAGGCCAAGATTATTTCACTTAACAGAATGTGATCCAGGTTCATCCATGTTGAAACAGAACAGACTCATAATAATTGCTTCAAATCCATTGTTAGATTTTACATCTGGGTAATCTCTAGGTTGGTTTCTATTAATCTCTTTTTGATTCAAATTCTCATGTATATTATTTTCATGTCAAGTAATTTTTGAGTAATTACTGAGCATTTTTATAATATAGAATCTCTTTTTCCTATGCCCTCTGCATATAAGGATCATGTTAAAAATAGCTAAATTTCTGATCTCCAGCCTCTTTTTGTTGTTCCCAATTTGATTAGATTTAGGTTATATAATCATGTTCTTTTAAAATGACCTTATATTCCTCATTGATATAGAGTCTCATCAAAATCAAGCAAAAAGAAAATACAAATGGAAAGAAAGCATTTTCAGAATTAATTTATTATATAACATTTTAAAAAACTTCGATTTAACTAATGCTTAATGTGCAGACAAAAATTTAATTTACTGGTTTTATTTTTGTTTTTAGTATAATACTCAAAGTATGGTTATATCTTCTTTTAAGCTATTAAGAATTTTCTTGACTAAGTATAAAAACAAAATTTGCTATAAAAGTATAAGAAATTTTATATCAAATTTTTGTTTGTCAAGCAGAAAAAAACCATTGACCCCAAAAAAATATTAGCAAAGTTTACCGATAAATAGTAAATAGGAAGAGATGAAGATTTACCAATGACAAGAAGCCTAGAAGATATTTTTATACGAAACATTATATGGTAAATATAAAACAGATAAAGTAATTTTTTAAACTCTTGAATATTAAGAAATAAAGTAAATAGCAATAAAAATGATTGATTGGGTTTAAATGAATATAGTCTCCTGTAATATTTTGTTATGACTTTTGTAATTTATCATCAGTGTTATTTTTATAAATACTCATCTGAAAATTCAGAAGGAAACAGACGAGATGATATTTTGTTATTGTCCACCTCTGCCTTAGAGTTAATGCATAATGTCATACTAATTTAAATGGATATAACAAATATCTTAGTGCTTTGAAAATGGCCAGAATTAGTTGTACATATTTTTATTCATTTGTTTTAATTTATAAACTGCCACCCATGGCCTCTGAGTTCATGTGCATGATAAAATTATCAGAAAACAAATTATAAATAGCAATCAGTGACCTCTTTCTTAGCCACTGAACTTTACCAATGGCCTAACCCAAGACCCCAGGCCTGAAGGCCAATCAACTTGTCAGTTCATAAGGCAAAGAAAATTTTAAATACAATCCCCTACATGAGGAATTGCCAACCAATAGCTTGATAAAGCTGAGTGAGATTCACTGGCTGCTGTCTGTAGTAGCCAGATAGCAAATTTTAACTATGAAATATAGAAGCAAAATTTACCACAGTGATCTTATAGAAGCGATTATTAGTTCATGTATTTAATCCATTTTTTCTAAATCAATTTACACCAGTAAATACAATCGAATAATTTAGAATGTCTAATCTGAAAATAAGTTTATTTTAAGAAATATGATTTCATTTTTAAAAAGGTCTTCATGTTGACAAAATTAACCTAATAGTGATTGGCCTGAAACCTATAATAAAGCTGTAATTTCTTAGCTTTTACACGTTCCACATTTCAATATAGTGACTAGATTTCTGAAAACAAAGCAGTTACTTAAAATTTTGAAATGAAAGGAAATACTTGCTTTTACCTGTAATGTTTGATAATTGCAGCTATTTTCTTTTCTACCTGTTTTCCTCCACGTGGTTAAGATCTTTATAAAACTTTAATGTCTTTAAAAAGTGAAGGACTTGCTCATTTAAGGCCCCACTCTTAGAAAATATTGAGAAAAAAATGTGATATGACATGAGGTGGTGGGGGGTGGTAGTGAGAGAAAGAAAGGCCAGCAAGAGAGAGACTCAGAAAAAAAAAAAAAAGTTCTTGAAAACTATTCAAGTACAAAGCAGGATCTCCTGAATTCAACCAAAGTAACTTAGAAAATAGGAAAAATTCAACAAAAACCCAAGGTTTAAGAAGAGTACTATAAGTATTCAGAATGTGTACTACATGCAAGAAGAAATTTTGGCTTGTATGAAAGTCAGAATTTTTTGGACTGGGGCATGAAAGGTAATCTATCCTAAGACAACCATGAAAAGTAAACAATGTAGAAAGAACTATCAGCAGTATGTTTAATAATATCATACCAAAGTGTTCAAAAAACTTTGATTTGACATCAAAGGCAGAGAAAAATGTTAGTATCCAGTTCCAATTTCTATTAGAAATTAAGATACTTCATTAAGATTTTAGTGCAATCAACGCATCTGGAAGTGTCATATAGCACTCTCTTTTCACCTGGTTTTGTTTTCCACTCAATTCTAAGTCAGTTCGATTGCTACTAATTACTTTACTCAAGTGGATAGTTTTTTCTGGAATGTATTATATCTGCATGGAAATTTGACAATTTCTATATATTTGATTTTTATGTGTATAATATAGGTTATCTTTTCCTAAAATGGAGATTTTATTCCTTCAGTTTATTTTTTAAAACTTGAAGCATGGATAATACGGAATACAAACTGAGGCACTTTGAATCTACTTTAAGTTTGGTCATATTGCTTATTAGTAAGATCATAAGGAAGCAAACATTAATAAATTATCAAACAGGCCAATATGTCTGAATGTAACTCTTTAAAAGCATTAAAAGAGAGATATTCTTTTTATTTCAAAAGCAGTAAATCGAAAAAAAGTAAACTGAACATGAAGACTTTATTAAATTCCAAAGATGAGAAAGCTAAAATTTTTCACACACTATACCTCATAAATTTGACTTAAACTACAGAGATCATTTGGTAGCAATACCCTTAATGGTAAATTCTAATTGTCAACGTTAAAGTGAAAGAAAAAAGGGTGCTGAGGTAAGCAAAGTATAGCATTCCTATTCCAGTATATAGTTTTCTTGTGTAAATGTAGAAAGAATTTTTATAGTGGCATAATAACCTCTATGAAGAATCATTCTTCAGCCCCAAGTGTCATTAGAAAGGTTATAAATTTAACCTTTCCAGTTTTGGCAAATGGAAAATTTTGGGACTTTAGGCTATGATACTCAGGTATTCAACTTAATTCGTAAGAAATAAACATTTAGCAAGCAGGATGTAGAACCATCTATTCAGATAAAATGATTCCAAATACATTTACTTACAATACTTACTTCTTATTGGAGACTAGTTTCAAAACTGAGTAGAGGGCTATTTCTTGAGAATTATACCTAGTAATACAATTCAGAGATATTTCTCTTCACAAAAAGAAAACCACACAGTCAATTATTTCCTGTAGTTGATATATATAGAAACAAGTTATGCATTTAATTTATTTTTTCTAGATCCAGTTACACCAATAAATATAATTGCATAATTTAGAATTTCTATCCTGAAAATAAGTTCATTTCAAGAAATATGATTTTATTTATAAAAAAGGCTTCATGTTGACAAAATTAACCTAAAAGCACTTGACCTGAAACCCATAATGAATTTCTAATTTATCTTCACAAAAAAACACAGAAAAATATTTCCTGTAAACTATATATTTATTATAAGATAGTAGCAATTATAATAATAATGTTGAATCTGGACACAACACTGAATACAGTGAAACACTGAATACAACACCAATAAGTCTATGAATTTAAATTTTTGAATCTCCCTAAAGTACTGCTTATTGAATTTAGGCTTCTCCCACCCCAAACATCTCTAATAACATAAAACCAGCATAATAATTAGACATTAATCTAAGAAATGCTTTGGTTGTGCTGAAAAGTCTAGTAAAGTGAAGGTAGAATACATCCTCTAACAGGATTGAGACCAGAACACCACATAAGAGGGAACACAGAACAAAAATCCTTCATTTGGAACAAAAATCCATCCACCTACAATGACCTTTTTATTTTATTTTATTTTATTTTATTTTATTTTATATTTATTTTTACAGGTAAATATTTTACTGTGTTTCAGCTTTACTGTCAGGGTCCAGCTTTTTTCTTATTTTATTTTACTTTAAGTTCTGGGATACATGTGCAGAACGTGCAGGTTTGTAACATAGGACAGTATGGCCATTTTCACGATATTGATTCTTCCCATCCGTGAGGATGGAATGTTTTTCCATTTGTTTTTGTCCTCTCTTATTTCCCTGAGCAGTGGTTTGTAGTTCTCCTTGAAGAGGTCCTTTACATCCTGTATTAGTTATATTCCTAGGTATTTCATTCCCTTTGTTGCCATTGTGAATGGAAGTTTATTCATGATTTGGCTCTCTGCTTGTCTATTGTTGGTGTAAAGGAATCCTTCTAATTTTGGCACATTGATTTTGTATCCTGAGACGTTGTTGAAGTTGCTTAAGAGCTTGAGGAGACTTGGGGCTCAGATGATGGGATTTTCTAGATATCAGATCATGTCATCTGCAAACAGAGACAATTTGACTTCCTCCCTTCTTATTTGAATACTGTTATTTCCCTCTCTTGCCTCATTCCCCTGGCCAGAACTTCCAATACTATGTTGAATAGGAGGGGTAAGAGTGGGGATTCTTGTCTTGTGCTGGTTTTCAAAGGGAATGCTTCCAGCTTTTGCCCATTCCGTATGGTATTTGCTGTAGATTTGTCATAAATAGCTCTTACTATTTTAAAATATGTTCCATCGATACCTAGCTTATTGAGAGTTTTTAACATGAAGGGACGTTGAATTTTATCGAAGGCCTTTTCTGCATCTATTAAGATAATCATGGGGTTTCTCTCATTGTTTCTGTTTATGTGATGGATTACCTTTATTGTTTTGTGTATGTTGAACCAGCCTTGCATCGCAGAGATGAAGCAGACTTGATTGTGGTGGATAAGCTTTTTGATGGGCTGCTGGATTTGCTTTGCCAGTATTTTATTGAGAATTCCTGTTCAACAGGGATATTGGCCTGAAGTTTTCTCCTTTCATTGTGTTTCTGCCAGGTTTTGGTATCAGGATGATGCTGGCCTCACAAATGTGTTAGGGAGAAGTCCTTCCTGTTCAAATGTTTGGCATAGTTTCAGAAGGAATAGTACCAGCTCCTCTTTGTACCTCCGGTAGAATTTGGCTGTGAATCTATCTGATCCTGGGCCGTTTTTGGTTCATACACTATTTATTACTGCCCCAGCTTCAGAACATGTTATTGGTCTATTCAAGGATGCAATCTCTTTGGGGTTTAGTCTTTGGAGCATGTGTGTGTCCAGGAATTTATCTGTTTCTTCTAGATTTTCAAGTTTATTTGCATAGAGGTGTTCATAATATTTTCTTATGGTGATTTGTATTTATGTGGGGTCAGTGGTGATAATTGTGTCTGTTTGATTCTTCTCTCTTTTCTTCTTTATTAGTCTAGATACTGGTCAATTCGTTAATTTTTTTTCAAAAATACACCTCCAGGATTCATTGATTTTTTTGAAAGATTTCGAGTATCTGTATCTCTTTCAGTTTCGCTCTAATCTTAGTTATTTATTGTTTTCTACTAGCTTATAGATGCATTTGTTCTTGCTCCTCTAGTTCTTCTATTTGTGATGTTAAGGTGTTGATTGGAGATCTTTCTAGTTTTGTGATGTGGACACTTAGTGCTAAAATTTCCCTCTTAACAGTGCTTTATCTGCATCCTAGACATTCTGGTACATTGCCTCTTTGTTCTCGTTGGTTTCAAAGAACTTCTTGATTTCTGCCTTAATTTCATTACTTACCCAGGAGTCAGGAGCAGGTTGTTAAATTTCCATGTAGTTGTGTGGTTTTGAGTGAGTTTCTTAATCGTTAAATTCCCATGTAGTTGTGTGGTTTTGAGTAAGTTTCTTAATCTCGAGTTCTAACTCAATTGCACTGTGGCCTGAGACACTGTTATGATTTCCATTCTATCACATTTGCTGAGGAGCATTTTACTTCCAATTATGTGACTGACTTTAGATTAAGTGCCATGTGGCACTGAGAAGAATGTGTATTCTGTTGTTTGGGGGTGGGGAATTCTGTAGATATCTATCAGGTCTACTGGATCCACAGTTGAGTTCAAGTCCTGAATATCATTGTTAATATCCTGTCTCAATGTTCTATCTAATATTGACAGTTGGGTGTTAAAATATCTTACTAGTATTATGTAGGAGTCTAAATCTCTTTGTAGGTCTCTAAGAACTTGTTTTGTGAATCTAGGTGCTTCTATATTGGGTGCATATATATTTAATGATAGTTAGTTCTTCTTGTTGAATTATCTCTTTACCATTATGTAACGCTCTTCTTTGTCTTTTTTGATCTTTGTTGGTTTAAAGTCTGGTATGCCTGAGACTAGGATTGCAACCCTTACTTTTTTCTGCTTTCCATTTGCTTGGTAAATTTTCCTCCATCCCTTTATCTTGAGCCTATGTGTGTCTTTGCATGTGAGATAGCTCTCTTGAATATAGCACACTGCTGGTGTTGACTCTTTATCCAATTTTCCAGTTCATGTCTTTTAACTGAGTCATATAGCCATTTACACTTAAGTTTAATATTGTTATGTATGAATTTGATTCTGTCATCATGATGATAGCTGATTATTTTGCACACTAGTTGATGTAGTTTCTTCATGGTGTCATTGGTCTTTATATTTCAGTGTGTTTTTTCAGTGGCTGGTGCTGGTTTTTCCTTTCCATACTTGGTACTTTCTTCAGGAGCTCTTTATAGGCAGACTTGGTGGTGCCAAATTCCCTCAACATTTGCTTGCCTAAAAAGGGTTTTATTTCTCCTTTGTTTATGAAGTTTAGTTTGGCCAGATATGAAATTCTGGGTTGAAAATTCATTTATTTAAGAATATTGAATATTGGCCCCCACTCTCTTCTGACTTGGAAGGTTTATGCTGAGAGTTTCACTGTTAGTTTGATGGGCTTCCCTTTGTAGGTGACCTGGCCTTTCTCTCTGAATGCCCTTAACGTTTTTTTCTTCATGTCGACCTTGGAGAATCTGAGGATTATGTGTTTTGAGGTTGATCTTCCTGTGGAATATCTTACTGTAATTCTCTATATTTCCTGAATTTCAATGTTGGCCTATCTTGCTAGGTTGGGGAAGTTCTCCTGGATGAAATCCTGAAGTATGTTTTCCAACTTGGTTCCATTCTCCCTGCCTCTTTCAGGTAATCCAATCACTTATAGCTTTGGTCTTTGTAAATAGTCCCATAGTTCTCGGAGGTTTTTTTCATTCCTTTTCATTTCTTTCTCTAATGTTGTCTGCCTGCCTTATTTCAGCAAGATAGTCTTCAAGCTCTGATATTCTTTCTTCCACTCAGTCGATTCAGATATTGATACTTGTTTTTGCTTCAAGAAGTTATCGTGTTATGTTTTTCAGCTCCATCAGGTACTTTATGTTCTACTCTAAACTGGTTATTCTAGTTAGCAACTCCTGTAACCTTTTGTCATGGTTCTTAGCTTCTTTGCATTGTGTTAGAACATGCTCCTTTAAGTCAGCTTTAAGTTTATTATTACTCACCTTCTGAGGCCTACTTCTGTCAATTTTTCCATCTCATCCTCCACCCAGTTCTGTGCTCCTGCTGAAGAAGTGTTGAGATTATTTGGATGAGAAAGGACACTCTGGCCTTTTGGTTTTCAGCGTTTTTGTTGATTCTTTCTCATGTTGAGTTTGTCTAGTTTCAATATCTGAGGCTGCTGACCCTTGGATGAGGTTTTGTGGGGACATTTTTTGTTGATGGTGTTGTTTCTCTCTGTTTGTTGGTTTTTCTTTCAATAGTCAGGTCTCTCTTCTGTAGGGTTACTGTGGTTTTCTGGGGTGGGGGTCATTTCAGGCTCTATTCATCTGGATTGCTCCCACATTTGGAGATGTCACCATAGGAGGCTGGAAAACAGCAAAGATGGGTGCCTGCTCCTTCCTCTGGGATCTCTGACATTGAGGGGCATGGATCTGATGCTAATAGGAATGCTTCTGTATAGAGTGTCCTGTGACCCCTGTTGGGAGATCTCTCCAATTAGGGGGCAAGATAACCAGGATCCATCTAATGAAGTACTTTGGCTGACCCTTCGTTGAGAGGTGTGCTGTGCTGGGAGGAAACCCACTTATCTGGCCTGTCCAGATTCCTCAGAGCTAGCAGGAGGAAACACTAAGTCTGCTCATAAGTGAGGACTATGGCCACCCCTCCCACTAGGGGTTTAAGCCCAGGGAGATCAGAGTTCTGTCCCTGAGCCCCTGGCTGGAGTTGTTGGAGTTACTGCAAGGAGGCTCGTCCCAGTAGGAGGGATGGGTCAGAGTCCAGCCAATAGAGGAAGTCTGACCATGGTCTGCCAATGCTGGTGTGCTGTGCTGTGGAGACTATCTCTTGGGACCAAGTTGTTTAGCCTCCTCGGCTCCAGCAGGGGCAAAACGTGGCCTGGAGCTATAGTGATGACTGCCTCCCTTCCTCTTGGGAGCTTACTGTCTTATGTAGCTAGCAGTCACAGTGATGGCTGCCACTCCTCTCCCAGGGAGCTCAGTTTTCTTAGGCAGCTGGCAGCCACAGTGATGGCTGCCATCCCTCTTCCAGGGAACTCAGAAGACTTAGACAGCTGGCAGCCACAGTAATGACAGCTGCCCCTCCCTCGGGGAGCTCTGTTGTCTTAGGCGGCCACAGTGAAGACGGCTGCCCCTCCCTCAGGGAGCTCAGACAGCTTAGACAGCAGGCTGCAGCAGTGATGATGGCCACCCCTCTCCCCAGGAACTGAGTACTCTTAGTCAGATTCCAGCCAAGTGGATGTTGAGAATCTGTGCGGCTCTGTGGTTGTGATCAAAAGACCTGGTGGCATGGATTCTTGAATGGGATCTTCTGATCTGTGAGTTGCACAATTCCGTGGTAAAAGCATGATTCCTCAGGTTGTATAGCACACTCACTCACTACCTCCCTTGACCGGGGATGGGGGCTCCCCTTCCCCGTGTGGCTCTCAGGTGGGTCAGTGCACCACCCTGCTTTTCCTTGCTCTTCGTGGATCACGCTGACTGTCTAGTTGATGATAGAACCTGGATACCTCAGTTGGTGGTGCAGGATTCCAATGCTGTTTCAGTTCTTCTTGGTGGGAGCCTCCAATTGCAGCTGCTTTTAGTTGGCCATCTTGGCCCTGCCTCAACTTTTATGTTTCTTGAAGAGGGAAGTAGAAAGTTTTCTATCAGCAAGACTGAAACTGAAAGTGCATACACAAAGTTGGACATCTACTGTTGATTATTATTCAGTCATTTCCAATTTGCTCACTCAACTAAGAAACGCCAGTGAACTGAGCCCTGTCTAGAGTTTCATTTTAGTATACAAATAAGTTTTGCTTTAGTAGAAGTACTATCTTGTTTGTTTAATTCTACCTGTTTGTACTCAAAAGTACAATCTTTCAAGTACAAACAAGTCAAAAGTACAAACAGACAGGATAAAAAAATAAAATATCACCAGGATGTTATTTATTCCTTAATAATTATATGTTATATGTTGTTATGTAACAGACTACCTCAAAATTTAGAGGCCTAAAACAATAATTTATTATTCTTCATAAATCTGTAGGCTGGTTGTATAGTTCTTTTGTGTGATTGACTGTCACTGCAAGGACAGCAGGGATGCAATGTTTAAGATAACCTCACTAACTGATTTGGAAGTTGATTTTGGTCTTGTTTTTCTTGATGTGGCCTTATAACTGACATGTGAAAATCCATTCTAGCCTTGACTCTTCTCTAGGCTAGAACGGATTTTTTTTTTATTATTATTATACTTTAAGTTCTAGGGTACATGTGCATAACGTGCAGGTTTGTTACATATGTATACTTGTGCCATGTTGGTGTGCTGCACCCATCAACTCGTCAGCCCCATCAACTCGTCATTTACATCAGGTATAACTCCCAATGCAATCCCTCCCCCTTCCCCCCTCCCCATGATAGGCCCTGGTGTGTGATGTTCCCCTTCCCGAGTCCAAGTGATCTCATTGTTCAGTTTCCACCTATGAGTGAGAACATGCGGTGTTTGGTTTTCTGTTCTTGTGATAGTTTGATAAGAATGATGATTTCCAGCTGCATCCATGTCCCTACAAAGGACACAAACTCATCCTTTTTTATGGCTGCATAGTATTCCGTGGTGTATATGTGTCACATTTTCTTAATCCAGTCTGTCACTGATGGACATTTGGGTTGATTCCAAGTCTTTGCTATTGTGAATAGTGCCGCAATAAACATACGTGTGCATGTGTCTTTATAGCAGCATGATTTATAATCCTTTGGGTATATACCCAGTAATGGGATGGCTGGGTCATATGGTAGATCTAGTTCTAGATCCTTGAGTAATCGCCATACTGTTTTCCATAATGGTTGAACTAGTTTACAATCCCACCAACAGTGTAAAAGTGTTCCTATTTCTCCACATCCTCTCCAGCACCTGTTGTTTCCTGACTTTTTAATGATTGCCATTCTAACTGGTGTGAGATGGTATCTCATTGTGGTTTTGATTTGCATTTCTCTGATGGCCAGTGATGATGAGCATTTTTTCATGTTTATTATAAAGCAGAATTTTAAAATAGTCAAAGCAGAAGCTGCAAGACTTCTTGAGAACTAGGCTTGGTTATGCACAAATGTGATTCCTACAACATTCTAGTGGTCAAATCCTAGACAAGATTCAAGGGATTAGAGAATAGAACACACCTTCTGATGGAAAGTGTGTCAAATATAATGACTGTTTTTCAATTCACCACAGAAATGAATATATTATTTTGATGGGAACATAAGAGAAAATGAAACTTTGATTGAACGATGAAGAAAAGAATTTTATGGACCAGTGGGGACAACTATTTTTTTTTGCTTTTCTCTTTGATTATTGCTGTTTGCATCACACTTTTTGTCAATAACTCTCTTGCTCTTGTATATTTTAATATTTAATACTTAGCATTTTCTATGATTCTAAAACTCTGCCTTGACAATGAATATTAAAAATTAATTCAGGAAAACATGTGTCAAGGAATGTGAATTTATAATATACTTAATGAAAGTTAACATAGATTAAAAGCTTTATTACAATATCTGAATTCAACTTTCTATACATTTTTAAGGTAATCTGGCTAGGACTGAAATAAACTGAATATTTAAGATTGACGGAAATCTCTGTCTCTATTTTTTTGCTAGATATTGACAAATTATACTCGCATATATGGGATACAAAATGATGAGTTTTTTTTTTTTGATAGAATGTGAAATGTTAAATCAAGCTGGTTAACTTATCCACCATCTCAAATATTTGACGTTTCTTATGATTAGAACATGTGAGATTTACTCTTCTAGCAATATTGAAATGTACAGTATTCAATTAATAGCTATATTACACCAAATTGTGCAATCAGTCTTTTAAAAAATCAAACTTATTTCTCCCATCTAATTAAGGCTTTATATTCTTTGATTATCATCTATCCATTCCTCCTACCCCCAGCCTCTGGCAACCACCATTCTATTCTGTTCTTCTATAAGTTCAATTATTTTAGATTTCACATATAAGTAAGTAAATGCAATATTTGTCTTTCTGTGTTTGGCCTGTTTTATTTAGCATAATGTTATTTAATTCCATCCATGTTGTCATAAATGACAGAAATTATTATTCCATTGTGTATACATGCCACATTTTCTTTATCCACTCATCCATTTGGAGACACATTGTGAACAGTGCTGTAATGAACATAGGCATGCAGATGCTTCTTTGAAATACTAGTTTAAAATCTTTTGAGTAAATACCCATAAGTGGGATTGCTGGACCATAAAGTAATTATATTTTTAGTTTTTTAAGGAACTTTTACACAGTTTTCCGTAATAGCTATACTAATGTACATTACACTAACAATAGTGTACAAGGGTTCCCTATTCTCCACATCCCTTGCCAACTTTTGTTATATTTTGTTTTTTTGATAGAAGCCATTCTAATAAGTATGAGGTAATATCTTATTGTGGTTTTAATTGGTACTTCCTAAATGATTAATATTGTTGAGTATTTTTTTCATATATCTGTTAGCCAATTGCATGTTTTCCTTTGAGAAATGGCTATTCAGGTTCTTTCACTGTTTCTTAATCAGGTTGTTGTATTTCTATAGAGCTGATTAAGTTCCTTATATATTTTGGATATTAATCCCTTATCAGATGTATGGCTTGCAAACACTTTCTTTAATTCCACAAGTTTTCTATTCATTCTGGGTTTTTGTTTTTGTTTTTTGGTAGTGTAGAACTTTTCACTGTCATGTAATCCCATTTGTCTATTTTTACTTTTGCTGCCTGCACTGATGGGTGTCAAATCTGAAAATTCATTGCCCAGACTAATGTTGTATAGTTTTCCCCCCGTTTTCTTCTAGTAGTTTTACAGTTTTAAGGTTTAGTGATTATGTTTTTACTACATTTTGAGTTGATTTTTTAATACTGAGATAAAGATCCAATTTAATTTTTTGCATATATATATATATATCTCCAATTTTCTCAATAACATTTACTCAGAGACGATCCTATTTCCATTCTGTATTCTCAGAACTGTTGACAAAAATAAATTGACCAAGTTTAATGGATTTATTTCTGTGCTTTCTATTCCGTTTCATTGGTCTATGTGTCTTTTTTGTTCGTGATTGCCATAACATACCAGAGACTGGGTAATTTATAAAGAAAAAGAAGTTTAATGGACTCACAGTTCCATGTGGCTGGGGATGCCTCACAATCATGGCAGAAGGCAAAAGGCATGGCAGCAGACAAGAAAGAATGAGAGCCATGCACAAGGGAAAAACTCATAAAATCAGCAGATCTCATGAGACTTATTCGCTACCAACAGAATAGTATGGGGAAACCACTCCCACAATTTAATTATCCCCCAGTGGGTCTCTCCCACAACATGTGGGAATTATGGGAACTACAGTTTTTAAGAGGGGACACAGCCAAACCATATTAGTGGGTGAATTCCCTTTTCTCCACATCCACACTAGTATTTACTATTTTTTGTCTTTTCAATAACCATCCTAACTTCAGTAAGATGATACTTCAATATTGCTTTGATTTTTATTTTCCTGATGATTTATATTTACGTTTGATTTTCATTTTCGTGATGATTGGTGATAAGCTTTTTTGCATATATTTGTTGGCCATTTATGGGTCTTCTTTTGAGAAAAGCCTGTTCAAATTAATAAATATCTTACCTTTATAACAGTCTATTTCAAACACATAATAGCCTAATTTTGACTGCATAAAACAACTCTATGATTTTACTACCACCTCATTTAATATTTTTCCTGTCTAAATTTATATAATTTTGTAATATATATCACTTGACAATTGATATTAGCCCTAGTTGTTATTTATAATTTTTCCATTAACTTTCCTACTAGGGATATAATTATTTTACACTCCACCATTACAGTTCTAGGTCACTCTAAATATTCCTCTATATTATATAAACCACTACGATTGCTGCTTTAGTATATTTTATGTTATTAATTATAGTTTTTTGGTTGTTTATGTTTAAGTCCTTTTAACAATCACTGTTTAAGATCTACCTGTGATTAACTTCCTTACTTTCGTTTGTCTGGAAAAGGTTTGTGTTTTTTTTTTCTTTTTTTTCTCCTGTGAAATACAGTTTTTCAGAATAAAGCATTCTTGATTGACAGGTTTTGTTTGTTTTTCCTTCAGTATACTGAATACATCACCCCACTCTCTCCAGGTCTGCAGGATTTCTGCCGAGAAATCTTCTGATCGTCCTAATGGGACTCCTTTCTTTGTGAGGTATTTCTTCTCTCTTATTGCTCTCAGAATTGTTTTCTTTGTCTTTGATTTTTGATACTTGTTTATTATGTATTTTAGTGAACTCCTCTTTGAATTGAATTTAATTGGTTACCTTTACTTTCTGTACATGGATATTGTTTTCTTTTCTAAGATTAGAAACGTTTATTTTACACACCAACGTATTTCTTTAAATAACCTTTCTCATCCTTTTTCTCTTACTTTTTTTTTCCTAGAATGCCTATTTACACAGGTTAGGTCTCTTAATGGTGTCCTATAATTTCCATATGCTTTCTTTATTCTTTTTTATTATTTATGCTCCTCTGATTAGGTAATTTCAAATATCTGTCTAGTCATTGATTTGTTCTTCAGCTTGATCAAATCCAGTTGTGGCATTTTTCAGCTCAGTCATTGTATTCTTCATCTGTAGGATTTCTATATGATTTTATTTATTGTTTCCATTTCTTTGTTAAGCTTCTCATTTTGTTTATGTATTGTTTTCCAAATGCCATTTAATTTTCTTTTATCTATGTGTTCTTCTACTTCACTGGACTTTTAAAAGACAAATATCATTTTTTCCCATTATTTCATAGAGCTTTTTTACTTCAGAGTCTATTGTTTGAACTTCATTAATTCATTTTGGAGATATCATAATTTCCCGAGTCTTTTTAATTCTTGTGTCTTTGCATCAGAATTTACATTTTTGTAAAAATAGCCATCATTTATGGCTTTTCCACGAGTACTTTGGCAGGGACAGACCTTAATTAGTTTAGTCTAAATCCTGGATAGGCCACCTGCTAAAGACCATGGGCAGGTAGAGCTTGCTGTCAGGTTCTCTAGATAGCTGACTTGCTGCCTTTGCTTTGAATTCAAGTGAGACAACTAGCTAGGTTCTGCACTTTTGCAAGACCACTGGCTGAACTCTGCTATCAGACTGAGCTGCTTATAGCACTGCAATCACCTCTGAAACAGCCAGGCCACAGGGTGTATTCCCTGGCTGGAAGATACCACTATTTGAGTTCAGTAGTTGGATAGCGTTGCAAGAGGTACCTTGAGGTTAAGTAGATCAGAATGAATGAATGAACTGCTATACTGAGTTGAAATGCTCAGCTGAGATTTGCCTTTCTCCCTAGAAGGGCTGTGGGTGTGGGCTTTGAGGCCATGAGGAGTGCTGATGAAATTTCCAGGCCTGGCAGATATAGTGTCTGCTTGTAAAAATTTGCTGTGGGGATATGTTTCCTCCTTGGGTGGGGCCCTGGTGTAGGATCTAAGATCAGCTCTTTTGAGAGCTTTGATCAGCTCTGCTGCTAGCTGTTACCTCTGATTGAGTACCATTGCTAGCAGTACACTGAGCTTTCATAAAAATCCACACACTGGTCTTGGTGGACTCTGCCACGTTTTGTTTCTACCTTGACATAGGGGCCTAGCCATGCAGTTTCCACTACCTTCCCCATTTCTGATGGGGTGAGAATGCAGTGGGCTTTCTGGGAAGCTGGATATCCACCTCTCCAGTTCTCTTTTTTTTATTGTAGAAACCATGGACCCTGGAGAGTTCTCTCCATGTGTTTCTGTTCCAACTTGGGGCAGGGGAAGGAGCAACACGGTCAGGGTGAGCTTATTTATCCTTCCCTTTCAATGTGGACTTTTATTGAGTTATGTACAGCGTACAGGTACTGAGGCTTATTCTCTCATTTTGGAGTTTTCACTAAGGTGTTTTTGCCTGAGTATAGTTGCTAGTTGATCTTTTTGTTGAGGGAAGTAAAGCCTGGCATCTCCTACTCCACCATCTTGGTGATGCCACTCTCCTGCCTTTTTTAATTATAAAAATTACAAAATTATAAACTACTACATAGCATCTCTATTCATATTCACTTTAAAAAATATTACATTAAACAAAATGACTCATGAAGAATTAGACATACGTTAACACATGAATCAAATAGTTTTATTATAATGTGAAATATAGTAATTGAATTCCTATACAATAAACTTGTTAGTAGAAGTGTAGAGAAATACTATAATTTGATTTATTATCTGCACATTTGAATTAAAAACATCTAATACTTTGATCCAGTGAAAATTTTCAAGCAAATAATTGTCATTGCCTGCTGTTCTGCAACATCCACTTCTGTTAGTGTTAGTGCATAACAAATGGCTAAGCAATATATTGGTGCCATCATGTAATCCTCATAAGTTACAAAGTATTTTGTTCTCAAAAAATAATTATTTCTCAAACAAGTTAAGTAAAAAATATAAAGCCATGCAAATCATAGAATAACAAATTCAAAGGTACAATACATTAATGTTAAGGTTAAATTCAAGAATATAATGAGCAAAAAGAAGAGTGTTACATTACATGAGAACAGGTATAACAACAACTAAGTAACTTTATGCACTCAGTAACATAGCAATAAATTATACAAAGCAAGAAAAGGGACAGAAAAAAAAGGGAACTGTAAAAAGTATCAAACTAGATTTCATAATTCTCCATCTAAAAGAACAGGTAACAAAAATAAAAATGATAAGAATTTAATTACCATAATTAAGTAATAACTAAATAGTATGTATGTAAATCATGTACGTATATCAAATTATTCACCTCAGAAGCAGTATATAAGAAACTTTTTATATATTCACATACTATTAATTCTAGTAGAGGATGAATTTCTGTTATCAGAGTGAGCCTTTTATAGGTAACAATTATAATCTCAACATAAAATATAAAGAATAACTACACAAGACACTGAAGAGTGACCAAATGCCGGGAGAAAAATAAGAAACTAGACTGGACCTTGAGAAAAATGCACTAAGTTTGACAGAATTCACACTTATACAGTTTTTTTTTTTTTTTTTTTTTTTTTTTTTTTTTTTTTGCTGAGGTTATTCTCCAGTCCTTGCAGTATAGGACTATTAAAACTCAAGTGGATGTCACTGTCTTCTGTCCTAAGAAAAAAGAGGATAAAATTTAAGGCTCACTATATGAATGGAAATTGAAGGGGAAAATCTCTGGAAGGAGATAGTCACGGAAAGTGAAGTCATAGAAACTGCATATAAACACCACATACATTCTTGTCTGATGTCTAATCTACATATGCATCATGATTTTAAGATGAATGCCATAGCTGGAAGGCTGAAACAACTGATCAGAGGTTCCAGCTTCTTTCAATTAGGTGAGATTTGAGTTTGAGTTCAGTCAAGTTAACTGCATAACATGTAAGAAATCAATACACTTCAAAAGGAAAGCTTTTTTTAGAATTTTGTTCTTGAAAAGCTAAAAGTAACAGTACACAGCAAATAATATACAATCTTCAGAATATATATGTGACAACATAGATCAATATTTGATATTGACCCTTGATCAGACAGGACATCCATTACTGAGGATCCCTTTTTGCCATGTTCCTTAAGTTTTGTTAAGGATAGCTCTATATGTGTCTTAAATAACTGAGATATGTTGATATGACTAGATGCATTTTAAAAATGCACCGTAATAAGATTCCTAGTAAAATATTTAAATAGTGCAGAGGCCAAATTACCTGGTAGTTAAAAACGAAAGCACTGACATTGAATTGTGTCTACTCCAGCTTGGGTTCTGGCTCATTCTAACTGTGCACTAACTGTGAGAAGTTTACTTAACTTCTCCAAATCCCAGTTTCCACCTGTGTCAATCTGGACTAACAAGGGAGTTGTCATGATAGATTGTGCACATAAAACTCTTGGCACAGGAGCTGGCACATATGTCCAAAATGTGTTAGTTATTCATGTTAAATGAGATTTAGAATGTTCATAAGTTCACTGTATAAGAGATATTTTATAAATATTCATTGAAAATTAGTGTTAGTTGTGTCTCCAAAGATAATTTCTCTCACAAAGCGAGCAATATTTTTGATGAAATTTAGGACTATTAAGTCTGTCAAGTGATCAAGCGGCCTATAACTGCACCATTGTGGCAGCTGCTAGGTTTGCTTGTCACATGCCCATAGGTTGAGCCAGTGAGGAGGCAACAAACCCAAATAAATCCAGAAAGTTTATTATTTATACAGCAGTTTTATAAACTCACACAGAAGCCTGAAGCTGCACCCTCATAGAGGAGCAAGATCGATGTACACTACTGAAACTAGGCCTTGGGATCACAAATGGTCTTGTGGGAATCTCCTGTAAGATATGGATGAGAAACTGCATGCAATAGCCATTTACCAGTATGTCTACACTTGTCCCAGGAGGAATTTTAGGCCATTTCACCAAAGCTTGGGTCAGACCTTGGTCAAACATTGCCTACATGGTCTATGTGATGACAGGCAGGGTCTCCCAGTTACCATGGCAGAGCTGTTTCCTTACAAAGCCAATTAGATGAACAGAGGAACCAAAAAGCTGGGGATGTTATTGACCTGTTCCAACCTTCTTTATGGCTTTCCAGGTTAGATGCCCACTGTTACAAAACACAGTATTGTGACGACAGTGCTAAGAGGTGTTGTTTTCAAAGGGTCAAGAGTAATCCATGAGGGTTTTTACACAGTATTTGTTCACTTATAATACGTCATAGTCTTTTCTCTCCAGGTGGGCTAGTAGTGAGGCAAGCACCAAGATGGGGCTTCTGGGAAAAGCCATAAGGAGTGGTTAATTTAGACAAGCTGTTTCAAGACTAAGGAAAAAATTCATGGTGTGACTTTTCTCTGGAGTAGGGGCTTCTTTAAACCTTTAGTTTTTAACTGGAGAAAGTTTATAATTCAGAATTAGGATTGCACTGGGGCCTGCTTTTATAATAGGTCTTAAATTAAGATATTTTTCTTCCAATTTAGTTTATGAGAAAAACTTATGGTTGTAAAATGCAATTTTGCTAAGCACAATTCCTCTGCCTATTTCCTTCTAGGAACCTAAAATGGCATGATTATATGGGGGACTCTGGGAAGATCTACACTGAGAACATGAACATGGCAACGTTGGGTACCTCAAAAATTGAGAAAAGGCTCAGTAGAGTTGTGTGTCTCCCCTTCTCCTCAAAACATACTTTCAATCAATACTAAAATGCTATAGTTTTCTGACATCCTCACCTCTATGACTTTTGGGCATGCTGCTCTCTCTGCTCAGAATTACCCTCCCCAATAGCCAGTAAATCTGATGAACACTTATTTATTGTTTAGAGTTAACACTGGTCTATAAATGAGTTCTTCCCTCCTATTTTCTCATCTGATAATGGTCACTGTTTTATGCCTTGGATGTAAAATTCTGTTATTATATTTATCATTCTACATGTTATTTTTTTCTTTATATATATCTCCCTGATAATAAACTGCAATGCCGTTGAGCTCTAGTTCATGGTTCATGGTTTTGCATTCCTGGCATAGAATATATATTCCTCAAACTTTTGTTGAAATGAATTGAGTTGAATTTAATTAAATTGAATAGTGTTTTTTTGTTTTTTAATAAAACCATCCACACTCTTTCTTCATTTTCCTTCTGACCAATGACAGGTATTTGAGAGATGAACATGTTTAAGGGCACAGTTTTTGAAATGGAGCAGAACAAAGTTAAATGATCCACGAGGAGATCAATGCCTAGAATTAGACCGTAGAAGCATAATGCTCAAACCAACAAACACACCTTTTTGAGGCCTATAACGAAGCTAGAGATACATTTTTTGTTTCTTTGTTGTGGTTTAGCTGTAAGAGATCTGTATTTCCAGACTTACAGGAAATAGATGTTATTAAAATAAAGTCAATTATTATTGGTAAAGTTATCCAGCTGTTTAGTACACACAGTAAAACTAATATTAATAAAATTTAATGTATTTTAGTCAGAAAACAGAATTCAAAGATTTAAGGAAATTAAGATTGAAAATAAATAAAAAATGTAATATGCATAAAATACATATAAAATATAACCAATAAAATATAATACAACTGTATTTCAAAAGCATCTTATAATATATACCCTTTTTCATTTTTATAGCCAAATAATTTAGTCTAAAATATTTATCAATTTGTATTATCTTATAATTTTGATTATTAATCAATTATACTGAGAATTCAGATGAATAGAGGTTTACTAGATGCTTTCAAGGAATATAAAGTTTTAAAATTTATTCATCAAATAAATTAAAAGCTATGTCATAATATGCTCTTGTTGGAATTAAGATTTTGTGTCCTTTATTTCACTTAATATTTGTCACTAGAGACATAAATTCAAAGATGGAGTTTTAAAATTTAGGTTGCTTGTTTTTTTCAACTGGATTAAATTTTGGCTAAAGATAATAATATCAAATATATTAAGTTATAACCTTCAACCAGTATTTTCTAAACTTGTTGGATATTGACAATCATCCAAGATACTTGTTATACAAACAGATCATCAGTTTAACTTTGCAGGTTCAGGTCAGGCCTCAAGAATTTGCTTCTTTTTACATGGAGTCCAGCTAATTCTTATTTTTCAGCATACTTAACGACTGCATCTTTATACCATCTTAATAAATGCAAAAATTCAGAAAATATGAAGGTAATTTATTACCCTTCTTCTTACCCCTTGAAATGTCTACTTTCCTCTTCAGACCCATCTCTTACCACTAATCTGTTTGCTCTCTAATGGATAGTCATGCCGTACTGCCTAAATGTTCCTTTATTCATTTGGCCATGCTGTTTCCTGTACTTCAAATCCAAGGCCTACTAATTCGTTTCAGTTGGTTGACCATATCTGCCATCGAATACTTCAATCTAGGATCATCTCTGCTGGGAATAGTTCCTTAACTTCCTGCATCTGGAATAAGTCTCTACGTACCCTAAACCACCTGTGCCTTATATTGCTCACGGTAATGGTACTCAGCATTCTTCATTGTTCTGTACTTTTAGACAAAAGATTCTTGTAGTAAGGAACACTATTAATTACACTTCATGGTCTCAACCTACCATAAAATACGACTTTCAATAGATGTCTAAGTGTTTACTAAAGGAATGAAGAGTATAAATTCTTGGAGCTCTATCTCAACAATTTTAAATCTCTAAATGTACAACACCTGTTGGAAATGTACTATTTTTTTCTACTGAGTGTGTCATCCATCTACATGAACAACTGTCATGGATAGTCGTATTTAGCAGCCAGAGGTGATTAACACAAAAACTTTTAAATTCACTGGTTTAAAAAATTATTATCAAAATAATACACGTACATGCAAATAGTGTGAGGTAATATAAATTAAAAGTTAACTCTCCTTACCATCTCCAATCCATGATGGATAACCACTCTTACCAGTTTCTTGTTTGTATTTCTAGAAATGCTAATATACATAAAGTACATATCTCTCTCTCTCATAAGTATTTATATATACAAATGCATAAACAATCATTCATATATTATACTTTAAAGTATAAGTATACAGAAAAACATACATATATGAATGGTTGTTTGGGTATAAGTATACTTTATACCAGTATAGACAAATTTATAACTAGAAAAGTAAAGTCTATACCAGTCTTAGATAATTTTTAATGGAATGGATATAATGACAAAACTGGAAAACTGACATGATATAAAGGATTAGAATATGTTTTAAAGAAAAAGTGTTAAATAGCAGTGTAGTATTATTAAAAGATAAAGTTGGGTATGGGAACCAGAATTTCAGAAATGAACAGAGAACTAGAGATTTTTTAAAAAACATAAAAATATTAGCTTTAGAATAACTTTACAGCAGAGAAAAAACAGATATAAAAGTATCTAAGATAGCAGCAGACACAGAACCAACATGTTTCCTTAAAGTACAATTTTTTTTTACTTTTTATTTTTTTTTTGAGATCGAGTCTCTCTGTTGCACAGGCTGGAGTGCAGTGATGCGATCTCGGCTCACTGCAACATCTGCCTCCAGGGTTCAAGCGATTCTCCTGCAATAGATGTGTGCCACCACATCCAGCTAATTTTTGTATTTTTAGTAAAGACGGGTTTCACAATGTTGGCCAGGCCGGTCTCCACCTCCTGACCTCAAGTGATCCGCCTTCCTTGGCCTCTCAAAGTGCTGAGATTATAGGTGTGAGCCACCATGCCCAGCCTAAAGTATATTTTAAAGTATACTTATACTTTATACTCTTATACTTAAAGATATTTTTGGCCAGGTGCCGTGACTCATGCCTGTAATCCCAGTACTCTGGGAGACTGAGGTGGGTGGATCCCCTGAGGTCAGGCGTTCGAGACCATCCTGGCCAACATGGCGAAACCCCGTCCCTACTAAAAATACAAAAATTAGCCAGGCGTGGTGGCAGACGCCTGTAATTCCAGTTACTGGAGAAGCTGAAGCTGGAGAATTGCTTGAACTCAGGATGCAGAGGTTGCAGTGAGCCGAGATCACGCCCCTGCACCCCAGTCTGGACTACAGAGTGAGACTCTGTCTCAACAAAATAAAGAAAGAAAATAAAAATAAAAATATATTTTTATATCTGCTTATATAAATCCACCTAATTCTTTTTTATTGGCTATATATTATTCTATGTGTCATGATATAGTTAACCAGTCTCCTCTGATTGGATAGATTGTTTTCGTTTTTTTCTCATAAAGAACAATATTGCAATGATGAGTATTCTTGCCCATAAATCTTTGTGCAGTCATAAATTTTATATGTTTAAAGTAACATGGATTTGGGGTAGGAGATATTTCTGAATTAACCTCAAGAAAGTCTGCTACAATTTATCCTTCCAGAAGAAGAGGATGCCTGCCTGTCCACACCCTAATTTTGTATTGTCCAATTTCTATTTGGGCAATCTCATATGCTGCTTTGATTAGCATTCATTTACATAGGAGTGAGCAAAGCATCTTTTTACGTGTATTAAAGATTTATATATCTGAAACACATGGCTTTTGTGTCTGCCGCTATCTTAGATACTTTTGTATCTGTTTTTCTGCTTTAAAGCTCTTCCAAAGTTTATATTTTTATGCTTTTAAAAAATCTCTAGTTCTCTGTTCATTTCCAAAATCCTTGTTTCCATGCCTGATTTTATCTTTTAATAATGCTGCACTGTTATTTAACACTTTTTCTTGGAACTTGGAACATATTCTACTGTTTTACATCATGTCAGTTTTCCAGTTTTACCATTATGTCCAATCCATTACAAACTATCTATGGCTGATATAGACTTTATTTTTCTAATCATATATTGTCTATACTGGTATAATGTGTGTGTGTGTGTGTGTGCGCACGTGCTTCAGCAGTTAACTTGTTTTACAGCTACCTAATTGTTTTACCTGTTTTGGGACTGCACTTGATAAAGAGTGCTACAAAAAAATTATTTTGTAAGTTTTGTGTAAGCTCTAAGTCTTCAGAAAGTTTTATCTATCTTTATCCAATCCTGAAAATAAACTAGAGATAATCTTTAATTATTCTAGCATTTTAATAATTTTTAAACCTGCACTTTTAGATCGTTTGTCATTAGATAGCTCTATTTTAAAGTTTAGTATCTTGTTTATACAACGCTGTTTTTAAAAATTCATTTTAAAGTTTTGCATCTTAAATCATGGATGCTCATATATTAGCTTCCTTTAAATAGCAGTTGAAATAAATATATATTTATTTACTTGTTACATTTTACACATCTCTATATCTTTCTTTATTTGTCTCTTTCTTTCTCTCTCTCTCTCTTCCCTTATAGAAGGCGGGACCACAAGGCAAAAGGAGAAAGGTAATTGACCTCTTGGCCAAGTTGTTCTGTCTGGGGAGGTTGTACCACATTGCCCTTGTGAGGTTTACAGTAAAAGCCAAGCGGAGGTCTGGAGTAGAGGGACTAACAGTGTTAGGATCAAAGGCCTAATTGTCTGCTTTCCTGAAGTTAGGGTTATTGGCAGCTGCCATTGTACCATCCATGCTGCTGTCACCCAGCACAGCCAACCAGCATGCACTAATTGCAGTGGCCTTTTCATCAAGTAAGATCATCCCACTAAACACAAAGAGCTGTCTTTCCATTAGCACAGACAGTAGCCAGCTAGATCAGCTGGGCTCCTTGAGTATGATTGGACTGTCATATTGTTATGATTTGTTCAAGTTTAGAGCATTTAGCAGATACCCTTTGCACCTCTCTTTGTACCTGAATACTATAACCTGACTGCCCCTATCATTTAAGAGGGTACTATAGCTTTTCAAAGTTCAGCAGCGCACAATTGCAGGCAGGCAACTGGTTTCTGACAAGAGATCAATACTGTCCTTCCAAACGCTGGAGTCAAGCTGCTGGGTCTGTCAGAGGGATGTGTGCTGTAATTGGATCATGGATGCTGCGAGTCATCTGAGTTTCCCTTCAGCACTGTCACAGCTGTCAGATGTCATCCCTTTGTACAGCTGTCACTGCGGGAGGGTTGGGGCTCTTTTTCCGTTCTAACCCAATGCAAATGTCCACTTAGCAGATGAATATTGAAGATATTAGACACTTCTTTATGCCTTTATGCAAAATAAAGATCTGTGTCATCTGTGAATTTCATGGAAATAAGTTGCAATTTATTCACTGTGAGAAAAGTGAAGTGAAGCCTGTAAAAATGAGAAATTATTTGGTTCAGGCTATTAAAAAAAGGAATATTTTACAGAATAAACAACAATATGCAGATATTTTTTCTTGAGATACAAAAACTGTCTAATACTGTGCAGTATTTAGAATAGTAACCTTGTATTTGGGTTATATATATTTAAAACTCTATACCTATCTTTTCCTTCACCCACATACTTAGAAAAGGGACACATCTTGATAGATTTAGGTCCCTGTAAGACATTAAAAATTATTGAAAAATATAAAACTAATATCTGTTTTAAAGTAGCAGTACTATGAGATTTAAAAAGCACTGCTTTAGTTATAATCAGATCAAGCTCTCTCAAGAAAGTTTTCAAGATCAGTAGAACAGCCTCAGTGAAAATGAGCATCATGTTTTGGTCACAAAATCCTTTTTTTCTAAATTATTACAAATGAAAAAGAAAGACATGATTATAATTAGCATAATGATTATATAACCAATCAGAGGCTTTGGTTAATTTCAATCAGTTTGCTTTTGTCTAAATTAAAAAGATATATTCAAGCAGAAATACATTTTTGTGTTGTTTTTAAGCTTATGAAACTTATGACTCCTATACAACACTGTATCTTGCACTATGCTTAAAACTATATTTTAAAAAATGAATTATACAGAATTGCACAATTTGAGCCATGTATACTTGCAACATATGGTAAGAATAGAGATGTCACCAATGTGATTTTGGCAATTGTATTCTTAATAAAAGGACTTTCATAATATTGAGAGAGATCCATGAATTTCCCTTGACTATCCCAGAATAAAGTACAATTTTAATTGGTGTTTGATACTATTTTATTCCTGTCTGCCTAAGCTGATGTCAGAATCCCTTTTGGATGGCCGACAGGATAATTTTTGATCTGGGTGGCTGCCTTCCTTTTTCTTGAGATCCAGGCCATACACAGCCTTCTCTGTCAAACAGGCAGCTTGCACAGGCCCTACTGACAGAGTAACATGAACCTTATTTTCCAATATCTGACCTTAGCGTCCTGCCATCCACCGTGGGACTCACTGGGTCAGGCCCTCAAATATCCAAACTTTTTGCCTGCATCTGGCATTATGAGGTGACCTCACCTCATTTGTGGTGGCTCAAGGTTTTTGGAGCCTAAAATTAGTGACTGTCAAAATCAAAACATAGACACTTGGCTTGTATCGTGGGGCTAGGCTGGTGGGGGGGGAGGGAGGAACAAACAGCAAGCACACACGCTCAGTGGCTTCATTGTAAAGATGACGTGTTTGAAATCATTATGATATATGATAATTAGGGTGAGAAATACTGTGTTTTCCCTTGCCTAATTTGGCATTTTTCTCTCAATGTGATTTTAATTTTACAAGAATTAGGATAAAATTCCTGGGAAAGTTAAACTGCTTTACTCCAATAAAACTAATTATTTGGAAGTCACATCCTAGATAACCATCACTGGTGTAGTAAAATGGCCTTCGATAGTCACTTGGGAAAAAAATGTAGGAATGAATGAAGTAAAAATTTTCAACTTAATTTCTTAAGGTTATTCTTCTGTGATGATAACTGTGAACTTTATATGCAACTCCAGTGACTCAAGTATGCACTTTTTTTTTAAGGTAGTTTATGGCTAATTACATCAGATATCCAAAACAGTCTTTTTTACATTTGCATTAATAAGGGTGTCACGTGACCATGTTGAAGTAGAAGTATACATCAAAGATAGATTAAAGGTTGGTTAAGCTTCAAACCCTGTTCTATATGTAAATTTATAGCAATGATGTGCTGTAGAAAGATAGCTTACCCTCTATTTCTCTGCTACTAAATAAAATTAAAAATTCACAACTCTGGTTTATGGGATTTTAAATGAATTTGATCTCTCTTTTGGGCAGGGCAAATAAGTGTTTTGTGATGTATTATTTTATATAAAAAAAAAGACCATCGTTCTGGCTCATTTAATTTTGCGAGTGAATGATCTAAGATTAACTACAGACTAGTCAGTGCAGTTTAAAAGCTGAAAGCAATTTTCAGCCATAGATGGTAATGCCACATTCAGTCCACAACCGAATGACTCTAAATGACTAAGCTGCGAGGTCTTTGTATATGACCACAGGGCCTGATAAAGCCATAGGAACACAGTAAAAGCACAAAAATAGTTCCAATTTATTTGGTGCCATCACCTTAATGAGATTAATACAGGCGTGTTCATGTGCCTAATTGGTGATTTTGTTTTAACTGGTAATGAAGGATTAAAACTTCAGGCAACAGGCTGCTTGCTGGAAAGGGAATTTGAGGGGAAAAAGTTTTTAATTATAAAAGGAACCAGTGAAATATACCACTGCAAAGTTAATAATGATTCTTTTTTAAAAAAGTATGAACTGATTAAAATGTGTACCCTGAATTATTCTTGCCATTTTGTGAGAATGAGTGATTTTATGAGCAGTACCACATATTGCTTTTATTTACCAGTACACCCTTTGGCATAGGAAAACACACAGAATAGTACTTCTAGTGAAAAAGAGCTGAAACTGAAAAGCGTTGGCTCTCCCACTGTGGAATTTAGAGTATGTAGTATTTTATTTTAATTTTTTAAGTTATTGTAACTGGATGGCCTGTGGGTAGCTGTCACACTAAATCCCAGAAGAATCCCAGTAAACCAGGCTATCTTTCCAAGAACTTCACTGACCACTTGCAATGGGTCTGCCCCTCAAAGTCGAGTTGTAATGATTTAAATGCTAACACTATTAAGCATGCTGCCAAAACACAAACACTCAGCCTAAGTCATTAAAATTTAATTATAAGGGGGCAGCTGAGCCCCATTTGAGTTTTGAATCTGAAAAATCTTGTTTTAAAAAAATGAATAAAAACAAAACCATCCAACCAAACCTGTCAACATCTGTTTCTGCAGCTTTGGTGAACTATGTGTAAATAAAACTGCATGTCTTATCAGAGTTCAACATGTTCCCAGTCCTCACACTACAACATATTTTGATGATTGCTCAGCTATCATCACCATAAAATGGATTATTTTAACTCATCATTATTGGTAGTTAGCTGTATAACTGGTGCCTCCTATATCTGTGGCAGCACGTGACTTTTGTCTTACAAGACACACGGGTAAAATGAAGAAACTATATCTTTACACCACCAACTGAATAGGGCATTATTACCTATGTTACTATTTTCCCCCAGAAGTTTTGCCCAATGCTAAGATGCCTCTTTGATGATGGGGAAAACCCTGAAATGCAAAAATTTGGTCTTGGTGTTCTATTATGAACCACTTTAAAAGGATTCTGGGTAGTGGTACTGTGCAGTATGGGATGCTACCTTCCCAGAGAATGAAGACAGAAATATATTTTACATTTCTTGTCAGATTGAACTTTAAGACATCCTGACTGCTTTCTCTATAATTTAAACATCACAGCCAAAATGGCAACATGCTTTGTTCAGTTCCAGTTGTGTGGAGTTTTAGTGCTTCATTGATTCAGAGGAAGGCTGAGGCTGGCACGGGAGCACGGCGACGGAATCGCACTCTCACTGCAGCATGTCAAGCCATTATATCTGGGACCAGAATGTCACCGTGGTCTCAATGGTTCGTCAGCTGAAGGATATGGTTAACAAATGTAAAACCAAACTTCAGAGGAGCTGGTTTTCTGTGCTAAGTGATCTGTATTCCCTCTGAATTTACTTTCCCCTAACCCCGTGAAATTAACAGTACTTTCTGACATTCGACCCCCTGACCTCACACATAATAAGAATTTAAAAAGCACCATGCATGAGTGTGTCTCCGTAATGCAAAACTGGAAAAAATGACCATGTCACAGTTTTATTATACAAAACCTTCTCAATCTCCATTGCATGCTTCATATATGAGCGCTCAGTTTAAAGTTATTATAAAGAAAAACACAATTTTGAGAGTAATAATTCACTGTTCGTGACTTTTATAGGCAATAAATTGTAGCAAATACATATTGCTACCAAAAAGCTTTGTACTCCATTAATGCAGATATTTACCAAGATAAGTGTTAAAAATAGTCCACTAGAAGACTCTGATGGTTCAAAAGAAGGGGCTTCCTGGGAGCCGGTTGTCAAGGGTGCAAGTGCATGCACGATGTGTAGGTCTCAAGGTTTAAGAGGCAGAAGCAGGAAAGTGTTATGTGGAAATGATTTTGTGTTATCAGGCTCAGGGGATGACAGCATACAAGAGTAAGAACAAGGTGCTATGTGGCTTTTTCTTCACTGTGAAGTAAAGATTGGCAGCTGGAAGTAAGGCTTACAGACAGACCTGCACACAGGACCTCTTCACCTAGGACTCATAATCACTACTCAAAGGAAAACGCATTTACCAGGGAAAAGTGGCTGTAGCCATCAGAAGTGTGCTTAAAACACCACTTAAATATCACTTTATACGCTATTACTTGCAAACTGTGGCTTCGTATTAAATTATACTTGCATAGGCTTTTGCTTAGGTGCTGATAATGCTTTTGAGGTTGCATTGGTGAAGAAGAATTTAGGCTGCTTTGCAAGAGACGTGACCAGAATATTCCACGCAGCTGACAGTGACAGGGTGAAAAATTGCAGAACTGTACTTTCTTTCCCCATATAGATTGTAATTTTAATTGTCATTGTGGCCCTTCTGTTTTAATTATGGGACTTCTTTGATATATACCAGGACATCGTATTGAATGAAAATATGGTGCTATAATAGTCTCTTTATAATTAATGACCACATGTAGATCTTGGTGCATAAAAGGGAAGGAATAAATGAACAATTTATTTAACTAGGTTTTGGATTTCTTTCTGTCTTCCAGTGAATATAAAATGATCCCAGGGCTTTTGAGAATGTTTGATGTAAGAACTGCACAGAATATCTAATAAAATTACTTTAGTGTCGATTACAAAACATATTATGTTTTAAAATGTTCTGCCCAGAACTAAAATGTATCTATTTACCATATTATTCTTTTAACATTTTATCTTAAAGAAATATTCTTTCAAATTTATTTGCAAGTATACTTTAAATGTATACTCTTAAACAGATTTGCCTTTTGATATACCTAATTTTACATGTACAATGAGGGTTCAGGAAAGACACTTTTGATGTTTGATTTATCTACTCATATCAAACTGCAAAAAAAAATTCTATCTGAACTTTTGCTTTCAAAACACAATAGATCTGTGCTGCCTTTTTTCCCTGAAGAAAAATGCATTTTTTCCTCAGTTACTGCTACTAAACAGAAGCTGTTTTTCTACAAACCAAAAATAAGTAGTCTATTCATATGTAATTTAAAGCCCCTGAAAACTGTGACGAGGAAATGGAAAATACAGCGCAAAGGCTTCACATTGTTCTCAAACTATCATGTAACAGGCTTACCATATAGAACAGTGACATAAACATGCTGGGCTCATATACATTTCAAGAGAGCCAGACCTCTATGGATTTCTGGAAAGCAGACCTATTTGTCCAGGGTCTGTCACTGTAAAACAGAAAAATGCCCCCTGACAAGCTTCTGCTAATTTTATTGTGGCACGGAGTCCTGTGCATACATCCTCTACAGTATGACTGCAGTTCAATTGCAGAGCACGATGAAATTGGATCGGCAGAGACAGGGACTACCCTGGGGTCAGCTGTGACCATGCCACTTCCATGTGATGTCTAGTTGGGGTGATGGTGTGTAAATAAACGTAGAGAATTGCAAATCTTGTCATGGCCACGCAGAACAGCTCAAGCATTTAAAGATGGTTGCCCGCAAACCTAACTGGAAGGTGGTTGCTGTGTGTGGTGGCTCAGGAAATACTCAATTCCTTGCCGGAGTCTTCTCGTTCTTGACATATCTGAAAGCACTGACCCAGCACTATGTTGCTAAAGGGATTAATCACTAAATTGTTTTTCACTGTGGTGGAAACTAAAGAAACACACTAATCATAGTTGAATATTGTGCTTTAAAGCTATTGTGCTGATACCAAAGACACTTTTTATTTATATTATCCTTTTTTGATTTATTTGTTTTTTTAAAAATGAGGTGAAACATCTTAATGTCCTACTGTTTTCTGCATTTAACACATTAAAGTTCTATGAGTTCTTGTCATTGTTATGAACTTTCCTAATGTTATAAAATAAAATATTATAGAATTCACATTTTCTGAGTATGAATCTAATTTTATTTAAATACTACTTACAGTACTCATTAAAATATACTTAGGTTTTCCTACCTACAACCAATAAGATGTATTTTTTCTTTACCAGTTTTACATTTACACATATCTATTTTTCCGTTACTTTTCCCACATGACAATTACCTTTCATTACAAATTTATAAAATCATTTACATTTTAGCAGTTTAAATGTTTCTGCTGACATTTTGTAACTATTACCCTCTTCTAGAATGGCATATGTTCAGGCAGTTAATAAAAAATTAAATGGAATAGCACTAGACAAGGTGAAGCTTTGTATCAGAGTGTTCTCCACATTTCTGAAAATACCATCTTTGTGTTGCAAACTGTGAAGTGAGGTTAGGGCTGTGCCAATATGTGTATTTGTCACAACTGTCACAGAGACTGCGAACTAGCCAATCACACAGCCCTTAATTAGACAGTTATATTTTGCTTTTTAGAAATTGTCCTCATATAAAATGGTGTCTAAGATTCAAGAAAGGTGCTGAGAGCTTAGAGGGCAAAGAATACCAGCAGAAAAAAAAAAAACACTTTAATTCTTCTGAAGAGGATTTATTAACTGCTGCATGATTTCTTAAGTATAGAAATAAAATACGCAATATAAAGCAAATCTTATACATTTGGCAGGAAAGAAAGGTATTTTAAAGATTATTGATGTAGCAGTAGACTGAACTAAATATTAACATGGTGTAGTATATTTTCATATGGATTTTAAAATTATAAATATAAAAAAATCAACAAATTGAGCATGCAGATGGTAAAGATATCATGGATGCTTTAAAAGCCTTCATATATATGTTCATTATTGTGACATTTGCTTCATTTGGAAATACCACTTAAATTACTTATTACTGAGGGTAAATTATATATTTTTTGTCAAAGGTCATTTCTGCATTTACATTTGTTTAAACTATAGAAACAAATCTATATAGCATAATTCATTTTTTAAAAGAAAATGAATTTAGAATTTTTCATCCTCCAAGTAAAACATGTTGGAATACCTTGCCATATTTGAAAACATAATTTTAACTTTTGCAATATATTTATACACAATTATAAAGTTTCATGGAGCAGGAAGCAGGCAAAAATAGATAAGAAAAATCTTATCTATACAGTGCATTTTTCTTATCTATGAAAATGCACACAAATATACCTTTTTACTGATGTTATGTTCATCTATTTTTTCTTTTGAAAAACATAAATGAAAATTACATTTACCTTTTAAGTAATAAATCATCAAACATATATACTTGATAACATTTGCCAGCAATATTACCTTTGGACAACAATATAGTTCATTTCATAATCTTCATATAAGTAAAAGTAAATCAGCATGACTTTAAAAAATATTTTAATGTTTATTGTTACCTTCTTATTTTTGATTTTTGACATGTTAAAGTTTGTAAGCTAATTCCAGACAGGATAAATATATTTAGGATTCCTGGAACCTGAGGCCATGTACTCCTAAAGATCATGATAAATGAAAACTACAGATCATCAAGATCCCTTTTTAAGAAATCATAGTGAATTCTAACTTAGATGAAAAGAATTTGGCTTATTTGTTTGTTTGTTTTTAACAGTGGACATATCATGTATTTTATAAACCAAAAAAAAAAAAAATCTAATTTGGGGTAACTTGCATGGTTCATCCCATTTTAAATCTTTATTCAATAGGCATATCATAGAAGTTTTAACAGTCATAGCAGATTAACCTTGCCTGTGCTTTTGGAGGCTAGTCATCTGATGAATTTACATGCAGCTGGATGAAAATGCTATTTGGAGAGAGATTGAGAGTTTATTTGATTAAATCCCTTTCTCCACTACCTTGACCTCTTTCTTGTGAAATAATCAGAACTGTTTAGCAAGAATATTCAGGCATTAATAATAAATTGCTTTTGAGCTGGTTTCTTCTGCACTGCAACAAACCCATTTGGTGTCTCTGCTCTTTTCTTTTTCTTTTTTTAAAATATTACTATGCTTTAATGAACACTATGATTGGAAAGAGTAAGAAACACATCTTTCAGAAGTTTTGTTTCATAATTTGTAGGCCATTTTGATATTTATAGTACTAATTGCTGTGGTTTCACCTTCCTCTTCTCTCAAAAATACTTTCCTCACAAATGTACAAAGATGGGATGTCTTAGGCAGAACCAAATGCTTCAATGTGATTGGATGACAATTACATGATCATCCTCAACAACTTCAAGGATGGTTTTGAGAGTTCCCAGAATACTATAATTTAAATAACGCCATTGTTTATGATTTCATTGTGTATTTATACACTTTTCTCCCATGGAGCCTTGGTTTATAATTTTTTTTTTTTTTACTGTATTTAAGCAGTTCACAGTTATTTTTCTGAACAATTGTGAGATCATATTTCACAGAATATTTGATTTTTAATAGACTTTAGAGATCATCTGGTGCAACCTATTTTTTAGAGAAAAAATTATCTGCAAGGAGATTAAATTAATTCCCCATCTTGTACAGCTAGTTACAGACAGATTTAGTGGGCTGGTTCCAAATCAAGTTTCCTGTATAACTCAGGGTGAGGAAGGAAGAGTGTAAGGTAATAGCTTTTATCTTCATAAACTTAGAGCACAGTTGAAAAGACAAGATATTCACATGTGAAAAAGTAATTAGCAATTAATACTGGTTACAGATGAATGAAATAAGGACTTTTTGTCCTGAAAGTTGCCAGGCAGAATTTACTTCCTTCACTTCTCCCGGGGGTATGATGAGTTCCAGGCTTTATTAGGCACAGAACATTGGTCAGTGTTTGGAAGCTAAAATAATTCTCATGGGTAACTCCAACATCCAGTAATGGGAACAAGTGAAAATCTTTAAGTACAGTGCTATCACTCCTGCCATAATTAATGTTCTTGATAACTGAGTTTTTCATTGGGTAGTTGACTTGCTATATATACATACCCTACTATACTGTTACCCATTATAAAGCTACAGTACCTGGTCTTCATATTAAGTTAAGCTTCATTGTAATTTGTTTCTTAATAACATGCAATTCACTGTAATATGTAAAATGCTTGGCTTTCATGAACAATTCTATGGAAAAGCTGTACAGTATCTCATTTGCATTTAGCAATTATATTACAGTACAATACAGTAAGCTGCAGAAAATCTAATCTAACATCATAACTTAAAATAATAATTGCCAGTACTTCACAAGTAAGATACTAGTCAGATTACAATAACACACTGCACTACTTCTCTGTTGAATAAAACAGAATTGTTTCATTATTTTTTTACTTCAAAAGTATTCAAGAACAATTTAATTTTTTTATTAATAAAACTAGTATTATATTGAGAGGGAAAGATCATTTAGATTGTTCATAGGTAGTTAAAATTTGCCTTTCTTGGTCATAAGTTAGCCGTGTTTCTTTGGATTTAATCATATTATAAATATGCTAAGTTTCAGAGCAGAGGTTTTATGAGACTCCAATGAATTTATAGCAATCATGTTGTAAATACTGTATATCCTATTTTCAAAATGTTTGTTTTTGAATTATGAGAAATATATAACTCAAAAATTCACATTTAAAAATAAAACTAAAATGATTTTATAGTGACATCTAAATATAACCAATCTCAAGATTTTGTTACAGTTTTGAAGCTTAGAATCCTATAGAGAAATCACATAATGTTGTAAATTTGGTGCTGAATTTGACCATATGAGTTTGAGTGTAGGAATTTAAAATATTAATACATATATATTTAAAGATCGATGAAAAATATAAAATCTATTTAATATTTGAGTTCATGTGATATGCAACTGACTCTAGAGAATATGCCAGAAACCACAATCTTCTTGCCATCAAGTATTGTGCAATGTGTATTGAGAGTGATGTTTTTGTATATGAATCATAACATAAAAATAACATCAGAAGCATAAAAGAATTAGAACCATAGCACTTAAGGGAATAAAGAGACATATTTAACAGAAGATCAGAAAATGCTTCAATGGAGAAAGTTTTATTTGAGATGAGGCTGAAGTTCAATTCAATTAAATTCAGGAAACATTTATTATCATCAACCATGATATGATCTCTGCTCTGAAGGAGCTTATAATCTAGTTGCAATAAGAGCATATCAGAAGGGACAACAAATTCTACCTGAAATATTAGAAAAAGTCTCATGAAAGAAGTCACGTTTTACCAAGTTCTTAATTAAGAGATAAGAAAAGTAGATGGGGGAGGCATTCTGGGATGAATGAAAAGCATAAGAAGAAAGGAGTATTAAGGTGTGAAAGGGTGTGCATCTATCATCTTGAAAGACAGATGTGCCACTTTGGAGCACTACCATAATCGATGAGTCAAGAGTGGAACAGAGTGAGAAGCACCTTGCAGGTGCTTGACATCTTGCAGCTGGATGACATTGTCTTTCCTAATTTCCCTTCCATCTACCATTTTTTCCTCTTCGTTTTCTTTTCTTCTTCATTTGTTATTATTGTTGTTTAGGAAGACAACCCCAGCAGTTTCACAGAGAATGAATTAGAGTGGAAAGCGGGAGAGAAGTTGGGAAAATTTTCTTTAGATTTACCGCAAAGTCAATTAGTGCAGAAAAGCTGAAGGCAACCTTAGCTTCTGAAAGAATATTATGTCCTTGACAATATTTGTGTTTAAGAATTTTTAGTGTATTCCTTTCTAGGTTTCCATTTTATATGACTAGAATATGAAGCAGAGATAGCATGTGAGAAATTTTAGACAGCAATCTTTGTAGTTCGAAAAATTGACAACTTACCATTCACAAATTATGTAAATTAATTGTAGGGCAAATTAAAATTCCAGGTGATAGCTCATTCTCCTCTGTTTTATTCTATAAACAAGCTTTTATTAAGTAGGAAGCAAACAGATTCCTTTTTTTAGGAGCTGTCTTGACTCTTTGGCTGTATCTATGTGATACTAAAGAATCCAGAAGATGGATATCAAATGCTATCAATTTTCTGTATGGCAATAAACAGAAACCATAGAGAATAAAAGTAATTTTATCCAAGTTCATGTTCTTAAAGAAAAACTGTGTTGTTTTGTTTTTTTTTTTTTTTTTTTTCTGACAGGGCCTTGCTCTGTCACCCAGGCTGAAGTGCAGTAGCACAAAAATGGTTAACTGCAGCCTTGACCTCCTAGGCTACAATGATCCTCCTACTTCAGCCTCCTGAGTAGCTGGGACTACAGGCACGCAACACCACACTCACCTGATTTTCGTATTTTTTTTCTAGAAATAGACTCTCACTGTTTGGTCCAGGCTGGTCTCGAACTCCTGAGCTCAAGCGATCCTCCTGTTTTGGCCACCCAGAATGCTAGGATTACAAGTGTGAGCCAACGTGCCTAGCTGTCTAGTCTTTTGTTTTGATTTTTTGTTTGTTTGATCCTTTTGCAAATTAGCTTTTCTATGTTTAGATTCTAAAATCAATAAAGATTTGCCAACATTTTAAAATATTTTTAAAGTATGACATCTACTCTAAATATACTTCATGCTAATACCAGAGGCAACTATTTTTAATTTAAAGTAATGCCTTTTTATTACTTAAAAAAATGTATAAGGCATAACTTGATCAGAAAATTGGATTAAACATTGACTCTAGAACAATTGCATTGGAAGACACTATGTTTTAGCTACTTATTATTTTGCATTTCTCAATTTTGTGTAATAAAAGGTTTATATCCATTCTCTGAATCATCTGCAAGAGTACATTACTAGGAGGTTATATCTTCAGGAATGAACATTTAAAAAATGAGGAATGAAACAAAATATATACATTACTAAAAATGAAAACATTTCTAAGTACTAACTACTGAGTCAACTTTGAATCTAAGGCTAAATTCTAATGAAGGCTAAAATTGTAGAAATACCTGTATCAGCAATAACATAAAGGAGATGTTCTGCCTAATGATGTGACAAACCATGCTCAAACTATTTAGATGTTTAGAAGAAAGTTTTATTTATATTATTTATTTATATTATATATAACTAATGTGAAGTTGACATGAGTTTAATGAACAGTTTTCTAAAAATAAAAACTGGACCAAAAAAAAAAAAAAAACAGGCTGGGAATGGTGATTCATACCTGTAATCCCAGCACATTGGAAGGCCGAGATGGGTGGATCACCTGAGGTCAGGAGTTCAAGACCAGCCTGACCAACATGTCGAAACTCCGTCTTTACTAAAAATACAAAAATTAGCTGGGTATGGTGGCAGGCACCTGTAATCCTGGCTACTCGGAAGGCTAAGGCAGGAGAATTTTTTGAACTCAGAAGGTGGAGGTTTCAGTGAGCCAAGATTGTGCCTTTGCACTCCAGGCTGGGCAGCAGAGCAAGACTCCATTCCAAAAACCAACCAACCAACCAAACAAACAAACAAACAAAACCTCCAATGCCTTCACTAATCAGCTTTTCTAATACTTCAAAATACACGAACTGTTAGAGTGGAGTTACAATTTCTTATTGGTTCCTCCATTTCTGAGTGTTCATAGAAGATATCCAGAAACCAGTAAATTTTACAAAATAATTTACACACGGTGTCTAGATTAATGTTTCTGAAGCCAATCTGTGCCATCTTTCTAAAAATTTTTTTTGTGATGAACTGGAACTTTTCTCTCTGTAGCTCTGGGGCAATCTATCAGAATAAATGTAATCCCTCTCTATGAGTCCCTGTCAAAGCTATCACATCTTTTGGTGCTTTCAGGATGCTAGACTAACCACCTTCTTTAGCTGAATAATTTCTAGATTCATTGAATTTCTTTAATTATCAATGAGAGAAAAAAATACATATTATTTTAGCTCAGAGAACTACACATTCATACATTTAGAAATAATGCTTAGCTCAAGTAGTAATATAATTTTTATGAATAAAGATCTATTGATTGACTTTTCTTCTTTATATTTAAACAAAAATTATTTTGTTTTGATGGAACTCAAATTGATTATTCAATCAATTTAGATGAATCCATACTGGTATTTCTTCAGATAGAATGTCGTAAGGATAACACAGACATAAGAAAATAGGAAAAGGATTTCTAAAAGGTCTTAAGGAAAATATTCAAATACTTTTATTTTTTGAAATTTTTATTCTTGATACTATGCAATTGATTAGATATTAAGATCCTATTGCTAACTTTTCCCCTGGAATGGGACTGGAATGTTTTAGAACACAATTGGGCTTTCTTGTCCTCATTGCATTTTTCCAGAAAACAAGAAAGAGATTAGAAAAGTACTTTTTATGGTTGATAATCTGACTCTATTTGCATTTTCTTAATGTTGCAGAGTAAATCTACATTGTGTGTGATCATTTCCCCTATCATGAGTGCCTATATTGATTAAAATAGTCTTTATTAAATTATACTGCTTATACTATGCTTAAAATAGGTTAATTTACTTAAACGTTATGATAATGTTATTTTTTATGTATTGCTTTCTCTGTTAGTCACCAATTAGAACCATTTGTTACTGATATACTTGACAAAATGTGGGAACATTCTGATATATTATAGAATTATTTTTCTTTGAGATTTAATATAACTCAGAAAATAACCCGCAGCTAATGTAAGTAAGGGTATGTGTATAAAAATCCTTTGTATGATGTTAATGATCAAATCATTGCAACTGAATTAGAAACAATGGTAAAACTACAAGGCTGTCTACTGGTTGAGTCAATAAAACAGTTTGTACCCAGTATTCAGTCCATTTTCCACCATTAAAGTTAGTCTAAATATTAATGAAAATTGCAACAGAGAGGATTGCATTAGTTTCTGACAAGATTATAGACTGCAAAAGGAAATTTACAATCACTTGTCATATCCTAGGCCAATGCAGAATCCAGATACCCTCTGTCTTGTCAAGAGTTTTACCTTAGGCCATATATACCCTTCCTACCTGCCACATCTGCAGTGGGAATCTTCAGAACAGATTTATTAATCCTTCAAAAGCTTTCATGCTAGTGTCGTCTATACTGATTTTCTGAAGTGTTCCAAATACTTTGTAAAAATTAACCATTGCTAGAGTGAGTGTCCCTTCCTTCTTTTCCTCTTCACCTGCAGGATATGGGGCGAAAGGAGAATCCAATCCTTTACCATCCACACTTCAAAATAAAATCAAATTAGTAGCCCCAGAAACTTTAAGTTGGTTTTAGAAAAATCATATGAGGAATGCGATTTACTTAAGTTTCAGGAATAAAAACCTAATCTTATTTTTTTCTTCTTAATAGAACTAGGAATTTAATGCATATTAAAGTGTCTATGATTAATTCTAAATAATCTGTTACAGTTATTTCAATCATTTACTTCATTCACATTCTCTCGCATTTTCATCTTTTTCTCTGTATTTCTTCATCATTTTTCTTATCAATAATTTTTTTCTGGATATATCCCATCCCAAATTCCGCACAACAGTTGTTAAATTTAGTTTGTACATTTCTTATATTTCTGAGATGTGTTCATAAAAATGTTATTAATTTTTTAAATTGTAGATTGACATTGCTTGCATTGAATTAATGTAGCACACATGTGCTAAGTATTGCTCAAAGTTCATTGCATATATAACTACTTTAATTCTCAGAAAAACCCTATGCAGTATTGTTATTATCTTTATTCCATTTTTACAAATGGGAAATTATGGCACAGAGAGGCTAAGTGACTTGCTCAAAATCAAAAAGCTTGCTGATGGTAAAGATACAAATTTTAACCCCTGTAACCCCAGCACTTTGGGAGGCCGAGATGGGCGGATCACGAGGTCAGGAGATGGAGACCATCCTGGCTAACACAGTGAAATCCTGTCTCAATTAAAAAAAAAAAATACAAAAAGTTAGCCTGACGAGGTGGCGGGCACCTGTAGTCCCAGCAACTCGGGAGGCTGAGGCAGGAGAACGGCGTGAATCTGGGAGGCAGAGCATGCAGTGAGCAGAGATCGTGCCACTGCACTCCAGCCTGGGCGACAGAGCTAGACTCCGTTTGAAAAAATAAAAGAGAGAGACACAAATTTTAAATCTCATATTGTCTGGTTTTTATACTATGGACACTAACTGACTTTCTGTAAGGTAATAATTTCTAGGGTAAAGACCAAAACGTTATTCCCAAATTAGGCCCAAATTTGTTGTTAAATGTAATGGTTACATAATACGAGATTTTGATATGTCTATTAGAGAAAGATCAAAATGGACTTGAATTTTTACATTTACAATTGGCTTCTTGTATGGCTGATACTGAATATTTTTGCTGATTTCTCTGATATCATTTCTTCATTGTTATGAGGAATAAATTTAATACAGTACATATATTTGCATATATTGTGACTAGTACAGAACTTGGTTTACTTCGAGTAGATTTCCTCCCTTTCTTCCTACAACAACAACAACAAATCTGTTTTTTTTTCCATACAGGTGAAGACTGAAGTGGTAAACAATTAATGCCATTTGGTTTAGGCTGAAAAGAACCAGAAATTTTATACACTGCTTCGCAATACGTAAGCATGCCATTTTTCTGTGTATTAAAAAATTAGCTTGGACCATAATAGAAGCACTGTGCCATCACCGCTCCACATGTTTCATTCTCTCTTCTGAGGAATGAACTCTTTAAAGAGTTCCCTAGGACCACAAGCGTAGGAGGGAGATGCGGTCTCCATCATTACCCAGACAAACACTGCTTGCCAAACCACATTCTCTGATAGTTTGTTCTCTTGTGGAGAATATAAGGAGCTGGAGCAAGTTCCATGTGCTTTGTGAAATGCTTTAAGACTGGGTCTACTGATAAGGCATTTAAAAAAATATTTCATTGCAACCCGGGTTACATTTTTTTAACTTAATGCACTGACCTTTTCATAGACTAAAAAGAGACTTAGGGAATTTTTGAGAATGGAGAAAAGTTATATTGGGCACTTATAGTACCTTTTGAATGTTAGTCGACTTGGAGGAGTATAATGTCTATTGTTTATCTGGACTTGGCTTCTGTCAGTTTGAGGTACTAAGGTTATAGATCAGAATGCTAAATGCTGTTAACAATAAGCCTCAATATAAGAAAGGTACTTGCTATCTAGTTAATATGACATAAGATTCAGGTAAAGCTGAACTTACTGCTAGTAAAAATAGATAAACAGAAAGATAGGAGTCAGTTAAAAGGTGAATGATTTTTATATAACAGTTTCTAAGTCATTTGTGAAAAAAAAGACACATCAAGAATGAAAATGTTGCTTTGGTAAACATTTACAGACTACCTCAAAACTATTCATGTATCTATATGCATTTTGGAAGTATTTGAGTTGTGTGCTAATTCAGATTGGTTTATGTGTTAATAATGAATGTAATTATCTACAAGGGATATTCCTGAAACTCAGGAAAGGACAAACATTTACACCTGCTTTATATATTATTCTTGTGTTTTCCTTTTTATTACTTAGATAAGTTCCAAACAAGCTCCCAAATCATTGAGTTGATTCAAATAATATGTACAATTAACAAGAGAAAATGGAGAACGTGGAAATTAAAATAGACCTAAACCTTCTTTCCTTTTCTAACAAATGTACATACTAATTCAATACTTAGGGCTAATCCTAGGACAGATTTTTTAAAAAATAAATGGCAGTTATCAGCTATTTACTATAACCATGTTTGAGTTTGCTTTATGTAAAAGAAATTCCCCCAAATAACTCCTCTAAAATCTAAAGTTAACTACCATTTATGATATTTGAAAATGAGTTGTTTTTAGTCAGTATCCTTTCTCCCGTATTTTATTTTACATTTCATTCACCCAGTGTTTCTGTCTGAGTGATGATCATCTATGTAATATATGTTAGGAATTTTCACTTGAAGGACCATGTATCTTTAAATGTCTTCTTTTTATTCATCCTAATTCTAACACATGTAATTTCCCCTTTAATTTGACATCATTTAACGGCACATTACACGTCAATGATGTGATCTGTGAATATTTACAATGTTCATGTCATTTTTATTTTCTAATCCAATTTAAGTAGCTCTGCTTTTTATGACATCATGAATTCTTCAGTCTTTTTGGTCTTTTTGGGACTAATTATTCCATTAGTTCCTTTGAACTGGCTCTGTGTTGTCAGTCATTTCTTCTCTTTTGATCATAAGATCTTCGCTGCCCTCCTTTGCATGTACAATCAGTCTTAGACCTATGCAACCAACCTATGAAGCAAGTACAGTCTTCAGTCCTGCAAACTGCAGTTCACAGTCGTTTCTGCTCTGAGGGCACTTTGCAGGTCAATCTTCTCTTAACACCATGGCTTTTAAAGTTCTTAGCTATTGAAAGTAAGTTTGGATACATTTTAACAATAATATTTATTCTATAAGAATAAATGTTTATATAAAGTACTTTTACTTGTTAAGACAGAGATTTATAAAATAAAACAAGCACGAGTAAGAAAAATGGCAAGGAAAAAAACAGAATACATTTTCCTTGTCTCCATATTGTATGACACACAGTTTATGTTTATTGTTTAATGCTCATTTTGGCATAAGTACAAAATGTCATAGACTTAACTTTTGAAAGAATCCAGTCTTCCCCAGTACTTTTCCATTTTTCTGCTAATTTATATGAAAATTTATAGATGTGATTAATTTTAAACTGCATAAAGTCAAAAGAAATTTTGGTGTGATTAAAGCATGACTTTGTCTTTAAACCTCTTGTTTACTAGAAACTTTTAATATTTCCTGTGTAAGGCTGAGCTCTGCTGTCTGTTGCTGCCCTCTGTAGTGATGAAGAAGAGAGCACAAGATCAGCTTTGCTCAACGCAATAGAACTTGACTATCAAAATTTCTTCCAGACTGACAAATGCAGACAATTTGAGATTCACATATCTGAAAACAAAGAGTCAATAGGGGTATTTCTGCATCTGAAGTGTCCTTCCATAGGTAGTAGCAATCATTGAGACCATAACCAATCTGCATATTAAGTATCATTAAAAAAAATCACAATCTGATTAATTAGCCTGATAGAAAGTACCACTAAGAATATTTAGAAATAAACTAAAATTAAAATAACCTATTAAAAAGTAGGTTTATTATTTAAGATTTCAGATTGGATGGCAATGACTAAGAATGGCTCAGAATTTCTCTGTTTATAAGGCAGTCCTAATACCACATTAATTCTTTCTGAAGCCAAGTTTTCTTATCTATTAGATGGGAATTCTGGTTGTAAAGTTAAAGTCTTAAAGGGAAAGTACTTTGTAAATTATAAAGTCTTATCCAATTTGCAATTATTTTTATATCTTTATGTAGATTTAGTCTGATATAACTATGAAATAGTTAAAATCTGTTCTTCTTTCCCATTCTTCTCCTAAACACTTCCATTACTGTCCTGGCTTCTGGAAATGAAGTTAAAGAGAGTTAGTCCTAGTCACCAGCAGTTCATGAACTCAGGAGGAACTTACTAGGAGCTGGGGAGAATCTAGGGAGAGAGACATCAGAAATGTGCCCTCCTGAAAAGTAGGCTGGCAGAAACTGGACACAGCTTAGGGCTCTGGCTAAGTGGGTTGAGCCTCAAATCAAAGGAGTCTTTACAGAAAAGCTAAGACCAAAACCCTACTGCCAAAATATATCCATGTTTTTATGGTTCAGGGGCAGACAGAAGCATGGCAGCTTTTGGCAAGTACAGTTAATTTCAGACACAACATGAAATTAGTGCTTTAACAAAATCTTGTTTTTATAAAGTCAGCAGATGTGAATCTGAATACCAGCTCTGCCATTTATGGCCTATGTGGCCATACCATACAGAATTCTCAATTTCTCTGAGCCTCAGTTCCTTCATCTGTAAAATTGGGACTAATAGTGAGATAATATTTGTGAGACTCCTGACCTGTTATTAAAAATTTTAATATAGATTGAATGAAATTAATTGATTCTAAATCTGGTCAGGATGAGTGTAGGAATCAGACAAGTAACCTGTGGGTGATATCAACGACTTAATTTAGGAGGGACCAGAAGAGGCCATGAAGCTCTTTTCCAAATTTCTAAAATTCTATGTGGTATGTTATTGCCTCTTCTACATGTTTCCATCTTAGAGAACTCTGGAACTCATTGTAGGAAGTTAACATGTGGTGAGGGACTCGTTAGCTCTTGTATCATACTTTCTGCGAGTCAGTTATCATGTATCATGTTCGTGCTTATGTCGGTTTATACTTTGATTTTTCAGAGACACTATTTCTGAAGTATAAGTTCTGTCTAAGTCTAACTGTAGCTCCAGGATAATATGTCTCTCTATTTCTGTGTTTCTCTCTGTCTTTCTCTCTCATTCTCTTTCTCTCCAGATGGAGAGAGAGTATACCTAGAGAGAGTGATATATATGTGTGTGTGTGTATATATATATATATATGTATGTGTATATATATATAAATATTATATATTAAGTAATATAATAATATATTTATTATATATCAATATAGTATATAATAAAAATATTTGTATTTTCATATATACTGTACATAGTTTGTGGAAGGATTGCTTGTGCCTCAGTCCTCAACATTAAAAACCAATGTGCCTAAAAGATACGTAGTACAATTAATTTTGCCTTTTTCTATTAAGAGCATTGCCATCAAGATTTTTTGTAGAAATCACATTTAACCCTTTCAATGTGTAGTATGAAGGAATGATTTGTAAAAAAGAAATGATTAACTGATAGACCTTTTAAGCTTGAAAAAGAAGTATTCCGTTTCATTAACTCACTTCAACATAGTCACCACTTAAGGGGTTGGTGGGGAAAGGTTGAGGTTTTGGGGGTGTGATGTATAAAGTCATTATTCACTGCCTTCTCATGTCTCAATTTTCTTTTGAGGACAAGAGAAAACATTGAACATTTAAATACTTAAACTTTCATAAATAGAAGTAAGAAATGGTGAATTTGTCTTAACAATGTTCAGGGTAAACTTTGGAAGTGATGAAAGTAAATATGCAGTGTTTAGAAGGTGGGCTCTAGAGCCACAATATCTGAGTTTGCATTCGAGAACTGTTTCTTCCAAGCTGTGTAACTTTGGGCAAATTCTTATGCCATTTTGTGCTTTAGTTCTCTCTCCTTTGAATGAGATTAGTTACAGTACTCACAACACTTCATTGTGAGGAGCGAATAGTTTACTACACGTGAAGCATCTACCTATATTTGTAAGTTTACACAAAAGCAGTGTAATGTGCTATAAACCAAGGTTTAGAGACAGTTATAGTAAAACAAAACAATATTTATGTTTTAAAAATAGTTGTCCAATTAGATATGTTTTTCTTAGAATAATTACAATAAAAGGTATTTATTATGTAGAGTAACCTGTTAATTAGAAATTTTTGACATTTTTCCAGAAAAAAAAGGTTACAGAATAAAGGCAACACTCTCCATCTCTTTCAGTTCAGGGTTATTCCTTGGCTGTCAGTTTTTTCCCCAGATAAAGCATTCAGCAGTTTGATGGGAGCATCTCAGTTTTCCAGGTGCATTTAATAAAATAGGTGTTTGAAGCCTTGTACATGCTACCTTATTGGTGACTAGATGCTTGTAAAAAGTTTAGGTAGTTGTTGGTAGTCACCCTCTTTGGTGATGTTTCCTAGTTTTTAGTGTCCTTTTTTGTAGTGTGCAATTTAATCAATGTTTTAACTGTGAGCCAAAAATACATATTTTATGAATTCTCCTTAAAGGTTTATGATTTTTTCTTTGACTACTAATATACAAAATGACCATTTTATGTCTCTAATGATTGTGTCTCAATAGTCCAATACAATTACTAATAGAGAACTACATGACCTGAAATGAGCTTTAATATAATTATTTCTGTCCCTGGGTTGTGGGTAATTCAATATGCAGTGCTGATGTACTCAGTTAAACATGGTGGATTTACATACCTACAGTCATAGGTATGTATCTGAAGAGGCCAACTGGTATCATGAATAATAATCATTTCATTTTGCTATTTAGTGAAAATCTGGATTCTGAAAGCCTTATATGATTTTTCTCAGGTGCTCAATATTAATGAAGGAGAAGAAATTTATATGAATTACTTAGGCTTATAGGGAATTGAAAGAGTCTTAGAAACGGAACTCTGAAGTTTGTATTTTAAGATATATGTTTTTTCCAAATGGGTTAGTTGAAAAAACTTTCTAAAAACTTCTTAAGGCAACTAATGTTTATTCTTTAATGTACTGAAATGTGTAGATCATTATATATCCTTAGTGTGGTAAGTATAATAACAAATACTTTATAAATAATGATTGGAAAATAATAATGGTGATGTGCTTTGAGCTTGTTTAAAGAGCTATTATGTGGTTCCAGTTTAAGTATCTTTCTATTCACTTTTATACTACTACATAATTTCAGTAATTTGGCATGTTAAGATGGTTCTGCAGCTAAAGGAAACTTTTGGACTTACTGCCATGATTATACATTTGTTTAGCACCAAAGGTGCTGAACTCCAAGGTCTAAAGCAAACACAGAAAGAAACGTGAAGACTATTAATTTAGCCATTGCTACCAAAAAACATCTATTTAGTAAGTATAGCCAAAGCACTTATAGATCCAACTGGCTTGGAATATTTTTTTTCCACTCTACCATGGTGGCTGAAATGTCTATAATTAGAGATATTCCTTTGGGTTCAGGTGTTATCACAATTGTTACCTGGAAGATTAAACTGCTACTGCACATAAGCCTAGGAATACTCACAGTTTTATCAAATTATGCAGCTTAGGCAGTACTCTAGAAGAAACAAAATAGTAAATTGGAATGGGAAACCTCAGTTAATGGATTATCCTGAAAAGGATCATTTTGGGTGGGATAAAACTATGTAGGGTTTAGCTCTGATATAAAAAGTTATTATAATTCTAATTTTCTTGCCATTGAGTCCAAGTATTCAATCTTTATGAAAAAGAAATGAATGGAGATATTCCTCAAATTAAAGTTAAAAATATAGAGGTTCTTTAGACTTGGTGAGATTTTCTCATACTTTCACTTGTTTCATCATTTCAAGCTTACTTATATATTTTTCTTGCATTTCAATTTTTTTCCTACTCTTTAGCTTTTGTAGTTAGGTAAATGACTACTTTCAGGAGTCTTGAATTAATGATTTATTTGTGATCAGGAACAGAATGAACCATAAACATATTACTTGAAGTGTTTTGTTTTTCCCCAATAAACATGATTGATGGTGCTCTAGCCTGGTTTTCCTTGTGATCAATGACTTATATTTATGAAGTGACATGACCAATAGCAACAGAGTTCATTAAGAAATTAGGGTACCAAGTTTCTTTAAATTTTAGGTTTATTTTCAAAAAGGGCACTTGTTATACACTCACTAGTAAGCTATATAATTTTGTGACACTTACTGTTTTAATTAAGTGATGGAATACATTTTTATAAGTATCGTTTGGGTCCAGGCTACATATGAGCTTATTACTAGGGTTGGCATTGGGATGAGATGACCACAGAAATAAATGATATGTGTTTTTGGTCTTCAAGACAGTTTCAGTTTAAAGAAAGAGACAGATTTTTTTACATAAATAACACCAAAAAGTAAATTGAATAAGGAAATGGGGCTGTTGAGTAAGAAAGTTAAGCCCACATTTCATATTGAAATCCTGGATCATTAATTATAACATGGGTTTTCCAACTGTGTTCCAGAAAGTTCTACTAAGATGTAGTAGAAGGGGCCACTATATCTAAAATAAAACAAAAACAAACATACAACATTTTTGTTTTTATTATAAAAATATACATTTTAAAAGATAAAACAAACTTAAGAAAAAGAAACCATAATTTCACACTATCAATGAACTATAAATCCATTAATACTTGTCCCTCTGTCTTCCTTACCCCAAAATGGGATCATACTATTAAAAAAAAAACTTTGTAGCCTACATTTTTACTTAATACATCATGAACTGCTTTCTATGTTAAACAATCTTGTGTAACAGTTATATATTCATACTTGTTTATCCAATAAAAAAATGATTACAGAGAATTTATTATATTACAGATACACTCACTTTCCAGGGATACAATGGATAAACCGAAGCTATGTGTTGCTGATAGTGCCAAATCATACTAGAATTTGGGACAAAAGAATTGGTTGAATAGAAGAAGATGCAGGAAAAATGTATCTTTTTATCTTCTCTCTATTAAGTCATCTTGACGATGTTAACTGTTTGGCCAACAGATGAGTTCTGTTGTTTGTGTCCTGTGTTATCACTGAATTTCAAGAACAAGGTACTGCAAATTGTTTAATTTTGCGCTACTCACAAAACGGAAGATGATGTCTGTTCACTATAGACACAAATGAAATCATAAAATAAAGACTTTAAAGGTAGAATAGGGAATTATACAAGGATGGGTTCAAGTCCTGGCTCTATCATCCAAAAATTGTGTGACCTTATTTGAAAGCATTCTACTGATTCCTGGCCTGGTCCTACAAGTTCAAAAAACACCAGTGTAGGTAAGGGAAATTCTGCTTTTTTTTTTTTTCCTCTTGCATAATTCTGACCATCTGAAATAACAAAGCATAAATAGAACACTGGTGAAACTTACAGAGGAAAGAGGACTATACTTCTTTTTTCTAGTAGTTACATGTCTTCAGTCTAGAACTGCTAGACTTTTTATAATCCTCTGTCACCTAGCTATTATCTATGTATTGTCTATCTTTATCTAATTAGCAATAAGAACATTTTCCCAGATAAACAAATGTAGATTTTGAATTGATTGCAGAAGAAGTCAGAGAGGGAGAAAATAACTTTTTTCACAAACAGAACAAATATGTATTAAAAAATGTGTGAGAATGTCTGTGTCTATGCGTATGTACTTATTCCCAATTTTTCCACATTTTGTCCTATACCAGTCATGTGAGCTTCCTGGTAACTTTTCCTCTACCTAACCAAATATGAATGCACCAGGAAGCTCTTTACGTGGGAGTGAGTATAATCTCCAATTGTGTGGGATTGGTCCATATGAATAAAATACTAAAGGAAATAGAGAGCTCTCCACTTAAAATTAGTGCTCAAAACAGAGAGTAATTAGGTTTAGTAGAAAACTCAGTTAAAGTTGTTATGTGACTACACTATTAGAATTAAGAAGTAACTGAGATTTCCCAAGTGATAACAGATAATTTGCCATTTAGCCTGTAATGAGGTTTGAAAAAAAGATGCTCAACAAGATATCAGCATTAACTAGAAAGGCCTTTCTTAGGAGGTCCACCCAGTGGGCATTTATTCCTTTATCCTTATAAAAGAGACAAACTGTCTAATGCAATATACTCTCAGTACTCATCATTAGTGCCCCCAAAAAGATTTCTATTGACCCTAACCATCTCTACCGACTATTTCCTGCCCGCTGGCTTTTCCTAGTTTTCTGCTGAACTATTCTGTCATGAGACATGAGTCAGATGTGGTGGGATAGTGCAGAGAAAGAGAAATCACAACCTTCAATGTTGTAGTAATTACATTTTTACTAGAAATATCCAGAGAAATATGATGCAATCTTTAAATGCATATGCAAATCATGTGCAAATTATATGCTAATACATGTGTGGCCCACCTAACGATTACACATAACTGAATGCAGCCCTTGGGAAAATCTTATTGGAGATCATTGGTCTAATGAAAATTGCTGCTGCATGCTAATTATAGTGACATGTGTGCTGCTGTATTGCCCCTTAGTGGTGAGGGGGATGACAGAGGTTAGTTGAAGTTAGATGACTGACTGGCAGGAATTATGTCTGTCACCACAGAAGTAAATAGCAAAATATCTCTATTCTCTGAAATCCAATTTTTATGTCTTTACATCTAAATTAAAATGCAATCTTGGATGACTACTGACAATGTGTTCAGGAAGATAGGAGTCTGGAGACAAAAGATACAAATTACTAATTGACTGAGTCAGTTTAGTCTTTCTTTGCTATAGTATTTTCACAAATTTTGTATTTCTTACCAGTTGATTAACTCACTGGAAATATGAAGATTATAGAAATATACTATATACATTTAGAGAAGCAATAGTACACTTATTTTTCAAAAATAAGCCAAGTTCTGAAGAGATTTAATACCTCCTTTAAAACAGACAAATCCAAGTTTCACTATGTTCAGCTGTATGACCTTGGACAAGTCTCTTAACATCTTTGAGTCTTGAGTTACTTAACCACAAAAATATGAAAATAGTATATACCTCCTTGGGTAGTTAGAGGATCACATGAAATACTGGTTTACTGAGCCTAGGGTTTGAAAGGCAGGTGCTCATGAGCCTATTAGATTTCAAATGAGTGATTTTTAAAAGTATTTATTATTTATAGCTAAATGTGTTCTCTATTTTATAATTTTTAGTTTTTGATATTGACATTTCCTAATTAGAGAGAGACTCAATATTTGAGGGGTGACCCATTCTTACTGAAGCTATCTCTCAGAAAAAAAGTTAAAAAATAGACTTGATTGTGATGTAGAATATTAAACAGAAACATAATTTGTGATTGTATTTAGGAATCTTGATACCACCATTTGAGACTTATGACTAAGAAATGAAGAGATTGAATTGTGGGGGAAGAGTGAAAGAATTACCTTAATTATTCATTAACCTAATTAGCTTAATTAATTTAAGCAGTTTCCCTGCTTGAAAGAAGTACTTTCCTGAACTTGTTCAGAAATCACATCTACCTTCATTAAAGCCAAAACAGACGTAAAATGTTTTGTGGTTAGCTTATGATAAAGTTCAGGAATCAAAGGACTTGCCAATAGTGTTGCTCAGGAAATGGCTCATGGAAAGGATCCCTTGATTGCTAAGATTTACTGATACTTGCTAGGCTTCTTCTTATATCTTGTTAAAAGGCATTGATTTGCCATTTCTAGAACTATTTCAAGTTGGAAATTTCAGCCTATTCAAGAACTTCTTGAAATTTTGGCTGAAATCAAGGTACATTACAATGTGTGGGGAAAAAAATCCATTGGAATTTTATTTGTATGTATTTACTATTAGTGTTTAATACATCTAAGCTTATCCTCAGCATTGAGCAGCTTTATTACTATACAAGCAACACTAATAACAGTGCTTACTAAGTGCTTTTCTATTGTGAGGATGATAGAAGAAAATACGATTGCTTTGGCAGTATGCTTTTCTTGAATTTGTTCTATTTGATATCTTAAAAATTAAATATAGGTTGTATCATAATGGACACTAAATTGTGCCTTAAATGTAATGTCACATTTTTTCCCAGCACAGATGACTTGATTACTAAAATTGAAGTCATTGTCCAGTTCTTAATGACTTAATTATTTGGAAGAGAATTGATTTATCCTTTTTATCTCAATAAACTCCTTACCTCCTGTGTTAAACAGAAGAAGGAAGTATGTTATGAAATAAAATTGAAGGTTTAAATATGTTTGATCACAGTTTTCTCCTCCTATAAAATGTGTGATATCAACAGATTCAACACTTTTAGCTTCAGGAAATGCTTGACTCTCCAAAAGACATATAATTTAACGTACCTGTGGTACAAGACTATGTCTAATCAGTCGACTCTGTAGCTGGATAGAGTCAAGTGCCATTCATCTGCCTCCCCTGAGATTTGTGGAAACAAGAAGGAGGAGCAGGCATAAGACAAAGATATATAACCATGTTGACCACTGAAGTTCATGGTTAACAACTTAATTATCTAAGTTCAGCTATCACTCAGAAACAAATCTGTGCAATTTAGGCACATTTTATAATTTACAATAGAAATAGCATAATGCTAAGGACAGTGCTGCTAGAATTGGAATCTACATTAAGCATGTTTAATTTTTCTAATTATATTTCTAATAGCTTAAATATCTGCACTGATAAAACTGTTAACCACCTGCATTTAAATGCCACCTGATGCGTTTATTTTGGAACAGTAACAGATTGGTATAATTTGAGCTCAAGTTCCTCTAAAAAATTTTCTATTAATGGGTCCTAATTTAATCTTTGTGCCTGATCTCAAAATTATGTTATAAGGCAACAATCATTGTGAGACTTGCCATTATCTGGTATTATCCTGTTGTGATCTATTTTCCCAGTTCAAACTTGGATTCATAGATAGTTAAATCAAAAATAGAAATTTGCACTGGCATTTCCATTTTCCTGTGGAGCTTCAACTTTGGAATAATGCCTGGTTAAAAAAAAATCAATTCAGTGAAATGTTTGCATAGCACTATGTGAGGAAGGTTAGGTGAATATGCACTACATCTACTGTTCCAAGTGGGCAAACATATGCAAAATGCCCTTATGATCATATAATTTCTATATGGCCCACGTATTTTGGGCTGATAATACTACAATGAAACTCAATTTTTCACCCACATACTAAGAAGTCTAACCTTTTGAAAATCTGATGAATGATATAGGTCCTCTACTCCTTTCCCAAAAAGAAAAAAAAAAAAAAAGAACAGAGAAGGTATCAGCATTTTATCAGACCATCAAATGAGAGTATTCTATTTCCTTTTATTTAGAAATAACCTAGTCCCAGAGAAGCTCATTGTAGTGAAAAGATCAAATAAGCACTGCTGTTCGTTCTTAGACACACAATTGTATTTGAAAACGTTAAGTCTTAAGACAGTGGAAGGAAAAGCTTCTAAAGCTCTGATTCTAATGATACCACTTTTTCACTGAGCCGACACATAGTCCATGCTCAATATGCTATTATTCAAGGAAGCGTGAGATAATGCGACCATAGGGAATAATATGGTAGTCCCACAGAAGTTCCATCACTAACTAGAAGTATGGTTTCAATTAGCAATGGCAATAATAATACTTATGATTGTTGTAATATCTATTATCATCTTTTTAGTTGAACATGATACAGAAGAGAGTTGAGGGAATCATGAGTTTAAGTGTTAGCTCTAACAAATGTTTGTGTGACCTTGATTTAGTCATTGAACCAGTACATGGCATAGTTTCAGCATCTGTAAAATGTGGAGGTTAAACCTAATGATCCTTAAACGTAAAATTTCTATATTGAATGCAATATTGTAAAGGGTACAAAACAGGAGTTTTGAAATCCACAAGAACCTAGGTTAATATTTGCCACTTATTTACCACTTATTACCTATGGGACTTTGTTCCACAACAAGCACTTCTATCTTCATTTTTCTTTTGAGTACATTTCAGATAATTAAACTGTTGAGATGGAAGTCAAGATCAAAGGGTAATAGTCCTTGATGCATTGTAGGTGTATAAATGTTTGTTTATTTCATTATGACTACTTCTTTACATGACTATGAACGAGGCAAAAGCGACAGAAACCATGTCAGTAACCAGCGATGGTGTGATTAGAAAACTATGTATGGGTTCATGGTAGCTATGCTTTTCAGAACTATCACAGTAGCCTTTGTCTCATAGTTAGCAGAGAAAATAGACTATGCAGTTCTGAAACTTAAATGCTAAATTTGGAAGCTTGTCCTATATATCGAATAGACTCGTGAGTCCATGAAGATATTGCAGGAGACTAATAAAATAGCTCTACTCTGGGAAATTAATAGATTCTGTTCTGCTTGTTCTGTCCACACTATACTCTCAAAAATACTGCATGGTAAGGTTGCTGATTGTGTAAAGGGCTCTTGTTGTAGCACTCTGGAACTGTAAAGTGGGGCAAACACTATATCTTAACTGTTCAGCAAATGTAAAATGGTAGGAGGTTCACTTTTTCTGCATAGTTCTGAGTTCTTTCCTCTCTTTTGCAGAGAGAGTTCAGCTCACTATGATTTCTGCAATATACAATTATGGGAAATCATGTTTGGATTGACACTGCAGACAGAAATGGCATGAGTGATTCCTGTTTGGACAGGAATAGCTGTTGCGGAGGAAGTCAACCTTGAATGACACTGAAGAGCAACATAATGAAGCATGAATTGACAGGTGATGGGATAGATCTAAAACATTGAAGGTCTATATAATAAAATGAGTGAAACAGGTTGACTCGATCAAGTGATATTATGGGAAATTATGTCATTACTGTACTATTTGTTTCTGTGATGAATGATAAGAACTCTATTTTCTTGAGTCTGGTTTAAGATTTTTTTCTATTCATAATTTTTTCTAAATCTATTTTGGAAAAAAAAGAGATTCATCTGTAAAGTATTATTGTATTTGTCTCCTGGTCCAAATTGTATATGTCATTTTGTGCAACCCAAGATGAATATTGTGGTAATGACAGTCTTATTTTCTTTCCCTGGTTTGAAAGAAAAACAATTCCAGGTAATGGTCAGTTTTGAGACCACCAGAAAGAGGCAGAACATGTCAAAAATATGTTTGCAAAAATTACTTAAAATCTCTTCACTGATAAATGGAGAGGGTAAAATAAATATGTCAATTAGATTTAGGTCATTCTTAACATTGAGGAGAAATGATTCTTCTTTACTCTTTCCAGTATTTTCAATTTCTTGTTAACAGCTTACCAAGACTTGTGTGTGTCCTGAACCGTATAAGGGATACTAACTCTTCTGAGAAGATACACTGCTTTTTAATTTCCTGAATGCCTTGCTATCACTGACTAGGTAGATAACGGCAGAAGTGAGGTAGGCACATCTCAGAGGGACTTTTACTGATGCCAGGGAACTACCTCAGTACTGGAATAAGGGCTGTGCTGCCAATCACACTGGCTAGCAGTCAGGAATAACACCTGACAACCATTGTGCACATGTCAGGGGTCAGCTAATAGGTCTTCCTGTTGAAGTTTCAAGATTGACTGATAGAAGCAACTTTGAAGATAGTTTGTCTGTATGAAAAGTGACTTATTCGCTGTATTTAATTGTGTGAAAATATGAGTGATCATTTAAATCAAACTGATATTTTAGCATACTTTAAAAGCACTACAAAGGTGAATACTTCTCTCCTTGGGGAAAGCACAAGAAATAAAATAATGAAATCCAGTTAAAATGTAAAAGTGTTGAATTTACTAAGCCCCCTATATCTCTACTTCATTCCTTATTCATTGTTGTCAGATGATAAAATCTGAATCCTTATTGACTCCTCCCTCTGGTAGAAGCCATTCCCTAGCTGGGTCACCCAAGCTATCACTTCTACTTCCCAAGTATCTCTTAGACCTGGCTGCTGCCTTCTACTCCCACTCCCACTGTCTTAGTTCAGAATCCTAGCAACCTTCCCCAGGAATAGCCTCATACTGTGTCATACTGCTCTCATTTCCTTCTGAAAGGCATCCTTCACGTTGCTTCTGGCTTCCCCTGTAAAAAACCCTATCTGAGCGCAGCTCTTATGGGGCCAGATCCAGGGGAGGAGAAGGGAAGTGAGGCCCAGAAAAAACAGATTATCATGGAGTAAAACTGAAGACAAAACAAAAAGGTAAAAAGATTAAAGCGCCCGGTAAGTTATCTACCAAGAAAGAGTTTATATTGCCTTTTACCTTCCGTACTAAAAATGTGCAAACATAACCCCATTGATTGTGTGTGACTACCACACAGGACTTTCCGCACCTAGGCCCCTGGCTTATACTGCAATGGAAGAAGAGGAGCAGAAATACTGCCAAGATCCATATGGTAAATTTGATACAACTCCTCAGAGTAATATTTTCTATGCTTCCTTTTGGGTCTTTTTGAACCACAACACCTCTTACAATTATAGCTTAGAAAGTGTGCATGGACACTGTTTTTATAAAAATGCACTTTTTTAAGCATTAAGAGGTGATTGCTTTTTAAAAATTATTATTTTTATAAAACGAATAAATTTTGTAATCCCAGCACTTTGGGAGGCCGAGACGGGCGGATCACGAGGTCAGGAGATCGAGACCATCCTGGCTAACACGGTGAAACCCTGTCTCTATTAAGAAATACAAAAAACTAGC
>NW_012099210.1:6127598-6203683 GCF_000951045.1 Mandrillus leucophaeus
GCGGAGCTTGCAGTGAGCTGAGATCCGGCCACTGCACTCCAGCCTGGGCGACAGAGCGAGACTCCGTCTCAAAAAAAAAAAAAAATTTTTCAAATAAATACTTATGTTCTGTTGGTGCAGAGGGTCAGCGTATATAATGGCAACTTTGTAAACAGAAATTGAGTTTGAAGTTTATTTATTCGCAGTACTTAACTGACTACAAGGCCTCAGTTTCTGGTCTGATGTGTCTGTCTAGGCAATTGTTTTGCTACCATCTCCAGACTCACTTAATGTTACACTCTGTTTACACTGAATTTGTTGCTGTTTCTGGATCAAGTCATGCTGCTGTCCTACATTCAGCCTTCAGAAATGTTTCCTCTGTTTGCAACATTGTCTCATAATCCATTTTTTTGCCAGCTGTTTCTCACCCTCACACACATGCACAGATGAATACCAAATTCCTCACCATCCTTCAGGCCTTAGCTTAAATGAAACCTCCTACAGGAAGTCTTATTTAACTCAACTGAAGTTTGGTCTTCCTCCATGACCTTATATTTCTCCCATCATAATGCATTTTATTAAATTCTGTAATTGTCTTACCAGCAAGACCATCAGCTCTATGAGAACAAAGCTCTTGTCACTCTTGGTTACCACTCTATCTTTAGCGGCTACTAGCCAGGTCTCAGGAAATATAGGAGACACTCAGTGAATATTTGTGAAATAATACCCACAAACGCAATTTGTTGTTTATCAGAGGGGTGTATAAAAATCTCACCAGTTCTGCTGTATAACAACAGACTAGCACATAGTAGACATTCATAAATATCAGTTCAAAGAATGATTAAAGGAGTGAATGAATAATGTGCTAAAAAAGAATCGAAAGTCCCTTTGCCTAAAACGTTTGTTCATAGAACTGGAACTCCTGAATAATATTGTTCATTTCATAGCTCTTAATTCTCCATCACAGCAGCCAGGCCCTGGGAGAATGGAATATAAAAGGATAGGAAGCCACATAGATTCCAGTTTGAGGACAGGTCCTTGGGAAACTGGAAAAAACAAACAATGAAGACCGCAAGATATTGGAGTGGCAGAAAAAGGAGACAGAAAAAAAACTGTAACCACCTGCCTGTGTTAATTATTTTGCCCCCAGTTGTGGCCAGTGAGAGACTTTTTTCCCTTCACTTCTCAGGGAAACATGTTGGAAGGCTTGTTCTGCAGCAAGGACCTCAGAAACAAAGGAGACATATGCAAGTTCACGAAAATGAAATCCGTGTTTAATTACTAAATATTCTACCTCTAAAATTAAAGGAAAAAAAAGCTTAAATAATTCAGTTTGATTTGGTCTCATTAGTCTGATTTCCTAGTATTTAGCCTTAATTATGTGATACATAAGCCCTAATTATGTGGTACATATACAGTGCGCTCTCTAAAGTTAAAGATCAGAACGGATACTGACTTAAATGATAAAATATGTTAAATTATTAATGGTAATTAATCTTACAAAATAGGCATAATTAGTTTAAGTACTTTAGATATTATTCTTAATAGCATTACAAATAATATGACACAGTTTGATCATTTTAAAAATAATTTATTGGGAAAAAAGTCTACACAAGCACTGTTTCTTACTCAGGAGAGCTAACCAATTGCTTGGTGCTGTCAAAATATATCTAGCTGTCCTTATTGAAAAGGTGAGTTTGCTTTAACCCAACAAATGCTGTGTCCTAAACAAAATGGGGATATTGCTTTTAAAGAATACTTTTTCATGGACATAATCATCTTTATAACAGCAGTACCTATGCCTTTCAGGGTTTAAAAACATTTTTTGATTTAATTTACTCTGGGTATTGTCCCACGAATTGTTCAGAACTGTTCAGTTTGTTTTTGTATTTAATTTTGTATTTAGTATTCGTATTTATATTTAGTATCGCTATTTTTTTTTTAATTTTCTACTGAGGTCAATTTAAAAGTTAGTAATTTCACTTTGATACCACAATCCAAAGTGTTTGGTTTTAATTCTTTTTCCTAACTTTGGATAAATCTGCTATTGTCAGTTAGTATCCAGCATAGGTTTAAATTCTGAAAAGTTCTATAGGAATATAAAAGAAATAGTTTGCTTTTAAAGCAACATTTTAAAATGGATGTTCTTCTATTGAATGGGAATCAGATAACTGTTCATCTCTTCTAACTGGAGTTTAGGGATGAAGAATAAGATGATAAAAACTACACATCAGAAATCATATTCCTTACTCTCAAAGTTTTACTAGTGTTCCCAGGCCAGGCTTAAAAATATTCTGACTGAATACAACTGAGGAAATCTTACAATCAAACTGCAGAACCTTCTTTCACACTGTGATAGAAGAGAATCACTGGAAACGTGATTTTGTCAAATAAAGTCCTAACGCACTGAGCACAGTGGAAAAAGTCTATAGTCCCAGCTACTAGGGAGACTGAGGCAGTATGACTGCTTGAGCCCAGGTGTTTTAGGCCAGCCTGGGCATCGTAGTAGGAGAACCCATCTCAGAAAAAAATAATCCTGATGTGATAAGATTACCGCATTAGACATAAATCAGTCTTGAACCTTGATGTTATAAGATTCCACAATAGTTAAAAAGTAAGTGAAAAATCATAAGGATTATCTATCTCTAAAGTCACCCAGGAATAGTTTCTAATATTAGAGATTTTTTCTAATGAAATCCTTCCACAACATTCAAATCAAAACTGCATTCTTTGCAGACATTACATTCATTTGATATATTCTTCCAAGTCATCATCACCAACAGTTTAAGCACACGTCTCCCCAATATTCAGTCTCCCAAATTTGATGTAAGGCAGCATTGATGTGATAATAATTCAAATTTGATTCTGCTGCATAAGTACTTGTTAAGAACAGAGATTAAAGACTGGCCCCAGCAAGAGAAGGCTAACTAAAGTGGGGACATTCAGGGAAACGAAATGTCCGCATTGTCACAAAGTTTTACTGAGAGAACTTGCAGCAGTAAAGGGTTACAACAATGGTTTTGATACTTTAAAAAAAAAACAGTAGAAAATTTTCTTTGGATGAAATCTTGTACAGAAACTCAGCATGTAAAAACAGATAAAACTGACATTTTAAAAGTCAATGAAAATAATGCAGGTATTTAGCCAAAAAATGTAAAATTTGATATTATGAAGGACAATACAAAACAACCTTAGCATTCAGATGATTTTTCTATTTTGTGTTGCACCATTTTAAGAAAATCTGCCCAGATATGGACTATGAACAATTTCATTTTTATTTTTCAACAGATGGCCTTGCATTTTAGACTGCTTTTCAACTGATTATGACAGTATTAACAAAAGAAACTTTCACTTGACGTATGCAAAGAAGCAATATTAATCCAGTAGCATGTTAAACTATTGGCTCATGTGTTTTCACTTAATTATATTTTGTTGTGATCTATACGTTTATGAGTGATTTTATACAAAATATTCTTATTAAACTCTTTATTGCATATTTCATATTGCTTAAGATATTGCACATTATATTATACAATGTGGTCTTTATGAGGTCTCTGATGAGAAATTCCAGTTTGAACTTGTGCTAAAAACGAGTGGTGGTTTTAGCCTAAAAACAAAACAAAACAAAAATTGGTGAACATGGTGAACTGTGTAATTGCCAAGTCTTACCTAGTCATTTTGGCTGCAAAAGTAATTGGAGCCACCAACTATGGCCAAGTACTGGAGAGTCGTGTCTTTACACCAAGAATTTTAGCCTCACTGCCAGTCTACTTTTTCCTTAGTTGCCTCTTTTGTGTATTTTTCTGAACTTTAAAATATGATATTGCTGTATAATATCATACATTATCTTAGGTATTATCATGTTATCTGAAAAAATCTAAGATTAGGGCAACATAAATGATAGATAATGTAAAATAATCTTTTGACCATTTCTCTCACTGATTTTCCCACTCTTGAAAAATCAGGCTTGCATAATTGGATCTAGGGCAGTGTCTGCCATTTAGAGGGTACTAAACCAATGATACTAATGAAAATGAATTAATGAAAATACTAATAATTTTATACTATAATTCTATACCTCTTTGCTATTGTGAATAGTGCTGCCATGAGCAAACATGTGCATGTTTATGATATAATTATTTATATTCTTTGGGTATGTACCCAGTAATGGGATTGCTCATGAAATCAACCTAAATGCCTATCAGTGATAGACTGGATAAAGAAGATGTGGTACATATACACCATGGAATGCTATCCAGCCACGTAAAAGAATAAGATAATGTCCTTTGCAGGGACATGGATGGAGCTGGAGGCCATTATCCTTAGCAAAGTAACACAAGAACAGAAAACAAAATATTGCATGTTCTCACTTATAAATGGGAGCTAAATGATGAGGATATATGGACACATAGAGGGGAACAACACACACTGAAGCCTTTTAGAGGGTGAATGGTGGGAGGAGGGAGAGGATCAGAAAAAATAAATAATGGGTACTAGGCTTAAAACTGGGTGATGGAGGCCAGGCGCAGTGGCTCACGCCTGTAATTCCAGCACTTTGGGAGGCCAACGCGCCCAGATCATGAGGTCAGAAGATGGAAACCATTCTGCCTAACATAGTGAAACCCTGTCTCTACTAAAAATACAAAAAAATTTAGCCGGGTGTGATGGTGGGCGCCTGTAGTCCCAGTCCCAGCTACTCGGGAGGCTGAGGCAGGAGAATGGCATGAACCTGGGAGGTGGAGCTGTCAGTGAGCCGAGATTGCGTCACTGCACTCCAGCCTGGGTGACAGAATGAGACTCCGTCTCAAAAAAAAAAAAAAAAAAACAGACCCTGGGTGATGAAATACTCTGTACAGCAAACTCCCATAACACAGCTTCATCTATGTAACAAACTTGCACTTGTACCCCTGAACTTAAAAGAATAATCGGCCAGGCACAGTGGGTCACGTCTGTAATCCCAACACTTTGGGAGGCTGATGTGGGCGGATCACCTGAGGTCAGGAGTTCGAGACCAGCCTGGCCAACATGACAAAACCCCGTCTCCACTAAAAATAACGAAAATGATCTGGGCATGTTGTCACACGTGCCTGTGATCCCAGCTACTAGGGGGACTGAGGCAGGAGGATCGCTTGAGCCTGCCAGGAGGAGGTTGCAGTGAGCCGAGATCGTGCCACTACACTCCAGCCTGGGCAACAGAGTGAGACTTCACCCCAAATAAATAAATGAATAAATAAATAAATAAAAGATTAATGAACAAAAACAAACCAAAAAACACAAAAAATTCTATACTTCAATTTATAAAATTCTATAACTGTTTATTAACTACCAATAAAAATGTGTGATAAAGGCTATTAATGACGCGGTTTCCTTTTTTACTCTATAAGCATATTTACCATCTCAATAAGTTACAAATATCTTAACATACCCTATGCCATTTTATATGTATACTATGACATGTAATGATTCTTGCCCTGTTCTTTGTGTTGGAATGTTTTTGTCAGTTTTAAATGAAGTGTCACTTCCTCTTTGAAGGTTTTTGTAACTCTGTTGAAAGGATTTGTCACTCTTCCCTTTAATTTTTAATGTAACTGGCTCAAAACTTTATGTAAGTATTTATCAAACTGTATTTTAATTATCCCCTAATATGTTTATCCTGCAAGTCTGTGATCTCCTTAGGGATAAATAACCAGACTTCCTCATCTTCATACCTGACATGGCATGAATGTTTAATACTTTTTACTAAATATATAATATTAAGCAAATTAAAAAATGGCTATCGATTCAATAGTTTTTAATATCTTCAATTTCAAAAATATTTCTTATAATTGCTGTTATTTGCACCAAGTTTTGCTAATATTTAGTTTTACTTATTGAGATGAGTTTTTAAAAGTATCTGTTATTCTTTCCCTAAATTTAGAGATAAGTAGTAGGGGTAAAGTCTCCAGTGTTCCCGAAATTTGTAGGAAAGTTAGTAAACATTTTTAGGGATTGAAGACTTTGCCAGTATACAACTATACAAATATGTAATATTCATAAAAATATTTAGATCTATGCATAAATTTATAATATAAATAAATTTATATTAATTGATTTATATATTATTAAGCCATGGGCTGTAAATAAATTGATCAATTATAAATATATTTATATATTTATAATATATTTATATATTCCAATGTATATATTATAAAATTTACAAAATATTTTACATAAACATAAAACTAAATATACACATACATATAAATACATATGTATACGTATATACATGCATATGCAAATTTTTATATTTATATATTTATATATGCATATGTATATTTATTTATACGCGATGTATTATATATGTATTATGTATATACATATCTGTATGTTTATATTATGTTTGCATATGTATATACATATATACATATAAAAATGTGTATATACAAAAATATACATATAAAATATATAAATGTATATATGTATATAGAACTATATACATATAAAATGTATGTATGTATATACAAATATATACATATAAAAATGTATATGTGTATATGTATTCTTGGCAAAGTCTTAAGCATATGTATATGCCTAATTAAGTAATTAAGCAGGAAAGCAATAAGCAAAACCATGTAATATTTGAAATCGCACAGAGCTAGAAATTTTATTTTCTGCTGATGCTGCACAATGCATGGAGTTGAATGTTTGGTAATTGTTACTCTGTTTATGTCTATCTCCTGGCTTTAAAGATAGGTAAGCCTAGCCTGAAATCTGAAGAAATGTGATGTTTGAGACTAAGCTCACGAAACTAAAAAATATGTTAGTGTGCGCTTTAGAACTGAGTGATTATTTTCAGCTATGAATAAGCTGCAAAATGATAAATACTTGGAATGTCAGTTTTACATGTCTAATGTAACCTTAATATTTACTTGTGATCAATTATGACAATACTAGTGCTATAAAACAGGAGACTCATTTTTCTATTCATTTTAAATCGTCTAATCACTTGACATATACATATTGATTTCTAAATATTTTCTTTGCCTGGTTGTCTGGATTTTCATTGATTGTAGGTTCAAAATCAATATTTCTATAAGAAACTTTTAGATTTTTAAAATTAGTTTAGTTGCTTTATTTATTTATTTTTCTTGACTTCTGGGAAAGCTACAAAATAGACACAATTATATAATATGTGGTTTTAAAGTTATAGCAATATGTAGTTTTTAAATTGGAACGCTTTGGGGAGGTATTAGAACTTAATGAGAGAACAGATATTAAAACTGATGAGCTCCATATTACCTTATATTTATAATCATATTTCAATATTATGTAATTGTTAGGATCCATGCTAATAATCTCAATATGATAATATACTTGTGGAAAGTAATGGTGCTAATTTGATATCAGGCTGCTGCCTTGCATCATTCAGTTTAATAATTATAACATCTAAAAGTTAGTGTACAAATGGTGTCAGTTCTCTCACTTGTTTCATCTTGGCTCGCTCCTCTCTGACCTTTCCACTTGCTTCTCAAACAGTTATTAAACAGAAGACTCAAGATGTATGAAGAAAACTTTTAAAATCATTTCTTAATTTTTTCTATTTTTCCTGAATTCTTTTGCTTGTTAGATATCAAATACATATACCTTTAGTGTATTATTGATTGAGAAAAAACATTTAGGTAGTTTCAATATTAGATATCAAATACATATACCTTTAGTGTATTATTGATTGAGAAAAAACGTTTAGGTAGTTTCGATATTTTAATAAATTTTATTTTTGTTGTCTAATTTTAGTTTTTTAATAAACTTTTCTGTCAATGCAGTGCCTATTTTTGAGACTTTAAGAAACTACTGCACAGTTTTTTCCTGTACTTTTTAGGTTACTCATTTTTTTCCCTAGCAAATCTTTTATAATTCATAATCCAAAGGAGGGGTTAGAGAAGAGCATAAGAAGAAGAAATAGGAGGAGGAGGAGGAGGGGGAAGAGGAGGAGAAGAAACTAGAGAACAGAAGAGAAAAAGAGGCATTCATTTTCTACATCCAGAGCTTCGGAGAAAATCTAGCTACAGTTAAATGAGTAAGAGGAAGTTGAAGCCCTCCCAGAAATATGAGAGAGGTCAGCGGTAGTTAGAATCCTTCAAGAAAAGACAGAGCAAAAGCACCAATCCAACACAGGTTATTCTTGAACTAATTTGATATTCAGGAAACTAAGTGTGAATAAATAACTTGCCAAGTCTCAGTAATTCTGTAGTCATTTTCTACTCTGCTAAGCGAAACAGATCTTACCAACACATCCATTACACTCTGCATTGAGTGATGAATGTCTTTTAAATCTTAAACATTAAGTTTCATCAGAGTGAAAAGGAAGAAAACCTACTTTCTGACTATAACAATGAGTTTACGTCTTCATTGGAAAAGGTGGCACTTGAGTTAGACCTGACCAGCTTGTCACTAAGAGGGATAGAATAGTGTCCTTCCCCCCATGTCTTGAATACTTCATTTCAAGACAGAAGAAGATATTGCTCAAAAAAAAAAAAAAAAAAAAAAAAGTGATAGGTAATTAGATAGGGCTGGCTGATTACATTAGAAGTCTATGATAAGGATTTGGAAATTTATATAGAAATCACTCAATAGAAGGAGATTTACATGGTTGGAATGTAATAACATTAAATTTAGTGTCAACTCTTTAGTTGGCTTCTGGAGAGGGAAATCTGAAGGAGAGGCTAAAATAAGCCCAGTAGATAAGTTGAGACCCTGGGATACAGTGGTAAAAATGGGGATCAAGTGAAATAATAAGATTCATAAAATGTTCTTGAAGATAGCTAGCTTATTTATTTCATTTTTGTTTATTTAACACTCAATAAGAGGTTATCATCTATTAGAAACTGTTTTAAGTACCTTGTAAATATTAATTCATTTAATTTGTAAAACTTCAAAATATTTGAATAAAAAAGAAATAAATTAAAAATGGCTACATATTTGTGTGGTTGTAGTCAGAAGAGTTAATTCATTGAAAGTCCAACTAATTCAATGTCGTCAGAAGAGTTAATACAATTTAAATTATATTTAAGTTTTAATATAGTTTAAAACAACTTTGCCATGGAATAACTTATAGTTATAAACATATAGTTATAGACATATATGGCTTGTATGTTTAATGAGATAATCTATAAGAAATAACTTTATAAACATCAAACTCCTGAACAAATGTACAAAATATTATTATTCTAATTGTTCAAAATTCACCACACACTTTGGAAACAAATCGAATTTAAATAAGGCTGCAGTCAGGCAGTGCATTATCAGAATTGCAAGAGAACCAGGCAACAGTGGAAAAAAATGCTTGCATGATACCAGAGATATATGGCTATTATTGGGAAACTGTTATGTGACTATTTTCCATGTACTTCTTAGCATATTTTTGAGATGGAAAATCCATGGAATGCTCCATTTTCCTTTTTGCATTAAGGCTTTCATAAGAAACTCATTGTGCCAGTGTGATAATTTTGCATAGTTTAATAGTTTCCATGAATCATGAAACTACTTTCAACCCACACATCATTTGACCCTTATCAACTTTTACACATTAATCCCAAAGGATGGAATTTGGATAAAATAAAGAAGTGCCAATCACAAAAAATTATTCTGGATTAAAGACAAAGATGAAGAAATTATTTTGATTGTGGTATAAATACGCTTTACAACATTCAAAGCAAAATGTTGAATCACATTAGAGCACAACGAACTGAAGTGAAAGACTTAAGTTAGAAAATGAAACTCTGTGGATACAGCAGTGCAATGAATCTGCTTAATATTATTATTTTTTAAGGGTAACTACACTAACTTTTATTTGCACTACTGCATAAATCAGTTTTCAATTTCATTAGTTATATAGTCCAGAAAAAATACAGTCTGGACTTGTTGGAGAAAAATCTACATTTTCATTGAAAATTTCATCTACTCTGATAATTTCATATAATAGTTGTAGGCTTTGTATTATGAAATATTTATCTATAGGCCTGGTCATTCCCATATTTTCAGATTCATACATTTAAATACGTACTGTAATCTTCCTGTTGAATAGGCCATATAAACCTCAAACTTAACAAGTTCAGAACAGAACTGATTATCTCCTCTGCTCACTTGCTGCCACATACACTGACACCAAAATTTCTTCCTCTTTTTCTCTTTTGGCAGTGGTTGAGAAAGCTTGAAACCTAAGAACGTCTGTGACTCTAAATCACCCGTATATCTCCAGTGAACAGTTGATGATTTTACCTCCTAAGTATCTCAAATCTGATTCTTTCCTTCCTGATCCAATATCATCCATGTGCTTACTAACTCTCTCCTGATTATTGAAATAGCCTCTGAATTAATTACCTTGACTTCATTGTCTTCCTTATCTAATCAGTTTTTCACAGTTATCAGACTGTTGATGCCAATATGCAAATCTTTGATTTTAAAATTAAAATTAAACTTAAAATTTTCTATTGTTTCCTAAAGCCTAAATTATAAATCTAAATTCATATTTTCTGCTCTACTACACAAAATTCAACCTTCAGCTTTAGCAAGCTCTAAGAAATAGGTTTGATAGAGATTGTCAAGGTATGGCCAGATGGGTCTATCCAAAGTGAGGTATGGGCTTTGGTGTTCTAAGGAGTAGAGTGAAAACTCAGACAGAGAGACAAGTATGCCTTCATTTATTACCATCTATTTAGTGAGCAGTTAGTAGATACTAGGTGCTGTGTGAAGACTGGTAAGGTATGGTCTTTGCCCTTGAGTTGTTTCGGGATGTCTATGAGAAACATTTAAACTGCTGTTTGAACTTGCACATCTGTTTTTGACTAGAGTAGGAGGTGGTGCCTGAGCAGAATCTTAAAAGACACTTAGGAGTTATTCAAGAAAAAAAAAGAATGGATTTTTAATCATAACGAGAGTGCCAAAGGTACAGAGATTCACAGGGTATTATTACATTATAACAACTACAAAACATTTAAGCTAGACAGTCAGGGGTGGTGTGTGTCAGTATTGACAAGATAAGAAGAGATCAAATCAAAGTCCTTAATTGTCATTGTAAAGTGATTGAACTTTGTTATTTGTACAGTAAAAATTGGTATATTTTTGCTTTTTTGAGGCTAGAGTACATCGATACAAAAAATAAAAGTATATAGAAAGTAGAAATTAACAATTCCATTTTAATGCCACCTTTAAAGTATGATGAACAGAGGTGACTTGATCATCTCTGCATTTAGGAAGGTTCTTCTGATCTTGGGAATAGATAGAAGGGGACCAAGACATGCAGAAAGAACATCAATTTGGAAGATGTTGTTATAATCCAAACAAGAAATAGTAAGACCCTGACAGAAAGGAGGAAAGTGTGCATATTTGGAGATATTTAAGATGTACAATTCACAATAGGTGAGTATTTGAATAAGGAAGTTAAGTGAATGGGAACGCACAGATACAACTAGCAAAACTAGGAAAATGAAAGCAGAGTTTATTGCACTGATGCAAAACACAACTGTTCTAGAAATGAAGAACCAATACCAACCATCCATTTATATACTCATATTGCATGTTTATTTGGATGGCTCAGACTTATTTATAGTGGCTAGGTTATAATAAGATAATTATTCCAGTAATTGGCTTACAAACAACAAAACCTAAAGTAGTATAAACTACACACATTTTTGATTGGAAGTACAAGGAGTTATAATATATATGAAAGTTCTTAATTTTTCTGTATATGAGTATGATGTTCCTTTGAAGTTAAGTACTAAGTTGTGGGTATTGATACTGAACACCCCTAGGTTTTCAATAATCACTAGCCCTCTTACTCTTGTCTATTGTTTTTGGACAGGAGAGAGTTAATGAGGCAATGCAATAATAAAGAAAAGAACATGAAGAGAAAAAACCTATGTGACATTAAGATCTACTGGGGCACTGCTAAAATTGTTGAGCTTGATTTAAACCTTCAACCTAATTTAAGAAGGAGGCATTCTTCATCATTCTAAGCTCAAATCCTGAATATAATTAAAGCTGTAGGTTAAAGCTTTGATGGAATAATTTCCAGGTTTCTCTTTTCTAGTTCTGCATTTTGAAAAATCTTAATTATTATTCTATTTAGAACTTCAATCACTTAAATTTACAACTTGAGTGACTTTAGTTCAACCAAAAAAGTCTGATGTATTCTGTATCCAGATTTTCTGTTCTATTTTTCGTTAATCTTTTATTACCAACATGTCTAACAACTAAGGTCTTAAATATTCAGCTCCTTTTTGCTCTATGTTGAAAACAAACAGGGAACAAATTAGAGTTGCAGTTATTTTAGAGAGAGGATAAGATCCCTAATGAATTCTGGAAGCTAGGGAAGTTGATTTGTGAGGGATGTGGATATGCGTGAGAGATGTACAGATATAATCTAGTGAGGAAATTTGAATCACGCCTCGAGGCACAGGATGCCTGTGAACCAATCATTACACAAAGACTTTTTTGTTGTCCCATGCTTTGGCCTCTTGGTGAGGTTATTCTTTTGGCAAATGATCTATCTTAATATTACACAAGGAAGCTTTGTATGGACAGTGCATAATCAGAGTTCTCTTGTCCGACAATAATGTAGGGAAAAAAATGTGTGCAATATCAAACACTACAGAACAGAATAAAAATAGTATTCCTTTGTTACATAAATGTAAAAGTAATAGTGAAAAGCAACGACTTAGAAAGAACACTGAAATTATGAAAACTTGGTGTCTTTGGAAGATTCTTTGTAGGATTTAAGCAGGAATTTGGTGCTTTGGAGTATATATTCACATCACTAATGAGAACATTAATAATATGTGCTAATATGTATTGTTAACGTGTACTAAATGCTTTACATGTGCCATTATTATACTAAGTAATTTTATATATTATTTCACATACTTCTAAAACCAAATCAAGAGATTGGTATAGTTAACTATTCCCGAATCCCAGATAGGGGAACTGAACCTACAGTTGTAGTTCAGAATTTCAACTAAAGTCCATTGATTTTTAGATGTGGTCCTTCCAGTCACCATCCAAGATTTCTTCTAAGAGTAATGTGTATTGTAGCTCCTTAGGAACTGCTTAATGCTATGTGATAAGATGTTTTGTTTAGTATTTCACTGAATTAGATCTAAGATACTTATGTAAGTATTATATGCTGAAGAAAATCTTGAAACTGTGTTTACCTGTCTTTCATATTTTCAACATTTCAAAATTGTATTTAAATCATAGATCATTATTTTACAGTTCATGGTTCTCTAGGAGATAAATAGAGGTGCTTTAGGGTACCAGTGGCCTTCTAAAATTATATCTTAAACATAGCGTACTTGCAGTTTGTTGTATTTTTCTGGAAACTGATAATATTTTCTAGCTGCATATGATCCAAAAAAAGTTTAAGAAACTTTAGCTGGATGTTTTGAAAACAAATGAAATCTAAAAGTAACACTTTTACCAAAAAAAGTAAAAATCAATATTATCCCCAAATTTTAATAGGAATAATGACAGGTTCATAAATGCTTAAAGACTTAGAAATAATGTCATCAGAAAACAGTGATTTTAAAAATTATTCCTCAGAGATTAGAGTATTAGAGTTACGTGATGTTGACTCACTAAGCAATAGCAAGCCCTGTTAAAATTCTGTATTTTGAATTTGTTTATGTCAAATATGACTATATCAAATTCACTTAACATGAATCTCTCAAATCTGTTTTAAAATTTGGTATGGAGTGGTTTGGATTACTGTTTTTATGTGGTTTGACTATTATTTTAATTTAAACATAAACTTTATTTGGTAAGTGTGTATGTGTCTTTATGAGAGACTGCCAGTCTATTCAAACGTGCATAAATTTACATTTCTACCAGAAATGTATGCAAGTTCCAGTTACTATACATTTAGATCAGAAATTGATATTTTCAGTCCCAATTTTAGCTCTTCTAGTGAGTTAATAGTAGAATCTCACTGCAGTTTTAATTTGAATTTTCCTGATTGCTAATGATGTTGAACACTGTTTCTTCTTTGTCAAAAATCAAATGACTTTCCCAATTTTAATTGAGTTGTCTTCTTGTAACTCATATGTAAACATGCTTTTTATATTCTGAATATAAGCTTTGTGTCAGTTTATGCATTGTGAATATTTTTTCACAGTTTTTGGCTTTCTTTTTCATTTATTTAAGGGCTGAAAGATTCTTAGATAAATTTTGATAAAGTAAAATGTATCAATATTTTCCTTTTATGGACTCAGCTTTTTGTGGCTTGCCTAATAAATCATTGCATAGTCCAAGTGTGCAAAGATTTCCTACTGTGTTCTCTTCTAGAAATTTTATATTTATAATTTTAATTTTTAGATCTATGTTCTATTTCTTGTTAAATTTTATTTGTTACATAAGTTAAGAATTGAATCTCATATGCATATCCAGTTGTTCCAAGGCTATCTGTTGAAAAAACTACTTTTTCTCCATTGAATTGCCTGTGTTTTTGCCAAAAGTGTTATAATTGTAGGTTTTTTCTAGATCTAATTAGTTCCATTGACACATATGTGTGTCCTAACAAAAAACACACTGTTTTGATTACTGTAGCTTTATAGTATAAGTGCTCCAACATTGTTATCGTTCAAAATTGTTTTTGGCTTTTCTAGGTTATTTGCATTTCTATTTAATTTTAGATTCAGTTTAATAAATACTACAAAAAAGTCTTCTGGTATTTTAGTTTGGATTGCGTTAGATCTAGAAATCAATTTGAGAAAAAAAATGATATTTTAATATTGAGTCACCCAGTTCATTAACCTGATACACTTTTCATTTATTTAAGTATTTAATTTCTCTCAACCTGAAAATGTTTAAGAGACAAATAAAAGTAGGTGTTTCTTCAGACTCTTCATTCAAGTAGAGTTATTTTTAGTTTACTTTAATATTTGTTTATCCCTCTCTCCAAACTTGGAGGATCTCAAAGTGTCTACCTAAGCTGCAAAAGAGAAAGAGGTCTATGTTGAGGATGGAGAAATTGGAGTCTTCAAAATTACAAAATTGTACTATAAACTTCCACATGTTGCTTCCCCTTACAAGCTCAGCAGGTTGGAACTTTACTTTGAGAGGGTATAGCCAAGATCTTTGTCTCCAGTACCCAGTCAAGGACTAGGGTTTCTCCTAGGTGTGCCAGGTCACCAGCATTTCTAATCACTCTCCCGTTTGATATTGCAGAAGCTCTTTCTTGGCAAGAGCAACAGAGAGGTCCAGGGACTCTTTTGCCCATCCAACTCCTACGTGTAGGGCAGGAAATCTACTCCAGGAGTGGCGAGCCAAGAATACTGGGCTCTCATTATCATTGCTGCAGCTTGCTCATAGGGCAATGGGCTCCATCCTGTGAAAGCCAAGATGGGAAGGCCAAAGGCTACTACCCACATCCATCCAGTGTTCCAATAGTAGACTGAGTTGTCACTCTTAAAGAAGCAGACTGATGTCACCACCCCAGATCCAGAGTAAGGATTCAGAGGAGCAGATACAGAGATACCATACAGAAGGTGACAGGACACAAGAACAAAGAGTTCCATAACTCTTTCTAAGGGGATTGACTTCCTTTGGGACAGAGTGTGGGATAGCACAAGCCTAAGGACACTGTCGAAAGCAATAGAGATTTTCGGCGGAAAGTAATTAAGAGGAGGCTGGTAGACTTATGAGAGCAAAATGGACACCAGTAGACCAGTTAGAAATTATTTTTTAAATTATTATTATTATTTTTTAAGGCCAAATCTCCCTCTATTGCCCAGGCTGGAGTGCAGTGGTGCGATCTTGGCTCACTGCAACCTTCACCTCCTGGGTTCAAGAAATTCTCCTGCCTCAGCCTACCAAGTAGCTGGGATTACAAGCGCCCACCACCACACCTGGCTAATTTTTTGTACTTTTAATAGGTATGGGGTTTCACCATGTTGGCCAGACTGGTCTCAAACTCCTGACCTCAAGTGATCTGCCCGCCTCGGCCTCCCAAAGTGCTGGGATTGCAGGCATGAGCCGTGGTACCTGGCCACCAGATTTAACAGAGAGAAATACAGAAAGAGACAGGGAAGAAGAACCATCATTGAAAGAGCCATACAAAAATGCATACAGGAATGTTTGTAGCAGCATTATTCACAGTAGACAAAAAATGCAAACACCCCAGTTTCTAACAACTGATAAATAAACGTGGTGTATTCATATAATGAAATTTTATTTTGACAATAAAAAGGAATAAGGAACAGATGCATATTACAATGAATGTATAGCATAAACCTTGAAAACCTAAGAGAACAAAAAAGTCACATAATTCACATTGTATAATAATATTTAAATGAAATGTTCAAACTAAGCAAGGCTATAGAAACAGAAAGTAGGTTAGTGGTTGCCTTGACCTGGGGAGATTGGGTTTGAAGTGAAGGGGGTGATTATTGATGAGTGTGGGGTTTTTCTCCTGGGTGATGAATATATAAAATTCATTGTGGTGATAGTTGTATAACTCTGAATATACTAAAAAACCGCTGAAATATACACTTTTAATGAGTGAGTTGTATGTGAATTATATCTTTAAAAAGTTGGTAAATATAAAACTATAACATCATAGTAATTTATGTATATACAGCCTATATATATATATACAAAATGTTTTGGCCACTTTGTCCTTCCCTTTAAAAGCTAAAGGGAAGACCCTTTAAATGCTAAAGGGAAGGACAAAGTGGCCAAACATTGTGTGTGTGTGCTCGTGTGCATGTACACACAAATGGTTTAAAATATATATATATATGGTTTGAAAAAACTTTATCTCCTAAATCATGGTACTGATGATAAAATGTAATTCTAATGAAGGCAAGAAGGAAATATGGTGGTCCATTTAAGAGAGGCTTTAAAGTAAGTCACTCAGACTCCTATCTATAGATTAGCCCTTAATCTAAAGAAGAAAAGAGCCTCAGTTGGTAGAGTTCAAGCTTAAAGTTCTAGCTATTTAAAAAAAAATTATATTTAGCTTTTAAAACTTGTATATTGTTAATGGTGAGAAAGGGACAGAATATCATGACTGATGGAGGACTTAGAAAGCTTGTATATATTTTTCCATTAGACACGACTAAAGAATATTTAATAAATCTTATTTTTAGAAAAAGAGGAATTAATATAAAAAATAAATTAATGATCAATACCCTTTTCATTTAGTACAGAATTACTCTAAATACTATCAACATTTTCTCTCAATTGCCGCTCTTATAAATCCTTTCATGTTGCATCAACTTTCTCCCGAAATTTTATCCAGATTACATGTAACAAATGTAAAACAGTTGATCTACCCTCCCTCCCTTCCACCTCATGCAGTGTTAAGATAGAGATGTGCCTTTCATTAAAACATTCATCTTCTCATGCTATGCCAGAACTCACCTGCCCTGGTTGGCACCCTGTTATCACAGAGCTCTGGTTTACAAACTGAAATTATCCCAAAAGGAGTCACAAAATGTGCTTTATTTGAGAGTCAAAAAATATTGGAAAAACATTAATTTTATCTCATTCTTTAATAAATGTTTATATATGTCCCACAATATCCCCATTATATAATTAGTACAGTAGTACGAGTACATAATTTGTAAATACAGTACACACATATGGGATATGTATGCCCAAAAGTTATTTTTTACAGATGGCAAATGTGATACAAATTTTGAGGCTCTATGTCCTTAAGGAATCACTCATCGCTGGAGGCAAGGGTTTGACATTGGAGAGGGCATTTTTTGCAATGACTCTTAGAATTTAGTGGGTGGGAAGGGGGAGCAGAAAGGGATTTTAGGTGTAGTGCGTAGCATAGTCCTGATCAAGGATGATTTTTCCTGAGGGAGGGTAGATCAACTGTTTTAAGTTTGTTAAACGTAAGTTTGTTACATGAGTCCTTAAACACTTTCCAAAGAATCACTGAATAGGCAACTGGGTGTAAAACAAATAAAAAATAACAAGCACTGGATTTGATTCCCTAAATAAGCAAAAGGCATTCTTTTGCAGTTTGATTTGCAACATTTTCCAGAAATGCCGCCACAATGGAAATAGAAGGAATTTTTTAAAAAATCATTATTTTGGAAAATCACATCATCTTTAGCAACCATGTCAGTGATTATTTGCGTTGCCAATGCAACACATCTGTTTGAGCCTATATTTATAAGCATTAAATTCACAGTGGTTCCACATATAAGTGCAAGTATCTGAATTTTTTATCAGGTCTAATGCAATCATGTCTGGCATTTATGCCTTAACATTTACATTATTTTGTTTAAATATTTTCTTTTTATTTTGTCTTTATATTAACTTTTTGTTTTTAGTTTATTATATACATGTTATAATACATATAAATGTTATTTCCAGGTAGCTAAGTGGAGATTGTCACATATTTTATAATATTTCATATATACAGATATATACTTGTTATTAAAATAGATCTTTGAGTCAGATAGATCACTGCCCTGTGAGATAAGAGCCATATAATATGTAATTTGCAGACTTTGGTCCCTGTCATCAGCTCGTCATTTCATCATCCACCTTTGCAACTGCTCCCCTCATGTTTCCCAAATATGCCATGCACTGTTATGCCTATTCTGCTGTTCTTCTCATTCCTTTTCCCGGAAAAGTAGTTATTATTTTTTGTAAGACTCTCCTCAAATGGCAACCCACTTAGAGTTTATTACTCTCCTGCCTGGGTGACCATAGCATTTTGCCCTTATCTCCAACATAACACTCCTATTTCTATCTTCCCAATTAAACCGTGAGCTTCTAAAGGGCAGAGACAATGTCTTTTTCAGTCTTGGAGGGCAGGGATTGTGTTTTACTAATTTCTATCTCCACAGCTTCTAACTTGGTTGCCTTATAATTGCTTATTGACCAATCATTTATTCAATAAAATTGTATTCTTCAATGAACGAATAGCAAATATAAACACCTTAATGCATGACATTTATTTGGATTATTGCATTTTTAAGCCTTTTTGTTCCCCAGGATTAGAAGTCTGTGGACCTACTATTCTAAACTCAGTTTGCTCTGTTGGTGGCTTTGCCTGCCATCCGTCTTCATCATCTCCCCTCGTCTAGCATCTGCTATCACTGTCTTATTTATGTACACATTCTACAGTGGCTCTAGCTATTGCCTCCAAATTATGCAGATTTCTCACCTATTCTTTCTCTTCATATCTGGAATCAGAAGTATGAAGCAGTAAAAAAAAAAAAAATAAGAAGAAAATACTATGCCTTCCTCACCATTCATTCTCCGGTGATTTTTACTCCTCTGATTAGAATTGCCAGTCCCTTATCTTGGCGTTCTTAATGCCCAGCTCAGTTGCTATCCAAATCAATTGTTGGACTACATCTTTCCATGATACCAAAAGTTAGCAAATAGCCTTTGACTTTAGCATGAGAAATATCTCATGTATGCCAAGACATGCTGTTTAATTAATTGCAGTAAATGAAATCGAGTTTTCCCACAAATATGATTTTTTTGTTAACAAACACAATTATGGAAAGCAATAGAATTTGTGTTACATCAGCAAGTTTGTTTCTTTAAGATATTACGTAAGAATTTATAGTTATTCTGGAATATACAAGTTTATTGAATTTAAATTAATTTTTAAATAAATGTTCTAGCAAGATTCAAACGGTGGTTAAAATAGTCGGAAGAGAGGCAAAGCCGATGACAGTATAAGGAGGAAGCCAATGTTATACAATTCAGCGATAGCTAATTCTTATTTGTTTATTGATTGTTTCAGTATATTTCAGATACACTACTTGTTTGGTTTAAGTAATCACAGCTGATCATAAACTGTGGAAAGTCCTATATTAAAATAAGGCAGTTTTATAAGAAAAACACACTAATTCCTGAATATGGTCTTTGAAAACTCTTCCATATCAAAAATTCTGTGAGTCTTTCTCAACTATGTTTCTGCCAATAGAAATATGATCTATGGGATAGAAGAGATGTGACCTTATGAACATCCCTGTAAATTTCCTTTAACAGAATCTTCTGTTCTTACTAGTAAAATAGAAGATTATACTTTTGGAATAAAAATTCATTGAAACGATTAAATAATATTTTTTAATGTGCAATAAACTATCTTGTCTGAATAGTTAATAACTGACACAATAAAAATGCTCTTTACAAGTCACAAAATATAAAGAATTTTTCAAGTCTGAAAATCTTTTCAGAGACTTTCTATCTTTTGAGACCAGAAACATGTAAGAAGATATATCATTTTGTTTCCTTGTGCCCAATCCTCTTCCTTTTCCATTTAATTCTGCAAATTTTTCTTAAATATATTTTTGTAGCAAGGAGAATCTAACTTCTATTTATACCATTAATATTATGGCAGGAAAAGAGCATTTAAAGGATACAGAGCTGGAAAAGATAATAGAAAATATATATATCTAACACACATTGGTATTTTATAGCTAGGAAAACTGAGTTCTGAAATTCTGAGGCACTTCCAAGGCACCCAGTAAAGCAGTACTACTAGAATGTAGATTTTCTTAGTATACAGAGCCTTCTCATCATTGCAAGAAGTTTATCCACCTGTGTTAAGGCTCTGGTTGGAATATTTTGGGGGAGAAAAGAAACATGATTCAGCTTTTATTATTCTCTCTTCTCATCCTTCTGTTTTTCTAAACTTCATAATTAATCTTTCTTCTATATGTCTCCAATAAACAATTATCTGTTTTCAGTAAAGCCACATTTGATGTCAATACTTCTCAACAGCTCATCACAAATGTCCCTTACAGTAGTTGGTAATTTAATTCATTTTATCAGTCAAGTCCAGCAGCTAATATCTGATATTCAGGAGTTGTATACCTGGATAGCTTTTGACGTAGACCATTTACTCTCCAGAATTGCAAATCAATGACTTTGGGACAGAATTGGGTTGCAGGTGCATTTTTCTTTAGTTGCATGGTGTTTTAAAAATTGAAAGCAAATCCCTTTATTAAGAACAGAATCACCAGTGTATCATTTGCTGTATTTCCTACTACTTGTGTGTATGACACCTGATGATCAGTTTCCATTGTGATTATAGAACTGAAAGCAATAGGAATATTGCTTTGTGTTTGTTTATTTCTGTTTCTGGAGAGGAGGGTGTTTGCATGTTTTCTTCCAATGGAGAAATTATTGGGAGAGAATGGAAATAGTCGTTAGACTCATCATGCCACTGATGCTTCATAGACAAAGACTTTGCACTTAACAGGGAAAGTTTAAAAACATTTCAAACATTTCTTACTGTGCCTAATATTCTGACATTTATCATAGCCCTAATTCACTAAATAGACATTTGCATGTCTAGTAATGTGGTTAAATGTGTTGCTTAAAAAATATAGTCTTACCTAAGTCTACTATCGTTTAAACTTCTTTTAAAATGGTTGATTGTAGAATAAAAGGCCAAACATTAAGACAGTTAATTTATATTTTAGTATATATATTTGAGTATTATGAAGTTAATTTTTGTCATTATGATTTTTAACTAGGAGCACAGTAATAATATTTTAGTTTATATTTAGTAATGTTCTATAAAATTAGTGCATTGTCTTTTACTGTAAATGTAATGGCAAACAGCAAAGGCTAAATATTTTTCAGGTGAGTTTAATGTCATTAATGAGAGTTTTAAAGTATGTATACATTGTAGATTCATTTAGTAAATTGAAGAATCATATGTAAGCACAATAGTTAGAAGTTTTACATTTACAAAGAATGTTTAAAATGAGATTTTGTAAAAGAATATTTTGTGAAAATTAAAGATGACCTGCCTAAAAACTATAAAAAATATTATGTTGCTAATTTTGCTTCAAATATACTTCCTTTGCAAATGTATTAAAAATTAAAATCAAAGAAATGAAAATTTTTGTTTCTAGCAAATATGAATATCTAATTTGCTATGAATCTTAATGAGCATATCAAAACATCAGATGATAAAAGGGATTGAAATACTGCTTGTAAACAACAAAATTATGAAAATTAATGCTTCATGGTCTAAATATTATTCTTCATTGACCAAAAAAATGTAACTTCTGTTTGGGTATACATAAAATACATAGTAGTTGCTTATACAGTTTTATGAAAATAGAGTTTTATTCTGAAGTTATTACATATTTTTAGCAAGAATACTGACAAATTATTCTTATCACTTTTTCGTTATACTTCTCAACGTTTCTGATAAACGTCTGTTCGATTTCATTAAATTATTTAAGTATTTTATATTTTACTTTTCCTTTTAAATTTTTATAAGAAGGAATATGGTTTTAAAATTTTAATTTTTCTTTTTTTTTAAGTGTACTTCTAATGTGTATTAGATCTAAAACAATGGCTTGATTAATATTAATACAGCCATTTTTTTTTGTATTTTAAAATTTGTATTCTACATCACAACACTAGAAAAAAAAAATCTGTCCCTCTGCCGGACTAGTGTTAGTTTGATGATTATACTAATATTAACTGCTTCACTTGAGTAAGCAAAGAGGAAGTAAAATACCAGTCAGACCAGCTGTTAATTCACAGAGTGTTGTACTACGCTTATTAAAAATACCCAAAAGATGTACCTTTGTGGTTCAGTCTTTTGAATTAGAATCAGAATATTAATCATGCCTCAGGCCTAAATTAAACATTGGAAGGCCCCTTAAGAATTTTCACCAAATTTTCTTGGATTTTTCTTTATTGGGTCTTCCTGGACTCTGTTTAGCTCTGTAATTGCTTTGCTCCTTTGTTGATAGGTTAAAGTACAACGTGATTTTCTCCATGTCACAATATTTAGGAGGACGGCTCAATGGTCTACTCCAAGTTGCGATGTGCAGCTGAGACACCTATTTGTAACAGAAATAGTGTTTATAACGTTAAAATAAGGTATGAAGTAAGAACAATTATGTATCTCAGTGTCTGTAGTTAATTTTAAAAATCTGAATCATTACTGTCTTCATAGCATTGTTATTCTAGCAGGGTTATCTTAAGTGATCCTGCCAAATGTGATTGACCTCTTATATATGAGTATAAATTTTAGTTTTATTTGAAAACAGAAAACCTAAGAAAAAGCTGAAATTCTAGCATGGTCAAAACATACTATTGTCTGTTTTCAGAAAAATGTTCATTATTACTAATAAATAAATATATGCCCCATTACTTACATACACAATTTCAAGGAGCTGAAGCTTATGATTAACGGTAGCATTTGTGCATCTAACTGTCTAAGAATTGTTTCTAAAGCATATTATTTATACTGGAGTTCAATTTGAGCTCCGGACACTAGAAACCAAAACAAAAACATTATGATCTTCAACTATTTTTAAAACGTTTAACATATCTCTATTATGTCATTTACAAGGCAAAGGGATGAAATAGAAAGGTATGTTAACTCGAGACTATATTATTTTTAAAAACAATTAATGATAATAACAAAAAACTCATGCTTTTGATACATCACAAAAGTTCCTTTTTCATTTCTCCATTGAATTTTTAATAAACTGCTAATATTCAAATAGGAACCATATTAGTTCTGAATTCCCTCATAATTATTTGTAGAAATATAAAATATGTCTGTTGAAATTGATATTTTTATTAATATTTATCAATAAATCTCAATAATAAATTGATATTATTAACACATTTAGTAGAAGAAACATGTTCAGTTTTTTTAAAGTTTGCTTAATAATATTTGAACTAAGCTGATACATGGACTTTATCTTGGAAGCATCTGTATATTGTGTATCAGAGTAATAGGTGTTGCTCTATGTGATTAAAACAAACAAAATGCTTAACAATTCATGCTACTATTAGATAAAAACAAGTGAGGGTGAATTGTTAACTAGTTTAAATTATCAGTTAAACATATGTTACCTAATTACCATTACACAAGTTAACAGAGAGAAAATATAAATTCATCTGACCTGATACGTATCTAAAAAAGCAGTGCTGCACACTGTTAAAAACACTTTGGGTAGCTATGAGTTACCTATAAAACAGGGCAATAACAGAAAAGGAGGTACACATTTCAGAGGGAAGTGTGAACAGTGAATGACTGGGGAGGACTTGGGGAACCTAACTTGGCCAGTATGGTACTAGTAGTGCTGTGCTGTAAAACTGAGTATCATTGATGTTCTAAATTCAATTTCATCTTTCTTTATCCCTTTTCTGTGTAGCTACTTGAGTGACAGACAAATGAATCACAACTTATTAATTGGAATGTGTGAATTTTGAAATAATTTGCTAGTTTTTGAAAATCGAGTACAATTTTGTTAAGCATTTGTATCAGAGATCAAACTGTGACCAACAAAGAATAGGTAACTGAAGGAAAAATGTCCAGTCCTTCTTTGACAACTTTAGTAGTGAAAATTATCACAAATCCAATGAAATGTCAAACATTTAGTAGATTGAAAACTCATGAGACCTATGAGATTATGAACATTTTATATTAATCCAAATCATAATGGCCTAGAATTTTTATAGAGAGGGGCTGTTATAATGAATCTTTATAGCCCAAATCTAAACATTATAAATATTTTACAAATTTGTGTTTTGTATTTCTCCATTTTTTTGGAATACATCAAAAGCATATCCCAAATAATTTCACCCATAAATACTAAGGGAAGTGTTACTAAGAAGTAATATTTTTAATATGTCATTTTTTGTTGTAGTATTTTAAAACAAATTTCACAAATATTATTTTACTCTGAATACTTTGGTATGTATCTCTAGCAGTAAAAGCATGTTAAAATCAAATAATATTAAAAATGCAATTCCTTAAAAGCATCTAATAAAATGGTCTCTGTCCAGATTTTTCCATTTTTGACCTGAGCTCTATTTTTCAAACAGTTTTTGACTAAGGATCTAACTAGAGTTTATATGTTGTACTTAGTCAATTAAGCCTTTTAAATCTTCAAAAATATATAACTGCTCATTCTACTTTTTTTCTTGCCATTGATTTTTAATCACGGATATTTACCTTGAAGAATTGTCTACATTCTGACTTGGTTGATTTTCTTTGTATTTATTGTAAATTTATATTTAGAAGTCTGATTACATTCAGATTTAACTGGTACTCTGTGCTTTGTATTTTATCTCATCAGAAGGCACATATGTGTAGTTGCAGCACTTTTAGAGATATATTAAAGCATATCGGTAATAAACTGAAAGAAATATAAAAAATTTACTTTGTTTTAATTTTTAATTGTTGTGGGTACATAGTTGGTGTATTATTTGTGGGGTTACTTTACTAATTTTAACAGCAAAAGATTTAAAAATAAGACATATGTCCATCAATAGAAAACTGATCAAATAAACAAGAGCATACTATGCAGCTGAATAAAAATATGGAATATAATTTCCAGGATATGATGTTATATGAAAACACCATTTTGAAGAAATACACAAGTTGGTATGTGTATAGCAAATATGTATATAATGTAAAGCATATGTGTTAGGTATATAGCATGCTACCACTTAAAAATGGGTAAATGTATATATATACATGTATATATAGTATATTATATTTAGTTATATTAAAATGTACATATAAAAGATAACATTTTAAAAGTGTACATATATTTATATGTTATATGTGTTATATACGTATATATGCTATATATGTATATATATGTGTGTCTCTCTCTATATATACCTGCATGTGGGGGAACAAATAGAGTGACTGGGACAGTGGTAGAGACTGAACTTCCTGGTAAATAGAGCATAGATTTATAGACATAACTCTGGAACAATGTAAATAGTTTATAAATTATAAAACAAAATAAACTAATTCATCTTTATATTTCTGGTATGGTATATATCTAACAGCAAAAAGGCCTGCAACAAATCCTAAGTTATCTTTCATGACTATATCAGTTTGTAATGTTAAAGTTATCCTGAAATACTTGTGTATATACTGTGGAATATATCAAAAGAATAATTATATCATTGAGAGGCAGGATTTTCATTGTGGTTAAAAGGGAAACATAGTTAAGAAACCCAATTAGAAAAGTTAAAATCCTTGTTTGAATTAAAGTCATTAATAAAAGTAGACCTTATGTCTTAAGAAACACTGACACAAACACATAAGCCCACACAAACACACATTCTGTCTCTCCACTCAGAAGGCTAGAAAAATAACTAATCTTATATCAGTAAGCATTCTGAGCACCCTTAAAAATCCTCTGTGCTCTGCCTATTCACCCCTTCTACCACCGTAACTCCTGGCAATCACTGATATTTTCGCTGGCTCCATAGTTCTGTCTTTCCTAGAATGTCATATAGTTAAAATCATACACTATGTAGCTTTTTCAGATTTGCTTCTTTCACTTAGTAATACACATCCAAGTTTCCTCTATGTCTCAATATCTCATTGTATTTTAAAATTATTTTGTTTTAGATTAAGGGGGTACATGTGCATGTTTGTCATGTGGGTATATTGCTTAATGGGTGGGAATTGGGCTTCTAGTGTACACATCATCCAAATGATGAACATTGTACCAAATAAGTAACTTTTTTACTGTCACTCTGCTTCCACCCTCTCTCCTTTTAGAGTCCCCAGTGCCTATTATTTCTACCTTTGTGTTTATGTGTATTCATTGTTTACTTTCCACTTGTAAGTGATAACACACAGTATTAGATTTTCTGTTTCTGAGCTAGTTCACTTAAGATAATGGCTTCTAATTCCACCCATATTGCTGCAAAGAACATGATTTTATTCATTTTTATGGTTATATGGTATTCCATGGTGTTACATGTCACATTTTCTTTATAAAATCAACCATCAATGGGCACTTAGGTTGGTTCCATAACTTTGATATTGTGAAAAGTGCTGCAATAAACATATGTGTACAGGTGTCTTTTTTATACAATAATTTATTTTCGTTTGGGTACATGCCAAGTAGTGGGATTGCTGGGTAGAGTGGTAGTTCTGTTTTCAGTTCTTTGAGACATCTCCATACTACTTTCCATAGAGGCTGAACTAACTTACATTCCCACCAACAGTGTACAAGTGTCCCGTTTTCTCTGCATCCCTGCCAATATCTGCTGTTTTTGACTTTATTGTAATCGCCATTCTGCCTGGTATAAATATCTCATTGTGGTTTTAATTTGAAATTCCCTGATCATTAGTGAGGTTGAGCTTTTTTTCCTGTGTTTGTTGGCTGTTTGTGTATCCTCTTTTGAGAAATAGCTGTTCGTATCTTTTGCCCAGTTTTTAATGGGGTTGTTTGTTTTCTCTCATGAGTTGTTTGAGTTCCTTGTAGATTTTGGATATGAGTCATTTGTTGGATGCATAATTTGCAAATATTTTCTTCCATTGTGCAGGTTGTCTGCTTATACTGCTAATTATTTCTTTTGCTATGCAGAAGCTTTTTAGTTTAATTAAGTCCTATTTCCCTATTATTGTTTTTGTTGCGTTTGCTTTTGGGGTCTTTGTCATAAATTCTTTGCCTAAGCCAATGTCCATAAGAGAATTTCCTATGTTTTATTCTAGGATTAATACAGTTTCAGGTCTTCCAGTTAAGCTCTTTAATTGATCTTGAGTTAATCTTTATATATTTTGAGAGCTAGGTCCCCAGTTTCATTCTGCATATGACTAGTCAATTTTCCCAGAACTACTTATTGAATAAGATGTCCTTTCCCCTTATTTTATTTTATATTTTTGTGAACTTTGTTGAAAATAAGTTAGTTGTAGATATGTGGCTTTACTTATGCATTCTCTATTCTGTTCCATTGATCTATGTTTATTTTTATACCAGTACCATGCTACTTTAGTTATAAAATGCTACTGATTTTCGTACACTGATTTTGCATTCTGAAACCTTAGTGAAGTTGTTTATCAAGTCTAAGAGTCTTTTGGGGGAATCTTTAGGGTTTTTCTGGGTATATGATCATGTCATCAGTAAACAGAGATAATGTGACTTCTTTTTCACTTTGCATTCCTCTTATTTCTTTCTCTTGCCTGATTGCTTAGGCTAATATTTCTACTACTATGCTGAATAAGAGTGGTGACAGTAAATATCCTTTTCTTGTTCTAGTTCCTAGGGGAAATGCTTCCAACTTTTTCTCATTCGGTATGATTTTGCTTGTGGGTTTGTCATAACTCATTTCTTTTTAGCACTGAATTATAGCACATTTCTGGCTGTACCAAAGTTTATCTATATGCACACCTACTATAGAATATCTCAAGTGCTTCCAAGTTTTGGCAATTATAAATAAAGCTGCCATAAATATCGATGTGCAGTTTTTTGCATGGATATAACTTTTCAACTCTTTCGGACCACAGCTGCTAGACTGTATGGTGAGAATATGTTTAGTTTTGTAAGAAACTGCCCAAACTCTCTTCCAAAGTGGCTGTACCATTTTACATTACCACTAGTAATGACTGAGAGTGCCTGTTGCTCCCTATTTCAACCAGCATTTGCTGTTGTCAGTGTCTTGAATTTCGACTATTCTAATAGGTATGTAGTAATATCTCATTATTGTTTAATGTTTTATATCATTACCTAATGACATATGATGTTGTGATCTTTTCATATGCTTATTTGCCATCTGTATATCTTCTGTGATGAGGTGTCAATTTAGGATTTTTTTTTTTTTTTTTTTTTTTTGAGATAAAGTCTTGCTCTGTCACCCAGGCTGGAGTACAATGGCATGATCTCAGCTCACTGCAGCCTCTGCCTCCCAGGTACAAGTGATTTTCCTGCCTCAGCCTCCTGAGTTGCTGGGGTTACAGGTGTGTGTCACCACACCTGGCTAATTTTTGTATTTAATAGGGATGGATTTTCACCATGTTAGTCAGGCTGGCCTCAAACTCCTGACTGCGTGATCCACCTGACTCGGCCTCCCAGACATTTTTAAATTGGGTTGTCCACTTTCTCACTATTGAGTTTTAAGAGTTTTTAGTATATTTTAGACAATAGTGCTTTGTTAGATATGTGTCTTACAAATATTTTCTCCCAGTCTATGGCTTGTCTTTTTATTCTCTTGACAGTGTTTTCAACAGAAGAGAAGTTTTGTATTTTAATTAAATCAAATTTACCATTTTTTTTTTTTATTTCGTGGATCATGCCATTGAGGTTGTATCTAAAATGTCAGTGCAATACCCAGGGTCATGTAGATTTCCTCCCATGTTATCTTCCAGGAATTTTACAATTTTGTGTTTTACACTTAGGTCTATAATCCATTTTGAGTTAATTTTTTGTGGAGTGTTTCTCAAACTTTTTCAAAAAAATTGAAGATAAAGGAATATTTCTGAATTCATTTTACAAGGCCAGCATTTCCCCGATACCAAAGCTAGACAAGACTACAAGAAAAGAAAATTACATGCCAGTAACCCCAATGAACATAGATGCAAAAATCCTCAACAAAACATTAGTCAACTAAAATCAACAGCATATTAAAAGGATCATTCACCATGATTAAGTGAGATTTGTATCTAGGATTAAAAAATATCATAGTTCAATATATGCAAATCAATAAATATGGCACATATTAACAGAATAAAGGACAAACATCATATGGTCATCTCAGTAGATGCAGAAAAAGCATTTGACCAAATCAAACATTTCTTCTTCATAAAAAACTGTCAACAAATTAAGTCTAGAAGGAATGTATCTTAACACAATAAAGGCCATATATTACAAGCCCAAGGTAGCATCATATGCTGTGGTGAAAAGTTGAAAGCTTTTTCTCTCAGATGAAGAATAAGGCAAAGATGCTCTCTCCTGCTACCCCGCTTCTATTCGACATAGTACTGGAGTTATACAGAGTAATTATTCAAGAAAAAGAAAGCATCCAAATTGTAAAGGAAGAAGTTAAATTGTCCTTGTTTGCAGATGACATACCCTTATGTATAGACAACCTTACAGACTCCACAAAAACTGTTAAAACTAATAAACCAATTTAATTAAGTTGCAGGATACAAAATTAACATACAAAAATAAATAGTGTTCCTGTACACTAACAATGAACTATCCAAAAAAGAATTTTTTAAAATCAAATTCTATTTACAATAGATACCAAAAATACTTAGGAGTAAATTTAACCAAGGTGAAAGATCTGTGCATTGAAAACTATAAAACATTGATGGAAGAAGACACGAATAAATACAGTGTTCATTAATTGGGAAATTAATATTGTTATATCTGTCTACCAAAGGTCCATACTACCCAAAGCATCTGTACTAACTAAGGTGATCTGTAAATTAAGTGCAATCCCTGTCAAAATTCCAATGGCGTTTTCACCGAGATTAAAAAAACAATCCTACATTCATATGGAACAAATTGTTGCCAAATAGACAAGCAATCTTGAGAAACAGAGTAAGAATAAAGGCATCATACTACTACAAAGCGATAGTAGTCAAAACAACATGGTTCTGGCATGAAAAAAGCACATAGACCAATGGATTAGTATAGAAATCCTAGTAATAAATCCAGGAATTTACAATCAATTGATTTTAGACAAAGATGCAAAAGGACACATGATAGGACAAAGATTTTCTCCTCAGTAACTGCTGTTGGGAAACAATATCCACATGTAGAAGAATGAAATTGGATACTCACCTCATACCAGTTGCAAAAATCAAATCAAAATGGATTAAAGATTTACATGTAAAACCTGAAATGGTAAAGATACTAGAATAAAACATAGGGTAAAATCTTCATGACAATTATCTGGGCAGTGATTTTGTGCGATATGACCCCAAAAGCACAGACAACAAAAGCAGAAACAAACAGGATTACATCAAACGACAAAGTTTCTGCACAGCAAAGGAAGTAATTACCAAAGTGAAGACATGACCCATGGAATGGGAAAATATATTTGCAAAGCATACATCTGATAAGGGATTAACAATCAAAATATATAAGGATCTCAAACAGCTCTATAGCAAGAAAACCAAAAACCTAATTAAAAAAATAGGCAATAGACTGGAATAGACTTTCCTTTCCTTTCCTTTCCTTTCCTTTCCTCTCCTCTCCTCTCCTCTCCTCTCCTCTCCTCTGCTCTCCTCTCCTTTCCTTTCCTTTCCTTCTTTCTTGTATTTATTATTATTATTTTTTACAGAGTTTCACTCTTGTTGCCCAGGCTGGAGTGCAGTGGTGTGATCTTGGCTCACTGAAATCTCTGCCTCCTGGGTTCAAGTGATTCTCCTGCCTCAGCCTCCGAAGTAGCTGGGATTCCAGGCACCCGCTACCTCTCCTGGCTAATTTTCTGTGTTTGCTGGAGATGGGGTTTCACCATGTTAGTCAGGCTGGTCTTGAACTCCTCACCTCTGATGATCTACCTGCCTTGGCCTCCCAAAGGGCTGGGATTACAGGCATGTGCCATCGTTCTTAAAATAAGACATAAAAATGGCCAATAAGTACATGAAAAAAATGCTCACCATTACTAACCATCAGAGAAATACAAATTAAAAACATAATAAGATAGTACGTCATGCATGTTAGGATGGCTATCATCAGAAAGAGAAAAGATGACAGCTGTTGGTGAGGTTGTGGAGAAAAAGGAATCTCTGTGCACTATTGGTAGGAATGTAAATTTGTACAACCAGCATAAAAATGGTATGGAGGTTCCTCAAAAATTAAAAATAGAACTTCCATGTGATCCAGTAGTCTCAACATCATGTTGTACACTGTAAGTATATACGGTTTATAGCTGTCAATTAAAAACAAAGCTTGGACTTAACAATATCCTAAAATCAATGAGGATGTAAGTTTGACATATTCCTGGCATACTGTAGGCCTAGGAAGTAGGGAATGTTGGAGTGGACCTATTATGTGTAACCCCTACAACCCTCCTTTAAGCATTTCTTAGATGAGGCCAACAGAACACTCCATCCTTGTAAAATCAAGATGTGACTGTCCTCCGTAGGCAAGGCACAACAGTAGGAGGTACCACAATGAGATGGGATTTGGTGGTTTTTATGGAAATAATGGGATTACTGAGTGGAAGAGGCCAGATCACGGTCTTTACCTATTAGAAAAGAAGTGTGTACGATGACTGTAAAAAACACAGAGATGGAATAGTAACCAGAAATCTATGATATTGCCTGATTAATATGTCATTAGGGATAAAATAAGTGAGTACCTTACTAAGGTATTGCTTGACATATATAAACAAAAAAAAAATATTGGTCTGGTAAACAAAAACCTAATATAAATTGACATGTGAGGATTTATGGCCTCTGATCTAGTTGTCTGTTCTAAGTTTGTCTTCCCTGAATTCACTGATGGGAAATTAATCTCTATGAAGCAGTTTATTTCATTTTTAATATGTCTTTATAATTTCCATCTATTGGTTTTTGCTTTTTCTTCCAGATCCACATAGAGATAATCTAATATCTATTCTACTGGGAGATTCCTTAAATATTTAAAGACAATTTTGTGGTTTTTCTCCACCCTCGAAGTTTTAAATTCTTTCACTATTCTGGTTGCTACACATTTGCTTTCCAGTTTCTAATGACAATGTCTGAAATGCTTCACTTGTGTGAGGTGGACCTCCAAGATTTGGTCAGAATTCTCTCTGCCGTACTCCAGTTATAGTACTGGTTAATGTAGTCTAAGATTAAAATAACTTCATTGTCAGATTTGTTGCAATGTTGAATTGAATAAAATGTTACCCTAAAAATTCTGGAAAAGATGGAATAAACAGATGCTCTTCAATAATGTATGCTTATGGTAAATCCTTTACAGAGTACCTTCCTGTAACCCATATTGTTCATCATTTACTAGTTAAAACATATCAGAAACTCTAGGTTTGAAACGGGTTTCAGACATTCTGTCTTGGATTTTATGGCTTCAGTGGTGTAGAATTGGCTTATGTTCATGTTTCGTTCTAAGCTAAGATATAGCTCAAGGACACATAGTGAAAAGTTAGGTTGGAATGGAGTTTGTACCATACATGATATATCTTACCCACTAACGACTGCTGGGTTTCATCTGACATGCTCTGTTTCCACGATGCTAAAACTCTGCATTTTCAAAGGACACATATATGCTGACAAAAATAAAATCAGTGTTGAGTATTAAAATAAGTCTGGAATCAACATGCTTATGAGAGAGGTTGCCTTAATTCCAGTCCACTATCATTCCCCACCACCTTGATGGCAATGAATCCATACATGGAATGCTTTTATTATACCTCCTAGGAGCTATAAGTCTAGCATATTCTTGAGTAGTTGGATTTTTCCTCTGATGTTGTTGTTAATTAGACTGTTTTATTCCATTATTATTCATGTAAAAGTATTAACATTTTTTTTCCAGCTCATTTCCCCATCCTGAAACTTGAGAAAAGTTTTTTTTCAAAGTAACTCCTGAGTTCCTAGTTAATATTTAAAAAGAGCCTTAATAAAATAATACATAATCCTTTCAAGAACATACAATTTTTAAGCCTAAACTATTCCTATCATTAAGAATTTACATTCTCTGAAAAAGAACAATTTTGAAAATAAGCATACTTAGCAAAGAATAAACAAGGTGTATATGCCTGCTATTGATATTTTAAAAGTTAACTAATGTATTTCAGTTTATATTAGGGTTTGACGACTTTGCATAGCATTTGGTGAATCACATGTTGCAATGTATCTTCCATTGAATTCTTTGGAACAGACACTTGGAAAACAATGAAGTTCTTGACATTGTACACATAGTTTTTGAGATAAATGTACCTGTGCATTTATCTGAAAAAAAAAAAAATTCAGACTTGTTAGATTTTCACAATGGCCCATAAAATAGATCCCACAAAAGATTAATAGCTTTGATAGATAAGTGCGATATGTGATATATTTACAAACTGATAATCTTTACTTTTAAAACTAGGGTTTTTGAAAGGGACGTTGGAGCTTTCAAGTGGGCTATTCGTGAGTGTCAGGAGATCAAACTCTAGATGGCAGGTTCACTTCAGATTGTGCTCCATTTGATCTGGCTAAAACACTGTGGATATTAGTTCTTTCAGAATATCTCTGGAAAGGCTAACACAGTAGGTGTGTTTATAGCTCTTCAAAAGATTCATATTGGGAGACCTGGAGATTAATGATCTTTGTTGCACAAGGCCAGGTATAAGCTCAGGTAGCCTCCTAGGCAGTCCTGCACATTGCCATGGCAATGGATTTCTAACCTGACCTGGAGAGCCAATACCTGTCGGAGAAAGATAGGTCCTTCATATCCATGGACCACAGTTCTTTAAGAAATGAGGTTACGCGTTTTATTTCACAGTTTTATTTTTTAATGTTGTTATATTGTATTTATAAAGAAAAAGATTAAATAAAACAAAGTTAGATAAATTAGTGGGAATAAATACCACTGGAAAGAAAATTTACAAATTTTCTGGTCAGTGAGACTTATCAAATACTGATGACTTATGTCTGAAGTTAATTCACATAATTAAGACAAAACTCAACTTTCCTGAAGAAAATATCGGGTTGTATTTTAGCAGGGGTGTGGGAGGGGATTAAATCCTGTGGGCTATCATATAGAAAACGTTTTGATCAGTGTCCTGCAAAATAATTCTGAATAACATGAACCTTATTCTTTTGTAGTGAGAAATTAAATTGCTCTAATGTAATTAGCTGGATTTTAAGCAGAATTTTGCTTTTCTGCTAACAAAACATTTGGTGTACCATATCATTTCTACTTAAGCTATTGTTTTATATCCATGTTCCACAAACTTTAATGTGCACAAGAATCACAGGGGAATCATGTCAAATTGCAGATTCTTATTCAGTAGTTCTGGAAAAGGGCTTGAAATTCTGAAATGTTTATAACCTCCCAAGCTAGGCCAATAGTGCTGGTGCCCAGACCACATAACTGAGTAGCAAAGCCCTATATGATATGGCTATTATATTTCTTCAAATATACTAGGTAATTGAAACATTTTCAGTTTCATATTGAGATATTTTTTGATAGAGAATGTACTCATTAAATAAAATTGAATAAAAATAGATTCATAAACAGGTCTGTATTGAAAGAAAGTAACAGTTCATATCTGAATTTTTAAATATGCTAAAAGTAATCATGATTTAGGTTTGTATTTTTTAAAAAATTGATTTTACCTGATGGTTCCAGAGCCACATAAAACCTCTATGCTTCATTGCCATAGATATGCTAGTTCCTTTTTAATGGATATTTTTACATAGCTGATGATATCAGAAAACTGGAAAAACTTCCTGGCAATTTCTCTGTCATTTATTTGAATGATGAGATAGTTTCAAACAATAGTGACTTTAGAGAATAATTTAAAAGTACACACACACATGTGCCCTGTGCTCAAAATTCAATGTTCGTATGTAGCACTGCATAGGATGCACCTAGTTCAAATCCTCAATCAGCACGTATTTGACCTGCTGAGAACTGGCAGTGTTTTGGACCACCATGTGGCTTGCTTCCTAATGTACAGTAAATTTCTTTTAAAACGAAGGTCCGTGAGCTTTTTGACTTTGGCAGGAAGGACAAAACAGGAGCATAATGAACTATAAATTTTAGTGTATTTATGAGTATTTATAGCTCACTGCAAGGTTTTACTTTCTGTGTTTTTCATACATTTCGTCTGAACTTGGCTCTGGCAGCAGATTCAGTATGTTTGACCTTCTGACTAGAACAGTTACATCAGGTCCACATTAACTGGCAAATGTTTTATTTTGTGGAGAGAGTTGCAACATGGGGGAAGGTTAGAATAATTTTCAATAAAACACACTTTTGGTACTACCTTTTGGCAAAAGTTTGCATTTATTTTTTACTTCATTTTAAAGGCAAAATTAACAATTAATGTTAATTGTAACACTATTACTCTTTAAAATGCAGCTGTCATAATCTTTTAACTTTAATTATCATGTGCCCGTGTGAGAGCTTTTGAATGTCAAAATGCTTTTGAATGTGAAGGGACAGGTAACACTGCTTTATAGCCTTCTGCCTACTCTTGGGATTGTTTACCAATTGCATAGATTTGAATCTCTAGACCTAATTGTCTTGTACAGCTGCGGGGATGATTGTCTGAATTAACCGAGTTAGACTTGCTACAAAGACAGGAGAAATTTTATTGATTGACAATGATGTCTCTGCCACTTCAATTGTGGCCTAGTACTTCATGCGAGATGTATCTTTGCTATTCTAGCTTATTTTCCTTCACACCAGCGCCACATGGCCACAGTAGGATAAGAGAGCGAAACGCTGTGTGAGCCTTCCTCAGCGGCAGCAAGTCCTGCAGGCCTACTGGGGGGCGGAGGCCTGCTGAGAAAGGTGTCACAGAAAGGTCCACTCAAGCACCAAAAGTGTCACTCAAAAAGCCCTTACTAGGTGGCAGTGCTCAGGGGAGGAGTGTAGATTGGAACAAAATATTCTTATTTTCATTCAGTAGAGCAAAAAGTATTTACAATTGTGTTCTTCCAGATTAAGTACTTAAGGCCTCTTGTTTTTATCTCCTTTTACAGTTGTTTTTTTTTTTTTTTTCCTTAATCACCTCATTAATTTCCAGTTTGGTTTAAAATATTCAATAGGCTGGAACTATATGGCTCATTTGATTCTACTTTACTTATTTACTTTTTCAAAGCAAAATGGATAAAATCAATTAATAAATTTAAGCCTGTTTGCTATGATTTGGAGAGCTGTTAAATAATACATCTTCCTTTCTTCACTAAAGTGCTATAAAGTAATTCATCTGTGAGAATAAGGCAAAATGGCAGACTGTTGTCTTCCGAAGGCTTAAGTTCAGTTCTGCTCAGAGCCAGGATATGGGCTAAGCAGCCTGCACAAGGATTCTACCATAATCTATCAATGAAATTCTTAATTGCTGGCTTTATTACTTATATGAAAAGCATAAACAATTAATCAGTATTCTGATTCTCTTTTACATGTGTATAAATCTATTTTTATGATGATTCCTATGATGTGTTTGAGTTTTAAACTAAAACTAAATCTTGTGTAAGGAATGACAAAACCACTCTTCAGCATGAATTTGGAAAGTATAATGATTGATAATAGCATACACGCAGGCAAAGACACACAATCTGAAATATAGTCAAGTATGTTAGAATGAAAAAGTGCCTGTCTGATGGGAAGAATGGATAGGGTATGGATTAAGGCTAGTCAGGGAAAAGGAGTATGTTAATGATACCCAGGAGAAGAATGAAAGGGATTGCTAAATGCTCTAGGGAAGGAAGTCTCCAGACCCATCTGAGGTGGGCAAACTTCTGACTGTAATAATTTCCAACGTAGGTATAGCTTGTTCTCCTGTTTACAAAAGAGAAGTGAAAACACTAGAAAATAGGTGTTGAGGGGGTGGGGTGCAAGGAGAGGGACAGCATTAGGACAAATACCTAATGCATGTGGGGCTTAAAACCCAGATGACGGCTTGATGGGTGCAGCAAACCGCCATGGCACATGTATACCTGTGTAACAAATCTGCACGTTCAGCACATGCATCCCAGAACTTAAAGTGTAATAAATAAATTTTTAAAAAAGAAAATAAGCTTTGAGTAGCACAGCTCAATCAGTATGTGGTAGTAAAAATAATCTACTCAAGGATGTCATGGGTACTGAGTTGTATATCATAATTAAAGTGCTTAGACCAATGCCTGGGACAGTTAGTGCTCAACACACACTGGATATAATTTACATATACATACAGACACAGCTAGTGAAAGATAGAGATATATACTACATGTATATGCCATTTATGAAAGAAAAAATAAATAAATCACAGAAATCTACAAAAGAAATTTACACAATTTTGCATAAGGCTAGAAATGTTTACATTTTCTGTTTTATTTTTTAGTTTAAAATTAAGTAGTTACATGCTCATTGTAGAAAAGTAAAATGGCACAGAAGTTATACAATAAAACATTATAATGTATACATCTTTTAGCAATTTTTACAGAATTTTTCTATTTACACATATATATATACATACACTGATGTGTATATATACACACACAAATAAATAATTCTTACTTTACATTCATAAGCACAAATGGGCTCAGATACATTTTATCTCTATATCATTAGCTGAGTAGGAATAAGCAGAAGCTTTACATGAAGATATTTTGGTCACACACACTTGTATTACAACTTTATTACTTACAGTGTATTAGCCTAACATAGTTGATTTCTTTTAGAAGTATATCTTTATCTATCTATCTATCTATCTATCTATCTATCTATCTATCTATCTATCTATCAATCATCACGGAGGAATCCAGTAGTATAAACATAGTTCCTATAACAAATACCCAGTGAAAGATATTTTATAGTTTCCTCTTAAAACTCTGCATTAATGACCTAATAATACTCTGTGATAGCTTTTGGAAAATGTGTGAAGTTTCTGACAGTATGTCAACAAAGTGTCAAATATTGTGAGCAAGAAGCTATGAACTGGAATCATAGTGTCACCAAGTGTTAAAGCTGGAGGGACCTTAGACCCCCTTCATGTTGAAAGTAATGGGGCTGAAGCCCGGGAGGATTTAGTGATTTGTTCAAGGTCACAAACCGAAGAGTAGAACTTTGGTCCCCTGGTTTCCAGTCCTCATCTCTTTTAGATTTCTAATTTTGCTTCTAACTAGATTTATTGTTTAATTTTATGTAGAACAAAACACAGATTATAGAGTAGAGTCAGAGATTTTTGGGAATCTGAGTCATTTTAAAGGTCACTCATTTCTTATTAGTCAGAGTAAGTAGCTATCTATCCCGATCATTATTTAAGCATTTATTCCATGTAACTCCCAGTGATATTACTTTCCCTTTATTCCATGTAACTCCTAGTGATATTACTTTCCCCGACAATGAGAAGCAGTAGTCATAGTTTTGAATAAAACTCATCCCTCCCTTTAAATCTACTTTTTGTTGAAGGAAGTATTTTTTGCCTTTCTTTCTTGCACTCTAGCTTTTTAAATAGACATACCTTTTGTCTTTGTACTACTAGATCATGACAGTCAAGTAAATAGAAATTATTATCGCAAACACAGGCACACAAATACATGCAAATGCCCACGCATGTACACACAGACACACACACACATACACACACACACCCCACATGAAGCATTTGACAGAGGCTGAGCACTTTCACATATTCTCACCATAATTGCAAATTAGTTGAATGTTCTCAAAAGTTCACTTTATAGATGAGAAAACAGAGTTAAAGAGTCATAGTTTTTCCAAAGTAAAGGCCCAAAACTAGGTCTTTTCCTTTCAAAATACATAGACATAATGGATTATAGATCTTTAATGAACAATTGAGATAAATGAGACTATTTTAAAGAATACTAAAATCTTTTGTATAATGGTTCTGTTTTCATATTTGGATCCTTTATATGAGTGTCTGCATTAAGAATTACCCATAATAAAATAAAATCTTAATTTAACAAAATTAATAACACAAATTAATATGTAGAAATTAACAAATTAATATAAAGAAACTTTATAAATCATAGACTTTTAAGATGATCAAATAACCTTGCTGATCATCTAGATATAAAAGAAAATTAAAATAATATTTTTACCTACTATTTAGTGATAAGGAGTAATATTTTGTATTAGAAAATCCAAACTTAGACCAAAATTTCTGTAGTTTAAATTTAATATTTTAAATTCTGAATCTTCTTTGAAAGATAAAACATATATTTTTTCAAATTTTTATTTATTTAATAAACAAGTAAAAATTGTATATACATATGGTATACCATATGATGTTTTGCTGTACGTATACATTGTGGAATGGCTAAATCAGGCTATTTGTCATGTCCATTACCTCACATAATTATCTGTTTGTGGTAAAGACACTTAAAATCAATTTTTTAGCAATTTTCAAGTATACAATATATTGTGGTTAACTGTAGTCACTATGATGTACAATAGAACTCTTAAACTTATTCCTTCAGTCCAGCTGAAGTTTTGTGTGCTTTGATCACCATCTTCTCAATCCTTTCACCCCTGCTACTAATTCCCAGGACTCTGGGAACCACTATTTTACTCTCTGTTTGTGTGAGTTCAACTTTTTAGGCTTCCACATTTAAGTGAGATCATACAGTATTTGTCTTTCTTATTTCACAACCTAGAGATAATGATCTCTAGGTTGAATTATGTTGTCTTAAATGACAGACTTTCCTTCATTTTCAAGGCTGAATAGTATTCCATTGTGTATATATACTACATTTACTTTATCCATTCATCCACTGATAAACATTTAGGTTGATTCCAGGTCCTGACTCCTGTGAGTAATGCTTCAATGAACGTGGAAGTACAGATGTCTCTTAGACATACTGATTTCCTATCCTTTGGATATATACCCAATAGTGGGATTGCTGGATCATATTGTAGTTCTATTATTAGTTTTTTGAAGAACTAACTTTGAATATTTTAAAATTGACATTGTGGTCAAATATATTCGAAGTATATTTTTATTTATAATCTCAAAGACATCTATCTTTAATTTAGAATGATCTTCAATAGGGTGGTATCACCTTCACTCTGTGTTACTATTTTACCTTTCCTCCTTTAGCCATTTAATGAGTTAACAGCTTGTGCCAGAGTCTTTTACAATGAAAATGATGAGTCATGGTGTTTGTGATGAGTCCTGGACTAGGAGTCGGAAGACCTGTGTTTTATTCCTGGTTTGTCCGATAGCTTGCCATATGCCTTTAGTGAGATCATTTACATTTGTGAGTTTTAGTCTAGTCTTCTATAAAAAAGGTGTGAGACTAGATGATCAGAAAGGTTCTTTGATCATCTTGAAAGTCTATGATTTATAAAGTTTATTTCTATATATTAATTTTGTCAAATTAAGACTTTATTTTATTATGGGTAATTCTTAACGCAGACACTCATATAAAAAGATCCAAATATGAAAACAGAGCCATTTTACAATTACTACACATGTATGCCTCCATGAAAATACAGTCTTATAATTCCTAGGGCTTTGTTAACATGCTACCAAAGTAACTACCTTCCTAGGGCTTTGTTAACATGCTACCAAAGTAACTACCCTCCTCAATGAAAACAATTTGTACATCTTTAAGATAAATTTGTGTTTAATGTAATTACTCAGTGATAAATTTATTTAGTTAAACATGTGAGTCCAAATGGTACCCTAATTTAGATGAGGTGTGGACATTGAAACTTAAATTATAAGACAAAATCTTGAGGCCATACACTATATTCACTCTTCACAATATGTGGGCTCAGTTTGGTGACATTTCAAAACATGATGATGGATTTAGTGATACCAAGATTTGTCAGCAATTCCCTACATATAGTCTGAAACACATATGAAATACTATGAACCTCCAAGAACTAATAAACCTACCTACATGTTTTTAAGATCATACATAGCATACATTTCAAGACCCGAATTGTGTTACAGGTTTTAATTTTTGAAGCCAATTTGCATAACACACTTTCTGACATCAAAAATGGTGAATAAGATCTGGTATTTTTCTGTTTGTTTAAACATCTCTAGCAAAGGGTTAACATAAAGATATATTTAGTTTTTTGGAAACATTTACAGAGTAGAATGCCTATTCAGTTCAAATCAGAAAATGCAAAATGTTCATGGCCTTTTATGCGTACATAGATTCCCAGGATCTGTTCACACTGCTGAGTCCATGGCAGAAGTTTTGGTGGTCAGTCTTACCTAGTCAACCTTTTATTCTCTTCTGTTGCAGAGGAAACCTGCCATCCAGTAGGTATTGATAAAATCATAATTCTACTGCTCTTTAATATGCTAAAAATCCACTGTACTAGTTTTCTGTGGCTGTCGTAATAAAATTACCACATACTTGACTAAAAACAACAGCAATTTAATTCTCTTGCCATCCTGGAGGCCAGAAGTCTGAAGTCAGTTTCTCTAGGCCGAAATCAAGTTATTGGCAGGGTTACATTCCCTCCACAGGCTCTAGGAGAGATTCTGCTCCTGACTTCCAGTTTTTTGCTGGAGGCTGGCGCTTCTTGACTTGTGGCCACATCACTAATCTCTTGTCTTTATGGTCCCGTTGCCTTCTCCTCCTCTTCTGGTTTTCATGCTTCTCTCTTCTAAAGCTTCTTGTGATGACATCTGAGTATCTGAGTATCCATTCAGATAATTCAGGATAGTCTCTTCATCTCAAAATCCTTAACTTAGTCACATCTGAAAAAAAAATTAGCATATCAGGTAACATACATAGGTTTGGGGGAGATGGAAAGTATCTTTGGATGTAACTTTGGGAGCTGTTACCAGCCTACCACATCCATTCTTCAGTTATTCAGTACTTTGTGTTTAATGGGTTCTTAAACTGCACCAGGTAAAAAGACTCCCTGTTACTTAAAAATTTGTAAGTCAGTTATAGAAAATTCACATATACATGCGATAACTTAAGAAGAGTATAAAGAAGATGGGAGACAAGAAATAAAGCATAGTTACTATTTAAGACCAAGGAGGTAAATTTAAATTACACTAAGGTATTATTTAATACTTAAATTTAATGTAAATAAAATATGACAATTAGAGTGGATCAAGCATTTTTCAAAACCAAGTTTTTAAAAAATAAAATCTTTTAATGCTGCTTTAACTGCGACTGCTGATTTGCTTTTACTCTTGCTGTTTCCGAAGCTTGGAAATGCGTTTCCTTTCACCTACTCATTATTTCCTTGTTGTCTTTCATGTCTCAGCTTCAATGTTACAACAGCAAAATGGAGGCTGAATCATATAACCTTGATATATTTTAAGTAGCTCTAATCACTAATGAAGATTTTAATTACTTGTTTGCTTGTGTTAGCATCTCACTTCCCTCCCAAGAAGGTATCTTTATGAAAGTTGAGATCTTTTCTATAGAATCCCAGCCCCTAGAACTGCAACTGGCATAACAGATTTTTATAAGTATTGCTTAGTAAATTAGAGACTCCCTAAACATTTAATTCAGAGGTCACTTTCTCCAGGAAGAATTCTTGAACTAACTGCGCAGGAGAAATTTCTTCTTCTCTATGCTCCCATCTTCCTCTGCTTGTGCTTAAAACTAACATTCGTCAAGTTGCATCATATTAACTTGTTTGTACGTCTATCTTCTGAGGATATTGTAAGTTCCTGGAAGGCAAGGATTTTATCTTAGGCTGCTTCATATCCATAAGTTTATATTCATACTGGTGCTTGGCACATAAAAGTCACTCAATGAATATCTTTAAAATGAATTACTCTTTGAAAACCATGAAACTATCATAAAAACAGTTTGTTAAATCTATCTACAATAGTTTTATGCATCAGGATGACTAGCCTATAGTACTCAGTTATTTAATCAAATACTAATCTTGGAGTTACTGTGATTTTATTTTGTAGATGTGGTTAACATCTATAATCAGTTGACTTTAAATAAAAGAAATTGCCCTCTTTAATGTGGGTAAGGCTTATCCAAACAGATTGAAGGTCTTGAGAGCAAAATTCAGGATTTCTCAGAAAAGAAATTCTGCTTCAAGGCTGCAACATTAACTCCTGCCTGACTTTTCCTACCTTTGGGCTTTCTCTCTCTCTGTCTCTCTGCCCCCTCTCCCCACTCTTCCCTCTCCCTCTCCCTCTCCCTCTCTCTTTCCCTCTCCCTCCTCCTCTCCCTTTATACTATCCACCTTTCCATTTAAACCTAACTTAGGCCTAACTTAGAGCAGTGGTGAGAGTTTGACCATATCTAAACAGATTAGACATGAAGCAATTCAGTAACCTTTCGAAGTCATGACAGTAGAAAATTAAAACTGAAAATAATATGTCCAGAAAGGAAATGAAAAATAAATTGACCCTGAAAAAATTAAATGAAGAACTAAATAACAATTCAGAAAAAATAAAAGATGAATTGACATTATAAACTATTAGAAAGTTTATATTATATTCAGTAGCATTTACTTTAAAAAGTAGGGTAGTACTAAATGGTATTTTAAAATAATTTTTATGCTGCAGATTCTTAAAAAATATATCAAGTTATTAGTCATATACCATAAGAGAAAAGGGATATCTTGATCATTTTTTGAGATACTTTACAATTAGTTTGTAACTTCTCATGAAGTGAACTTTTCACTTCAGAGCATTTCAGAGCACCTACTTCAGAGCACCTCCACTGTGAAACTTGACCAGGAAATGAGGCAGTTTCCATTAGAAGTGGTTCCTTTGAGGCTGTCTCTACTACAACTGAGTAATGAAACTTTATGGTGTGGCTGCATCTCAGAATCCCAGGCACTGACTTCCTTCAGTGGCCTGGAATGAAGAAGATAAAAGCTGGTTATTCTCAGCTCTCACTTTTCCTACTCTATTTCATCCAAAATGAACCTTCCTTTTCAAAAGCAAGGCACGATATTCTATCCACACTGGATAAAACTAAGTAAATAGATTTCCATGTTAGCAGAATTTGAAAAGAAACTGTATTTTATAGTCAGGATCAAGTCAGGATCACTTCTCCAAACATATTTCATGTGTTTTGGTATTGATATTTAGACATGTATTTTTATTATCTTTTTTGTTTTAGATTTTTTTTTGCAATAAGATCATAAATAAAAAATTATGACTATTGAGAACTCTGTTGGGATTTTGATATACTAATAAAAAATGACTCCAGTTAAGTAGGTTTGATTAAATCTGACTTTCCAGATGAAGACAAAACATGTCAAGAATCAGAAGACTTTACTTGGTTTTTCAGGGAGTTGGAACCACAAAATAGCCTTCCTTTACTGGAAAGAACTTTGAGGTGACTAGAAAAGGCAAGGTGCAACGGATGTCATGGACTAAAGTAAAGAGTAGAGGCCAGCGATTTACAGCTCGAGCATTTCAGACTCAGCATGAGCATTTCAGATTCATTATGTCTAAAACCTAACATCTTCTAGAAATTGGCCCCATTCCTGACCTTCTAATGTCCATGAATAACTCCACTCTTCTCCAGTTCTGGGCTCATGTCATTTTTCACTCTTCCTCAATTGTTCCTCTAAATCTAAATCCTCTCCATTAATCATTTTTTCTAGTTAGGTTATTTGTAATTTTTTTCCGAATTGGTTTGTTTTACTGCAATCAACTTAATCTGATTTTACACTATTGTATTGGCCTTTAACTAGATATTCTGACATCTAATCTCCTACTTCTTCAACTTTTTGTGCATTCACAGTGACCCGATTAATCTCTCTATAATGCAACTATCAGGCTTACTTACCTTAAAAATTTTAAATATGCCTATGGATTATAAGCAGGATAGTCAAGATCCTTTCATCTGTCACTCTGTGTTCTTCCAACAAGGACCTTACCTCCTTCTTATATACTTCTACTTTCTAACATGCCAAATAAATATTCTCCTGCTTTCCAAACACAATTCAGTGTATATCAGCACTTTACTTTTGAATGTGTCCAGTGTAAATTCTATATAAATACTATGCCTCCTTTAGAAATGGAGCCAGAGATGTCTTTGTTTAAGAAACCATGGTTTAGTTCCAGCACAAAACAACAAAATCCACATCTGTCTCTTTTCCTGTGGTGTGTATTTACTGACACATAGCAAAATGTACTAGAAAGAATCATATAGGTTGGATTCTGGCTCTGCCATATGCCAGCTTTGGAATACAGGCAAATGACTTAACCTTTCTGTCTGTTTCCTCATCCATGAAATTGGGATTAAAATATTTACTTTAGTGTAATTGTTTATCTCAGTTGTTTATTATTATTTATTGCCTCTCTCCCTTCAATGGAATATAATCTTAAGAAGTCAAAAATGTTGCCTGTTTTGTTAACTGCTATTTCCTTCAACACCCTGAGTGATGTCTGAAACAGAGTAGGAAATCCATACTACTTGTTGAATGATAAACGATTAGCACCTGGTAAGGGCTTCACAAATGGTGGCCATAATCACCATTGCCATCATTCATTATACATCACCTTTTAATGCTGCCTAGCATAGCTATTTATTTTTCAAGCGAAATCAAGGTTATTTCTACTTTATAAGTCTTTAGTAACTACTTGGTGATTGTCCTGTCCAAAATTGTACCAAAGCTCATATTATCTAAGATTACATGAAGTTCATGATTTGAGGAAACAAATCAAAGTTTATTTAGTGGCATTTTCTCCCTAAGGACCACATATTCACATTTTATTGCTAGTAATCCAACTAAAGATTATCAGCTGCCTCTAGGCTCTTTATGCCATACATATTTACTTTTTTAGCAGCCATTTTTAATTATTTTTGATTCCTCTTCAAAGCCCACAAGATAATAATATGTCACATTTTAATAGCGCCTTAGAGAAAATTATTTCTGACTAACACATGAGTGTTTAAATTTACAAGACATGTATGTAGGAAGTGATGATATTATTAGGAAGTCAAATTTACAAGACATAGATATAGGAAGGGATGATATTATTAGTAAGATTCTTCCATGAAATTTCAGTGGTACTGTTGGAACATCAATTTAAAACAGCTAACCTTTCTCTCAATCCAACCAACCTGGAGGATAATTTTTCAACCATCCAATGGATCAATTAGTCTTATTTCACACAAAAATACATTTTTGGAGGAGAAGAGGTCTTATCTTTAGCTACACTCAAGCTATACTGCAGCTTGAGTTTATTACATTCAACTCCTTCCTGTGTAAAATTTGATAAAGAAGAAATCAGGGCAAGCATGACTAGCAGTGGCTCATGGAGTCTGGCCACTTCTGCATCAGGAAGATATGCAACCCACCAGGAAAGTACAAGACCTTCCCGTTCTGGTTCACACAGACTATTCATCTACACAGAACTAAAAGCTAGGTATTATTAATCCCAATTCATAGACTGAGTTATTGAGATTCAGTGAGGTTAATCAACTTGTACAAAGTCCTGCTTCATACTCGGAAGGCATTTATTTGCTTATGAAAAATCAGGTACTTGGACAAGTAGAATCAATGATTGGCTTTAAATAATTTTTTTGTACATTTCTTTAACAGTATCTATAAAATCATTTGTTTTGCTATGAATTAAAAAGCAACCGTTTAAGTTCCTCTACCAGCTACCTGTCTTCAAGTGCAGATATACACAGGATGAAAGAAAGAGGAGAAAGCAAAAGTATTTGATCAGGAATCATAGTGATACTATCTTATATTTGTACTCGTTTAATAATTTTGGCTGAATAAATAGTATCTTAAAAAGAGAGTAATGCTATATGAGCAGAAATTTTATATAAATATCTAGTAAGCTAGCCATGAATATTAAACAAAAGTTGTCCTTTTTTATAAAAAGTAACAATTAAAAGAATATTTTTTCTTAAATCACAAAATTATGTCTCTGAAATTGGAGCTCTTATACTTTTTGTGAGTCTTCCTTATTATTTTATAACTGTAACATGAATATAGATTCCAAATATTGTGATTGAAAATCCTAGAGGGGATTTTTGTGAAACTTAACAGCAAAATGTAGTTGACACTCATTCTCTGTTACCCTAGGGCTATAGTTTTGCTACAGTTTTGATCATAGTCAGAGTGGATTCATTCCTGTCAGCATGGTGAATGTTATACTCATATCACAGGTATATTTTACAATCCTTTTCCCTTTTTTAAGTACAAACAAAGTAAAAACAAATTCAGTTATACTATAAAATTTCAACCAAGATCTAAAAAACATATATATGAAACAGATACAGGCTGAAATCTGTCCCCTTTCAAGTCTGGTTGTCTGATTAAATTTACTGTAATGCTATTATTGATGTAAATATTAGCATGCATTTATGCATACATTTATTTACTTAACACAATCACTTTAATACATCATGATAAATAGAAAATCAGAACAAAAGTTACGTATTTATCAATTGCCCTGTAATTGTAAGAAAGCAGTGGCTGTGTGTTACTAAACCTTACAATCAGTGTAATACATTATATATCATCTTTTAGCTTTAAAACATGTTTTAAGACCCTATTCCCTATTGCCCAGGTATTAGACACCAATGACAGTTGCTTTCAATTTTTTAAAAAAGTACATTCCGATTGTAGGTTCCCAAGAAGGTTAAATATAAATTAGTCATAAAGCCAATGGAATAGACAGGAAATTATTAGGCTGTGTGATTATTTCTAGATTTATAGTGTTTTAACACTACTAGTGTTTAATTAAGGAAAAAAGGAGTCAATTTTATTTTATGTGATTATCTAAGACCTCAAAAATTAATGTTCTTCTTACTCTGTAATGCTGTAGTTCTAAAGCTATGTTGAAGACAACAAAGTCCTATTTGATAGTCTAGCCTTTCAGCGAACAGCTCTTCTTCCTGTCTTTGATGTAGGAATGGTTTATTTAATCAATTATTAATCAAAGTTATGGCATTCTTCTTATATATTTAGGTAAAACTAAAAGATGACTTTCCCAAGCCTTTTTGCTTAAATAAAAGTTTAAATAGACTGTGCAAACACTTGACTTTGACAAGGCAGATATTGGAGTGATTTAAGTTTTAGAGAGTTATGGTCTCAATTGGATGCTTAGATGAAAAGGAATGTGTGTGTGTGTGTGTGTGTGTGTGTGTGTGTGTGTGAGTGTGTATGTGTGTGTCTAGTGAGATTTTCTAGCAATAGATGATGAGCATGTGCCAAAGTATCCAGAACACTTTTGATAACCTTCCCTCTGATAACAAAAGCCAGTACAGATAATTTGATTAGTGTTTTCTTTGCACAGGTGTTAAAGTTGACAGGAAACAGCTGAAAGACACACATAGTGGTGCAAGCTGGGCAGCTGGACACTTTGTGCATGGAGAATCTTGAGCATTTGGTAACATTTGGCAGCTTAACACAGAAAAAAATGACTGCTAGCAAAATCTCAACTGCTGCTAATTAGCAGCAATGAACTGTGGGTAGGACAGTGCATTTTAATGTGAGAAGATTTTTACAGTAACCACCACACTAAGGGGCGGGGGGGTATAGAAAGAAATGCTCCCTAGCTGACCCTAGTGGCAATCCAAGCTGCATATTGCAATAATCCTGTAAATTACTATGCTTTCTTATACAGTAACTTGGAGTTAATTAGTAATTTAACATTCCTCTACACTATTAAATGTCTTTTTTGCATTATATTATGTTGTTTCATGGGCTTACCTTAACACTAATGGGGTTTTGTTATATTTTCTCAAAACAGTAACAGTAAAATAAAACTGAGCTAGAAAATTAATTAGTTATCTTTTTACCTTTGATTTACCTGTTATTAACAATTAAGTGGTGGTACACATTTTTTAAGTAGTTTCAGAGGTTACATTGAGATGAATATACTTCCAGAATATATTAGAGAGGAAATGTGAATAAAAATGAATAGTGTACATTCTTCAAGTGACTGTGCCATAGATGCAGAATGCAACGCAAACATATTTCATATTTCTGCTGTAATAGAGTGGTTTAGTAACATGGGTGGCAGAAGGGAAGGAGGAATAGAGGTAGAAAAGGAAAGCCTATTTATCTACATTTTCTAATTAAAAAAAAATCTTTGTAAAAAAACATCCATACCATTCTTGAGTTTATGTCATAAATGTTAATGTACTGGAGTGAAGCAGTAGATTTTAGCATATAAGAAAAATATGCACACTTTTGTAGCTTTGTAGTTTGTAAATGCCAGAGGATTTTGTAGGATTCTGTGATGAGGGAAATGTGATACTCAAAAATTTAGGTAATATAAATTAATGCAAGTCATGATAACTTTCAAATAGAAAACTCTGAGATGAGGGATTGTGGTAAATGAAATTATTCTGAATATTTGAACAGAAGAAAGAGGTTAAATTTGTTAGTATGGTGTTTTCTTAAAATTTTTTAACTAGCCACCTCTTTCTCCTCCTGCAATTCTAATTTTCCTACTGAATGAAGCAGACAAATAAAACAGTATTGCGTGCTTGCACTTTAAAAACTGTTCTTATGCATTTGAAATGGAAATTCTACTGTAGTTGTGTGTGTATATTAAAGATAAAGAAAGTGTTTTTATTTGTCATCTTAAAGATCAATGTGAACTTGACGGTGGAACAATTTAGTAAAAGCAAGGCTTCAGAAGAAGAAAAGCTACGGATGTACGTGGAAAGGAATGAATTCAACACAAAACACTTCCAAAAGATTTCGTCTCTTGGGGCTCCCTCTAAAAGTGTCTGCTACCATTTAAAACCCCATCCTTTGCAGCTGGATTTGAACATACCATAAAAAATTCATCCACGCTTTAAGAGATTTCTGCTTTTCTGTCCTCTCTATTGTTAGACAAATTGAAGTGTGCACTCGGAAGGAGAGTGGCAGTGAACTGCGAATTTATTTACTCATTCGATTCTAATATTGAGAGAATCTACTCTCTCCGTTCAAAGGGTAGAGCAACAATGCAAGTGACATCAGGTCACCCAGCACTTCATAGCTACCTGTGAGATAGAATTGTTCTCCTTGCAGATAGGAAGTGACTGAAACCTCTTTTTCTCATCAATGTCTATTATGATTGATGGCTCTATGGTCACATTGAATATGCCCTTTTTAAATAATTCACAATGTCATCACCATAGTACTAGTTGATAACTAGCCTGTTATTTTTACCTTTGTTCATTCACTATCAGAAGGTTAGATAAATTAAGTACTGTGGATTTTGGTAGCATTATAACCAACCAAAGTAGACTGTTTATAGCCCAACACAACAACAACAGCAGCAAACATTGATTTTATTTTTTACTGGCACTCTGAATGTTCTCTCTCTCTCTCTTCCCCCAGTGAGTGCTAAAAGGAGAATCAAAAAACGCAGAAGCACTTGTAGAATGCTTTAACTTGAAACCACACTTCGGTATTAATTTTCAATATAAAAAGCAGTCACGCTGCATTGAGATATATGAAATTTTACATATTCTGTACTTATTTAAAAATAACCTATCATATTTATTTAATGTGTCCATAATAATAAGATTTATAATTTACTTCCAAATATCTGATGCATGAGTTGTTAAACCAGCATCTGTACTAAACAGCAGAAAAAACATTTATTTAAAATGTAATGCTTGATATCGGGAGTACACTACATAAGAAATAATATAATGTTTCAGTTATTTTCTAAGTCGGTTGGAAGTCAGAGTTTATTTAACTTTTGAAATGTGGATGCAGGTCATCAAAAATTCTTCATTTTATAAGATACAAATGATTATATAGCAGTTTTGACCAGTGCTAGTTATTAAAATGAGTAACAATGTGCCTTTTATAATGCAAATTTTGTTGTGTTACACATAAATTGTTCAGAGGTCAATTATACAAATTCAAAATATCAAACAAAGGAATTGACTTATGTCGCCTTAAATAAACAAACTTTCTTTAGATTTTAATTTTAACATATTGTAACATAGTAACATATTATTTAACAATATAATACAATATTTAACATATTGTAACATAGTAATTCAATATATTTTATTTGTGCAAGTCTCTCCACAGAGTACAAATGCTTCAAATCTCAGATTAAGAATACTAATTTTCTTTTCTTTTCTTTTTCTTTTTTTTTTTTTTTTTTGAGACAGAGTCTGGCTCTGTCACCTAGGCTGGAGTGCAGTGGCGCGATCTCAGCTCACTGCAACCTCCGTCTCCTGGGTTCAGGCCATTCTCCTGCCTCAGCCTCCCGAGTATCTGGGACTACAGGCGGCCGTCACCACGCCCGGCTAATTTTTTGTACTTTTTAGTAGAGACAGGGTTTCGCCGTGTTGGACAGGATGGTCTTGATCTCCTGACCTCGTGATCCGCCCACCTCGACCTCCCAAAGTGCTGGGATTACAGGCGTGAGCCACCACGCCCGGCCTAAGAATACTAATTTTCTTAAAACTTAGATATGCTACACATATTCAACCTACAATAAGTTATATAATTTTCAGAGATAAATTATGGGCTTAATAGAATTGTGTCTTTATAAAAAAGTTTAACCTTGGTGTTTTATTTTTAGGGTCCTAATTTTGGATGTTTATTATTTGTTGATTTTATTGTCCAATTCTGTTTCTCAAAGTAACAATGTCAGGTGGAATGAAAAAATATAAAGTGAGTCTAGACTTAAAGTATGTGCTTAAAGTTTCAATATGTTATCATAAATAAAAGAGGTCGAATTGCTAGGTAAGAGCTGTCATGTTATCAGAGATGCTATAATTGTAAGTATAGAGTGCTATTCGTTCATTTACTCAATAAATATTGGCCACTAGGAAATGGAGAGATAGTTTATGTTCTATCAGGGAAGACAGACAACATATTTTATTTTTAAAATTAAGGCAACCTCAGATAGCAATACATCCTTTGAAGAAAATAAAGCAAGGTGATGTGCTAGAGAGACATTGGGGAAAACAGGTCTTGAGAGCATTATTTAGACTGAGTGGCCAGGGAAATCCTGTATGGGTGAGACTGAACTGAGAAAAATAATGCACAGGTACCAATCATGCAAAGATCTGAGGCTAGAGAATTCTAGATCAGCAATTCCTAGATTTCTATTATGACAAAAACAAACATGGCATTTCAGAATGACTAGAATGATGAGGAGAAAGCCTAGATAAGATGAGGTTAGGAAGTCAGGCACAGACCAGGGAAAATGCTGCATTTAGGTGCTAAGACATTTGGATATCACTGTATTCTATACACAGTGAAAAGCCATTGAAAGGTGTTAAGCAGGATAGTGATGTTATTTGGTTCCTGTTTTACAAAAAATTCCTAGCTGTAGAGTTAAGACATTTGAAGCCTTGCTGTCACCTCCAGTGTGTGCTACTTAACTTCTGGGAGCCTCCATTACTTTGACTCCAGTATTGAGTAGTGCCAATAAGAAAGATAGATAAGAAAGTGCCTAACACAGTGCTTGGCAACTTGTAAAGGTTCAATGAATATGAAATCTCTTTAGTGTTCTTACCTTTGGTTGTAAAGTTTCAAAATGTCTAAGCACAGGATTTGGACACCTTATCACTATGAAGGTTAATTAAATCTCATTTTAATATTAATTTATCTTTTTGAGAAAATGAAGTAACAAGTTGATCAAAGACAGTTACTTGTTTCACAGGTGCTATCCATTAAACAGCTATAGGTATTAGTAAAATAATTACATTTATGGAGACCTTAGCATGTCCTAGATACATCCTAAGTTTTTTGCATACATTTGCTTATTTATCTTACAATACAGACATGAATTTATGCTATGATTATTCTATTTTACAGATGGAGAGAGGGCCACAAGAGTTATATAACTTTCCTAGGTCATAGCAACAGAAATAAGATATTAAAATGAGGGTTATTTCTTCAAAACTAGTATCTTAACAATAGTCAGGGCTTAGGGAATTAGTGAACTTAAACATTTGAGATTTAATATAGTTAATATATATTCTCAATTTAGAGGTCAACTGATACATACATAAAATGAAATTTTGATTTGTTATTATAAAACAAGTGGCTTAGGCTTTAAAAAATATAGTAAAGAATATAAAATGAAAAGACTGCTGAGTTGAAAACAATCTTTTTCAGACTCCCCCTTTTAAAAAGCAATTTTATTTTAAAAATGATTATTTTGAAGTAGTTTTATAAATAATTCAAATATTTTCTCTTTATGTATTGTTGTTTCTTAACTTTTACCTAAATATAACCACATGGAACACGTGAAAAGTAGAACATAAAACAAATGGAAAAAACCTGAAAAGTATTTAACTAGATAAAAATGTTCTTAATTGAAATAAGTGTTATTTTCTTTTCCCTGTGATTAAAAACTCAATTTTACTGTTAAAAAATAGAAGTCAGCATTTTAAATATATTTAAGAGTCTATTATCACAAGAAATTCTAGCCAAAAGAGGTAGTGCAATGTTTTAAAAATTAAGGTTCAATTTTGTTTTTTTTATTTCATAAAACTTTAAAGAAGTGCTTGTACAAAGAGATGGGGGCAATTAGAGAGGAAGCTAAGAAATCAAAGATGTAATAAAGAGAGAATATGCTTTGAAATTTGTGGAAGCTTGAAAATCACTATTTGTTTTTACTTCAAATGAAAGAAAAAGTAACTACTCAGGAGCCTGAGGCAGAGAATTGCTTGAACCCAGGAGGCAGAGGTTGCAATGAGACAAGATCACGCCACTGCACTCCTGCCTGGGCGATGGAGCGAGACTCCATCTCAAAAAAAAAAAAAAAAAAAAAACAGAAAAGCAAAAAGAAAAAGTACAAGGGAAGACATGGAATAGTGGAAGCATGATTTCCTTGTAACCAATAAAATACATTTTATAAAAATAGCTCTTTAAAACGGGATTAAATAATCTTTAGCTATCCTAAAATTCCCGTGGCTTTCTATATAAATGGCCATCCTTTAGAATGCCATATTTGAGGCTTTGCCTAACTTAAAAACATTAATTTATTAAAATAATAACAATAATATTGTTGCCGTTTGACCACCATATTTCAGGTAATATGGTAGACAACCTGGGATATAAAAGTCAACAGTAATCAATGTCCAGCCTCAAAGTAGGAGAATTAAGACAACTATATGTAACACAAACCAATATACACTGGGCTTGGTGTGTTGAGCTGGTCAGTTCATATGGTGATGTGATAATCATTTCACTGTGGTGAGTTTAAAGTTGTAGTTGCCATTTTTTTTCAGGAAGGATTCAAGTATGGCTTTTTATTAATACAAAAATTATCTCTGTGTAACTTTTTCCATCAGTGAATATTACAATGTAATCTATAAAGATCTCACATTTCCAAGATGACTGATTGAATCTCAGTTGTTGAAGCATCACTAGTACTTACCTCAGCAGGGTTAAACTTGACAAGTGGTAAAAGAAAGACAAAGCAAAACAAATTAAGCAAACATCCAGACATGCATACATACAAATAATCCAAATAAACTAGAAAGCAATCCAGTATATCCCAAATAAATTTAAATTGGAAAACCCACAGTAAATATATGGAGCATTATCAATATGAGAAATGGCCAGCATAAATATGAGGGCATCATGAAGGTAGGAGAGTCCATAATAACAGTAGGAGGTTGTTCAAAGAAACATGTTAAGAAAGTGAAATACAAAGTTCTAAAGAGAGCCTGTGGAATGGAAAGTAAATTGGAGAATTAAAAAAAGGGGATGGGGAATAAGGAAAAGTAGGAAAGCAGTGCCATAAAAGGAAAAGAAAAAAATATATATCTTTGACCAGGCGCGGTGGCTCACACCTGTAATCCCAGCACTTTGGGAGGCTGAGGCAGGTGGATCATCTGAGGTCAGGAGTTCAAGACCAGCTTGATCAACGTGGTGAAACCTCATCTCTACTGAAAATACAAAAATTAGCCAGGCGTGGTGGTGGGCACCTGTAATCCCAGCTACTCGGGGTGCTGAGGCAGAAGAATCGCTTGAAACCTGGAGGCAGAGCTTGCAGTGAGCCGAGGTCACACTAGTGTACTCCAGCTTGCGCGACAAAAGCAAAACTCCCTCTCTCTCTCTATATATATATGTATTATATATATGTATCATATACATGTATCTCATATATATGTATCATATATTTGTATCATATACATGTATCTCATATATATGTATCATATATATAATCATATATATATGTGTATCTTTTCTTATTGTTCTTTGAAAAAATTAAAGAATTTACATTGGCCCCAATGATGAGACCAGCTTCAGTATAGTTATTTTTTGGGGGAGGGGGATATAGAAGGGACTGGTTATAGGAGGGATAAAATATAAAGTTAGAGTTTCTTAATTTGAAAGTTTGACAAGTATATTTTATGACAGTATTGGCACAATGAAAAAAAGGTATTTTGCTTGTTAAAAATATTTTAAATTTATATAATTAATAATTCAGTAAAACCATCCATTTACACTTTTAGCTGACATTTTGAAATATGCTCTGTGTGTGTGTGTGTGTTTATGAACTCATGGTGTTAATCACTCCCTACATAATACAGAATTATTTGGGACTTTAAAAATTGAGGAAAATTTGAGTAAAATTTTCTGAGGTGAATGTCAACAGCCTTGATACATGATGATGTTCACTTCTGAGAATATGCATAATTCCAGCCAGGTATCAAATCAAGCCACAACTGGAGATCTGAACTCTAAGAATAATATCAAAAAATAATTTGGTATGTGATGGCTGAAATGATCGCAATTTGAATAACATGCTGGTATTTACCTTACAACATATATGCATATAAACTACTAGAGTCTAATCAAAGTGAAAATAATTTTGAGACTGAATCAGTCTGGCAACAAAACATCAATTCCTTGAGCAACTAGACTCACTGCGCTATATAAAATTTTTCTAAAACAAAGATACAAGTATCATTCTGTCATTTCTAACACACTCTTTCTCTTACATAAAATACAGCTTTTTTAGTGTAGTATATTATCACATACTATCATTATTATTTTGTGAATATCGGAACCAGCAAAGAATGAACAGATCATCTGTCCAAATCCTCATTTATTACAGTTTTGTAGCAGCATAATAAACAAAACTTATAAAATCCCTGTCCACATGAAGCTCATAATATAGTTTCAAAAGATCAGGAAATCCAGAGTTTAAGTGACTCATAATCCTTATTTCTCAAGGTCTCTCTGCTACTAAATAGAAAATTGGGCCAAGAACTCAAGTTGCCTGACCTCTGATTTATTAATGTTTCTGGTACTCTGGCCATGAGAGTCAGAAGGTCTGCATTTGTGTTCCAATTTGCTATTCATTGACAAATGTTTTGGAAATGACATTTGTATATGACATTTTCATTAGCTTATATCTAAAAAATACAATTGTTCAAACAAATAGTATATGTATATACTTTTTGTCCTTTAATGAGTGCTTTTCTTATATATTAACAACAGTTTTTTATTCTTCGATGAAGAAGGCAAGAAACATGTACTTAAAAGAGTACTTCATGGTCCAATGATAACCCACAGGAAAAAAAAAATTACAAAAAAACACAAAGGTGCTACTCAGATTGTTAGATTATGTGCAAAATAATTGAACTAGGATGTCTATGAAATCTTTCCAAATAAAAATTTTAACTCAAATTTAAAACAAAATTATTTATCTTGTTACTGTAATACAAATTTCTTCAAGCTTTAAAAGCTGTTCAAGAAAATATGGTGGTAGTGAAATTAGCATTAAAACTTTGTAAGTTATTAGCTCCTATTAACTGACATTGGATATCTAGCCTTCTAAAGTATACTTTCTCTTCAAGATCTTTCTGTGTTGCTAATGTTTGTCTCTCACACACTTTGCTACAAGTCTACTACAGCAATTCTTGCCTAGTCTTTCGAGCAGGATCTTGTCTTCCAATGACTCTCCAAGCATCTCAGTCCCTTCTAGCAGTTGCCTCTATTCTGTCAGGAATTGCAGTTATCATCAATGTATCAGCAGGATGGCATTCTTTACCAGACCCTGATTTATTCATCTTCTTCAACTGAGGACCACATTCATTTCCTCTACTCCTTTTGGCACGGCAGTTCACCTTTGGTGGCTATACCATTCTTCCACAAGGTCAAAGGTAATTTTTCTCTCTGGCCAATAGGTTTACTCTCTTATTTGTCATACTGTTTTAGGACATCCGTAAGTGGTATTGACTGAACTCCAATGTTATAGAGAAAAATCTCTTACAATACTCTACCATGCTTCTGGTGATGTCTTAATGAGGTAACATACATACACTACAAAATTATTACTGTCTCTTGAGTTTTAGAATAACTAAGTCAGATGTATCATACTTAGCTACTGGTCAATGGACTCTAAACTCAAGCTGATGTTTTAACTTTATGCAATTTGAATAAAAGGATAACACTTTAAACAAAAAATTAAAAAGTGCGTGTCATTGACAGCTTTTAAGATTTATTTCTAAATACCAAGACAAAGAGCAAAAGATCAATACTTGAGAATCCATGTTCAAAGATCTTTTTTTCATCCTATGTAAGTAATCCTCTAGTGTCCTATGGATGACTAGCCTACTGGCAAGATATTAAGTACCAGAAGACATTCATCTGCCAACATTCAGGTTTTCTAATACAGAATCCTATGTTTACATGAATGACTTCTCTATTTCAAAGATATATGGAGAACGTGAGCACTCACTTTATTTTTCCCTTTTCTGTCTTTAATGGATAATGCATACATGTTTTACTTCTATTGACAGTGTAAAAACATTTGAAAATAAAATGTGTGGAAAATCTCATTGCTATTCATACAAACAAATGGACAACAAACAACAAAAAGTGTGAACAATAAAAAATAAGACTAACTTCATTATGGCTATTGACTAATGGCCTTGTCTAATCAAGATACATCAAGAAGCCCTGATCTAAGAACTGACTAGCATTATCCAAGAATTTTCTGGATGTGGCTGGAGTGTGAGAATTCCACATTGATTGTGCATATGTTTTAAAGGATTGATCTTCCACAAAAACAAAATAGAAATAAATTACCCTTATCCATAAGAAACAAATTATAAGCAAGATTGGTTTTCCAAAATCCACATTAGATGGGATTGTAGTGTCTGAATGGAAGTCTTTACTTTATGAAAATTATAATTATTTTGATTTTTGTCCACAATCAGCTTGAAATGTTGCAAAACTCTGCAGGTGCTCACTGTTATAACAAAACCATGGGAACAGATGGTGCAAGGTACCAGGCCAGCTCAAGGGATTAAATGTGAGGCTTTTGAAATTTAAAATTAAAGCTGGGTGATCTTGGGAAAACCTGCCTGCCAAACACGCTTGCTTAAAAAAAATAAAAATAAAAAATTTACCCAAATTCTCTTGACAAGCTTATTTACATTCGAATGACTAGGAAATATTAAGTAGTTATAAAGTACTCTTGGCAGGGTGCAGCCCACCTGATCAAATTAAAATATGAAATGCTCACTTCCATTATGGCGCTAAGGCTTTGCATGCAGTGACCCCCCTCTTACATTTAGTTCCTACCAGGAGCCAATTTCTTTGGACAAGTTGGTACATTTATAGGTGCTAAAATAAAGATATTGTAAGCACTGTCTCTTTTAAAAGGGCAGAGTGAAATGTTTGGTTGACTTACTAATGATAAGTTTAGGAGATTTACATCCATTGCTATGAGTAGAAGAAATGAGAAAAGAAAACATTCAAAAGTTAACATGCTCAACCAGCTTTAGTTCTCCTAATTACAAAATCCAGGTTCAAAATACATTGAGAGAAACATACTTAAAATATCAAGGTTGTTATATTTATTTTGGTATTGCTAGTATACTCTTTATAATAAAGTAATATCTTATGATGATACATATTAGAACAGTTGAGCAATTACTATGAAACACGAAGTATTTTTATATTAACATTAAGGTATTATCTATACTTACAGTTGTGGAAACATTCTCCATTACTTGCTACTAAGTATTGAAAACTTGAATACAACACTGAATGAGTTTCTTCTCAAAAGCCATTTTTTTTCAGTTTGCCAAATATATTTATGACTATCATCTAATCCTATTAACAATACCCTATGTCAAGGCATATGCAGTAATATCCATCTTACAGATGAAAACAACAGGTCCTTTCAGAGGGTCTGGAATTATAGCACATCACAGAGTTCTGAAATGACAAAGCCAGGATTAAGGCATAATGCTTTCTGTCGTAGTTAAGTGTTATTTCCATTGACTGCTTAATTTGTTCACAGATAACCTTGTAGTAGAGTGAGGCATTTGAAGATGTAGATGTATGTAGTTGAGCTTTTCTCTGTTCCTCCAGAAAATCTATCCAATGGCTTAACATTATGTTTCTTCTTTTCTGGGTTATAGTGTATTTCATGATCATGGGTGGGAATTCTTAAATTCTCTGGGAGAGTTTTTAGGCTTCTAAGAAGTTGAATGAGTCAGACATATATGCAAGATAGTAGTCCAGGCCTTTGAAACATAAGGATAAGTAAATCATAGACCCTGACTTTACGATAGTCATCATCTGAATTGTATAATATATCAGATAGCATGCTGAACATTTTCCATATTTGATTTTATCTAATTTCTCTGAAAATATGTTGGGTCAATATTGTTATTCCTATTTTAAACCATGAAGAAACTGAGGCTCTGCAAAGTTGATTTATTTGTCTAAATCCACAAAACTAAGAGTTGGGGCAGCTGGAATTCATATACAAGTGTGATTGACTAAAATTACTACATATTCCACCTCTCACAGAAGGGGAGAGAGAATATATACAATTAAAATAAAATGTGAGAAAGTGAGATGAAGTCTCATAATTGGAATCTAAATGAAGTAATATTGAATTATTCTGATTGGAGGACATTCTCATTACAGGTGGTGACATCTCAGTTGAGTCCTTGAAGAAAAACAGATTTTGCCTATTGGCCTAGAGAATGAATGGTTTCTAAGCAGGGGGTACAGTGTCACTAAAGCCACAGAGTCATCAAATTTCATGCTACATTAAGAGAAAGGAGGATATAAGTTTGGAAATCTTGATGGAAAGAAGAAATCAAAATGATACCCACGTAGGGCAAATTTGGGGAAGGAGAAGTTCAAGATCGTGCATTTCTTGGATTTTAGAAGACTGTTACCAGTGCTTGGGTAAGAGAAGCTAGTAGAGCCACTGTGGAGACAAAGCATTTTTCTTTGAATATATCTCTCCAAAATACCCCGTAAAATCTTTCTAAATTAAGCCTTAGGTTACATAGGAAAGCTTGGATATACTGGGGAAAAAAGTTACCTTGTTTATGATAATGTGTTCTTTCTTTTTAAAGTTACATAACATTTTTCTTTGCTACTATCTTCTCTGATGCATTATCAGCTAAAGCCCAGTGCTTCTCCATGAATAATATAATCTTTATTCCCAAGACTATGGAATAAACATATGTTATAGATATAGTAAGCAAGATTTGTCATAAACACAAAGTGTTTTGATGGACTAAAAATTAAAGGTTAATGAAGTCCACTGTTTTGTAAATCTTGATAAAGATTTATTTAGAGTAAAAGTATGAATTTTATTTATTAATCATTAGTAAGTGAATTTTTCTAGGGTTTTGGGTATCAGTGCCCAGTTTTTAACCTACTAATAATATTAAAATAGAAAAATGCCAGTAGAGGCTCTGCATTCTTAAGTCTGAAAATGAAACACCTGCTCAGCTTTATGTTTTTTTGCTTCACCCCTGTCTGCTTATAAGAATATTTTAAATGTCCTGAAATGTTGTAGCCATATCTGGAACCGCAATACCCAGTATAGCTTTGCTAAACTTGTGGTTAAATATGAGAGTAGACGCAGAAAAAATCATCGCAATAGAAAACCAAAACTATGCACCAGGCGCGGTGGCTCAGTCCTGTAATCCAAGCACTCTGGGAGGCTGAGGCGGGCGGATCACAAGGTCAGGAGATCAAGACTATCCTGGCTAAGACGGTGAAACCTCATCTCTACTAAAAATACAAAAAATTAGCCGGGCTTGGTGGCAGGCGCCTGTAGTCCCAGCTACTCAGGAGACTGAGGCAGGAGAATGGCGTGAACCCGGGAGGCAGTGAGCCAAGATCATGCCACTGCACTCCAGCCTGGGCGCCTGGGCGCCTGGGCGACATAGTGAGACTCTGTCTTAAAAAAAAAAAAGGAAAACCAAAACTGTGGAATAATCATAAATTAATTGCTGGGCAATTTTACTTTTAATCATTTTCCTAAATAAATATTTTTTGTGGTTGACCAGATCAACTGTAAAATTTCCTCATTACACATTAACATCTTAGCAACTGCAGTTCCTCATAGATCTTGTAAGAATAAATTGTCTATTTCTCTTTATTCATTGCAATACTAAGAAGTAATAGCTCATAAGCATTTAGAGAACAATAGACTCAATGTGGGGTGAGATAGAGATTGGGTTCACATTGTGTTTCAGGAATATTGTTAGTACCTGTTTTAATTGTTATGTTATTGGAAAGTGTAGGATACATAGACTTTCTGTATATTTAGAAATGATCATACATAATTACATCTTTTTAAGAATATTTAAGCACACAGAAAAAGGTGTCCACTTTTCACCCAGCTATAAGCTTCATAACCAGAGTAGTTCAAGGCTGAACAGACCATAGCAACCCTTTCAAAATCAATGCATTTTGCAAATCTGATAGTATTGGACCATGCTGACTTGTGCCTTTGTTAAAGCGTTAGATAACCTATTAATCATAACTTTATTGTTTCTATGCAAGATATGCCTAGAGGACCATTTACTCATATATTAGATGCACGTTATTTTCCTATAACTTTCTTTCTCTAAGAGTTTGTGTTCACTAACTAAATATGTTAGAGTGGAAAGACTTTGGAAGGCACAGTACATTCACTGTACAACTGAACTTCAAGATCTTGGAAAGGAGTGTGTTCAGGTTCAAGCAACCAGCAGATAATCTGATGGTAGCAGGTGCCAAAGGCCTGGGAGGACCTATCAGTGGCAGAGATCGCAGGTTGATGAGGTTTGATGACACTGAAAGCCAATTTGGTTATGATAATTGACTGACTTTCTTTTCCTCCTTCTTTCAGGTACCTGACCTATCTTGTCTTAGTAAAGGTTTTATATAATTTAATTAGGTAGTATGGTTATAGAAATGGGATAGAACAAAAGTCTTTCAGTATGAGATCAAACCTTTCTGCTTTGCACACTAGACGTTTGATTGGGATGTTTTATTTGGCAGGTACAGACCGGCAGGAAGAACTAATTTAAATAAATTAGAAGGGATAAAAGTAGGTTCAGAGAGCAATCTAAATTTTTTTAAAAAGGAATTTATAGACAAGGTCTTTGTCTGTCTCCTTGTGCTGTGTCATTGGAACACATATGGCTCTTTATATCAGCCTGCCCTATAACAAAGCCAGTGTTTATTCTGGCTGATACTTAGAAATAATATGAGCTGCAGAGCCAAAGCACCAGGGACTGTACCGAGACATTAATTATAAATGTATAGTCCTTAGAGTCTTTTCCTTCAAAACTTTATAGAAAGATTTTCTATTTATTAAAAAAAAACTTGCCATCTCAAACTCTTCTTTTTCCAACTAGAAAGACAATGCCTTCACTAAAATATATATTGACACAAAATCCCATTAACACTATAACCAGGTAAAATATTATCCAGTATAGGAATCCCAGAGCACATCAAAATTATAGTTCCTAGCATTTTGATACATGGTAATGATTTTGGTGTGAAATAATGTATTACTCTATGAAAGGAAAAATTTATTACTTTGGTTGAATCCAAACTTCAAAGTGTTTCTCATTTTGAATTATCTATCTTTTTTCAATTTAGAAAGAGTTTGGTTCAGTTGTGTCCTATTTTTGCAATATCTTAGGATTTTAAAATATCACTCTGTTTTGAAATGTAAATCAGCACATATTGGTAGGAGAGGAATGGATTTTGAGTTATATATGGACCAAAACTCTAATATTCAAACCATATGGTTCTAATAATCCAAATTGGAATATTCTTCTTTTAGTGGAAATAATTGGGTTTACTTAGAATCATACAGGCATATCAATTTAGGGTTTCCAGGAAACTTAGAAAATATCATCTAGATGATGAAATAGATTAAATCATTTGCCTATGTTAAATAGTTAATGAAAGACATAGGCATTACATAGTTTATTACAAAATAAAAATGAAACCACTACCCCCACTCTTCAAAAATTCTGTGTTGTAATACAGGTATCAATTCCAGAGATCATGCACAGAAACAATAATTAGGGGAGAACAAAAGCTATGCATCAGCGATGAGCTATTTCCACCTGCAAACAAACTCAGAACAAATGAACACTGACCATTTCTTATCACGGCATAGAAATCTTTTGCAAATTTTCTTCAGTATATCATCCTGACAAACAATTCAGGTTACTTTTCCCTTAAGCACCTAAATATTCACTTTGAAATAAGCTGGATGTGAAAAACTTAAAGAATACTTTCAAATGCTTATGTTTTGACATATTTGATAACTATCATTCCAGAACTTGCATTCTTCATGTTTTTCAAGTTTTAATTTCTAATGAAGTATAGTGATCTTCTTAAAAATGATTTAATTTAGATAATAATACTGAATATCTTACAGTATTTAAGAAGGTCTGAATATTGTATATTTCAATGTGAAGATTCTAGGGCTGAAAAGAACATTTCTTTTATCTTGACAACAATTGCCTACCTGGTAAAGTATCTGTAGTCATATTGATCCCAGTGTAGCTTTGGGTTCCAGGACAATCTATTGACCGCTATCCATTAATTGCAAGACATGAAATGTTAGAAATAAATTCTACTTATGAAGTTAAATATGTGAATAATCAGAGCAAAATCCAACAGGGCATTTCAAAATCAAATAGAAATTTCTTTCCTTAAGATAGAAAAAACAAACAAACAAACAAAAAAAACAAAAAAAATCCTCCTTCTTAGTAATACCGAATAACCAGAACAAGAAACAGAACCACATATTTTTCCTGAACAAACTAGAAGATCACCATCTCCTCAAACAACAATTTATGAAGGAAAGTGAGAAATAGGTGAAGACACTGACAGAAGCAAATCTCAAAGTGGCAGAGCAGAGTTATCCTAAAAGAGTGGTTCACACTAAACGGCAAACCAAACTACAGTTTGGAATGATGGAATGGATGTGTGTGCTGTCACCTCCGTTAGCATAAAACGGAAGCAGGGATATCAGGAATGAATTTCACAGAGAATGATATTTTCAGAAGCATCATGAGAGTGCAGCAGGGGAAGAGAGAGAAACCCTGCATTGAGAAGAAGGTTAAAACTGACATTGCATACAGTTGAGAAAAAGTAAAGTAAAAAGTGTGTGTCCTGAGAAAAGTTCCTGCTATTCTGGAACATGTCCTTGGCCCCTTCTCTACAGAACCTCTTGCAAACAGCCTGTCGAGGAATAATTTATTAAAAGATGAATTATGGAAAAGGAAATGAACACAAAATCTGCAGAATAATAATCAGAAAGTAGCTGGCCTAACATAAAAACACATTGCAAGGGAAAATTGGAGCAAGACTAAGGGACAACAGTAAAAGAGATACATGTACTAGGAAAACATTGCCACAAAGAAGATAAACAAGTACAACCACAAATATTGCTGTGAGTTAAATAAGTACATAAAAACAATGAAGTATCTGACTTTATAAAATAAAAGTCCAAAGTGGAGGTACCAAAGGTGTGATTTTAAACTAAAGGCATTACTTAGAAAGGCAGAGAAAAAGTATGATGTAATGAAGTCCATAGTGAAAGCAGTTCAGAAGAGATGTTCATTTCTGAAAAACAAAAACAAAATTTAAAAATCTATAATTATATCGTAGACAACAGATAAGATATTTGAAATAAAATGCAAATGAACAAGGATTTTAAAAGAGTAGAGGTCAGGTGCAGTGGCTCACGCCTGTAATCCTAGCACTTTGGGAGGCCGAAGCTGGTGGATCACGAGGTCAGGAGATCAAGACCATCCTGACTAACACGGTGAAACCCTGTCTCTACTAAAAATACAAAAACCAAAAAAATTAAAAAATTAAAAATAAAAATAAGCCGGGAGTGGTGGCAGATGTCTGTAGTCCCAGCAACTCCGGAGGCTGAGGCAAGAGAATGGCGTGAACCCGGGAGGCGGAGCTTGCAGTGAGCTGACATCCCGCCACTGCACTCCAGCCCGGGCGACAGAACAAGACTCCATCTCAAAAAAAAAAAAAAAAAAAAAAAAACAAGAAAGAAAACGAGATTAGAGAAAATAATACAGAGAGAATGGAAAAAGTAGTTAACTTATATTTAATGTTTGTGAAAATAAAAGGAAAAAACAGAAACAGAAAAGTAGTATGTTGCAAAAATGTCCAGAAAATATAGAAAACCTGAGTATATAAATTCAAATGGCATATCTTATTCTAAAAGCAAAAAAGATGAAAAGCAATCAATACCCAGCCACTTCCTGGTAAGATTCATTAGTAAACAGCAACAGTATTAAGCCCTAGCATACCAATTGGAATGAAAACAACCCTCTCTGAAATACCTCTTGGGCCAGTACTTAATCAAAACAATAGCTTTAAAATATCTAGACTATAATAACAACATAAACGTACATATCAAAACCTTGTGGTCAATTAAAACAATGCCTAAAAAAAAAGTTAAAATTTTTTAATACACAGGTAAGAATAAAAAATAAAGTAAGGCTCAATTGAAGAAGCTAGAAGAATAAAACCAAAGGAATCAGTAAAGAAGAAGCAAAGATTAATATTATAATATAGCAAAATAATTCATATATTTAATCTAATAGTTTTCCTTTTAATAAGAACCAACAAAATATAAACATTTAGCCAACCTAATTAAAAATGAACTAAAAAAGACACACATATTTGAAATAAGAAATGCTACTCAGGGAAAAATGATAGAGAAAATTGAAGTAAATAAGCAATATTCAAATGAGAATTCAGAGAAAAAAAAAACTTAGGGAGATAAGAACTAATATCAGAAATACAGATTGTGGTCAAAGAGCTATCCTCAAATGAGTAGCAGGCCAACCAGTTCAGTTTCACATAGAAATTATACCAAACCTTTAAAGGCCAAAACTCATATGAATCAGATATAGAGAAATAGAGAAATAAATTAATATTCTGATAAATGACATAACATTGATAAAACTGACAAAAAGAACACACAAAAGATCATATCAAATATTCTTATATGTATTTGTATACAAATTCCCCCCAAACTAGCAAATAAAATTCAGTAGTAGTTAGATCATTATCTCAAGATATACCTCAAACTGTATCATAGTTTATCAAACAAAAATCTATAAAAGGACTAAAAGAAGATATACTAGAAATAAAAATAATTTCACAGTGGCAAAATCTTTTTTATTTATAAAACAAAAATCAGAAGATACAAAAGAAAAATAACGGTAACTATAAATGCATAAACAATGAAAACGTTGGACATAAGATAATGTAATAAAGTCAGAGGTAAATATTGTAACTTAAATGACACACAAGAGCTTAAATTTCTTTAATATAAAAAAGAAGATTCAGAATATTAGTTAGAAAAAGATCAACAACACAATAAAGTAATTTATACTCAGTTAATAACAGCAACAAATATGATTATATAAAAAGTTGTGTAAAAATTACTTACAGCGAGAGAAATCCAAAATAAACTTACAATAAGAACAATTTTTCATCTAGAGCTTGGCCAAACTCAAAAGGTCGGCTCTGGGAAATTACAATCTCTTTAGAGAGAACTGTATTTAAAATTTAAAGTGGACATACCCTTTGACCAAGTAATTCTACTGGAAAAATTTATCCTCAAATTATAGTCACACATTTATAAAGTAACCTTCTTCTTTTGTGATTTATACACCATTGTTTGTATTTGCTGACGAAAGATCCTTTTAATTCAAATCTTTATATATATATATATATATATGTGTGTATATATATATATATATTTTTTTTTTTTCCCAAAACAATGTCTAGTAATGGTTGTGTCTGAAAGGTGAGTATGGTATTAGATGTTTTTTATTGCGTTGTCCTAGAAGCAGACACTGAGACAGGGAAAGAAAGAAGTGCTCTTCAGGGTAATATCTATAAGGGAGTGAGAAAAATAGAATTGGTCGAAGGCAGAAGTTATAGACGAGTCACAAAAATAACAGGTTTCACCAGATCCCACAAGAAACAATGGCACTGAGAAAGCCTACCCTTTAGATTGTCCTAATTTGATATAAGGGGACTGAGCTGGGTCTTTATAGCCCCCACATTAAATGCAGGCTGCTCTCAAGGGGAAGTGGAACTTTGAATAAGGTGGCTCTCATCAACTGGTCAACTCAGGGCAAGTTCATGAGACAAACTCCACTGAGAACTTTCAGCTGTCAATTCCCTCAGCAGCTGTGGAAATGGGTGTCTCAGTCATGCAAGGGGAAGAGGATGGGTGGTGGAATGTGACACACCACAACATGCACTGCACTGGCAGATCATAGGAAGAGGAAATTTCTTTTTACTATAAATACCTCTGAATCTTTTCTATTTTATATTATCATCACAATGTATTTTTTAAAAACAATACCGAGTCAAATAAATAATCACGAATAGCAACCGCAAAACAAAATGCAATGGGACACAAGGATACTTAAGAGATTACTGGAAGCCAGAGAGTCACAGCAATAAACATCTGCAAAAGGCAGATCTATGAAGATATATGTATATATACATATACATTTTATATATATACATATATCCTCATAATATATGTATATATGTACTCATATATAGTCATATACATATATATACAATATATATCTGCCACTGTTATCAACATGAAAAAATTGAGTGTCTGTCTTTTTTGTCTGAAACTGCACATAATTTTTACCCATGTCTTTTCAACCTTAATTTTAAAATGTGTGTTGGTAATACAAGAGTGCATTTAAAAATATGAGTGACCTCTTAATCTCACTTGACTCTATTGGAATTATTAACGGATTCACCAAAGCTTTATTATTCACCAAACACAAGGTTGTTAACATTTAAGTTTTAACAACAGTTTCCAGGTTGCTTGTAGATGCTTTATTCAACAATAAGAACTGTATTGTGTATAATCCTATGAAAAGATATTGTAGTTAATTGGTGAATTGCTATGGCAGTGGTAAGTATTTTAAACCGTAATTACCTCTTCCTTTTGCTTTCTGTTTCAGATCATCAGTTAGGAAAGTCTGGCAGAGATATTCCACAAAAAAAGTGAAAGTGCATTTAGTTGGAGAACCAAAATGTTAATACTGAAATTTCTTTATTTTACGGATATTCAAAATCTAAATGGTCTTGTTCTTTGTAAAGTTTTAAATTAATGGCTAGGACAGAAGAAAAAAAGACTTAATTTGTGGGAAGGAAATCTCAGATGCAAGGAACTTATTCTTTAAAGCTGCAGAGAAATGTAGTGCATTTATCAGCTTTGAGTGGATATCATTGTGTTTATAACAGAGTGGAGGCACCATGCAATTTTGCTCCTGAAATTGGTTTGTATAGATGACTGGTTGCTGTGAAGTGTGTGTCAGAGTCCCATGCAGCTGTTATGAAGTAGTACAATTGTCATCGCTTCTTACATGGTTGTTGAGAAGAGCTTGAGAGCCCAGCTCAGTCAGCTGTTGAATAGATAACCCAACACAGTTAACGTGGCATACATTGTAAAGAATTACATGCTTGCTACAATGAGCTTTGGGCCTTTGGTCTAGATAATAATCCTGGTGGGTGTACCACGTGTAGTGGCTGTCTGATCACTCAGATATAACTGACGAAACATAAAGAAAAATGTCAGTCGGCTGAAAGAAAAATGCTGCTGCAAGTTTGTTTAAGGTTCATGTAAACGGCTATGTGTATTTTTTAACCCCAAGTCTCCCAAGAACTTGACTGTCATGCTAAACGTCCAACACTAAGATGCAAAATCTGAAGAGAATGACCTATTTAAGGCTGTATTTAAATATATTCATGTACATGAAAGCACTGCCTATCTGTTTTGGTTACAGAGACTCAGCATTTCTGTTTCACAGAAATAAAAGCCTTTCTGAAAATCAACTTTCATATACAATGTATAAATAGAACACTACTAGAAAAGATAATTATTGACAACTTTTGAGTCACGGTGGCATTTTATGTTAATTTCCCAGAACATTAAGAATAGCAATGTAAACATTCTGGGTGATTGTTAATTATAATGAAATGAAATAAAAAAGTGGGAAGAAATACCACTATTTGCCATTTAAATGTAAACACAAACACTGGGATAATTAACATGTTATAATGATGTTCGTGAAGCTCAAAGGAGATAAAAACCACAAAAGTCATAGGATTTCCAACTTAAAGCTTTTATTTATTTTTTAAGTTATCCTAACTTACGCTTCTGGACTTGCTTGTTGCAGTCCATATGGCATGTCGCACACATGGCTTGAACTTGGACTACTTTGATTCCTACACTCATTGGGAGGATTTATGGATATAACATCTGCTTAAACTTGGAGACGTTTTTATATTTGGTAATTTATGTCTTCGAAAATTACCACTTTATCTCCCTAACTTCCATAAATAATAATTTATTCATCAGCAAATAATGAAACTCAGAAAATAAAACAAAGTCTTGGTTTTCAATGAGTCATATGATAGGAAACTGAGTTTTCGCACCTTGAGCTAATTTCAGTTTCTTATTATTATTCCCTCAAATCTCCATATTTACAAAGTTGGAGAGAACTTTGCGTTATCTTTTAGCTTTATCTCTTACCAAAAGCATGAATTGCTTTTAAATTTTTATGACTGATTTTTATAATAATAGTAATAGATTGAACTGAGAAATGTCTTAATAAACCATCTACCAGTCAAAACGCGATGATTTTAACTCCTGTTCCTATTACTTATATTTCTGGGGATTGTCTTCTGATGAGCTTATTTCTTAAATCAGTGTTTTTAAAAATGCAGTCCAGATACCAACTGCATCAGTCGTCCAATATAAAATTTCAAAGATTTAGGTATAGTAAGTTGCATTATTTATCAAGATCCTTCATATGCACATTAAAATCAGAGGCTTTTCCTTGCATTATATTAAAGCCTATTAAAACTTGTGAGAAATAGTTGTAGAGTCATTAAAATCTAGTTTTCTGTGATAATTACTATTGTAAAATTAATATTTGTCATTAAGGCTATCGAAAAATGAACAACTCACACCTAATTAATTGCAAACCAGGTACCATTTTTAAATAACAATGCTTTCCTGTATATTTTCCTCCCAATAAATAAAATCTTCAAGCACTTTTTAGTGCTTGAAGCACACTAGGGGCTATACAACACATAAATAATATTATACTCTATCCCATTTTTTATGATGTGAGTTTAAATTTTCCAAAATAAAATATTTGAACATGTTGTATTAAAGCAAATAGAAATTGGGAAGATTCAACATGACCACAAATTCATTTCCAGTCCTCTCATCAGAAGTGATTCTATTTTTCAACCTCTTGAATCTGGGCTGGCCTTGTAAACAGCTTTGGCCAACGGAATGAGAAGAAGTGACTGTACGTGACTTCTGGGCCTAAATCTAAAAAGGCTTTAAAAGTTTCTGTGCTAATGCTCTTGTAACATTACTGCCATGTTGTATGAAACCTGGGCTGTCCTGTCAAAGGGGTTATGTGGAAGAGATTATAGACTTCCTACTAATGGCCACATTAATCACCAAACTCATGAGCGATGCTATCTTGGATCCTCCAGCCCCAATTGCACCTCCAGTGATTCCTTCCACGTGAGTAACACAAGACAAAAGCAGAAAAAAATCACCCCGCTGAGCCAGCCCTAAATACAAAGTCATTAGTACATAAATAGTTATTATTTTAAGCTACTAGGGTTTGTTGTGGTTTGTTACACAGCAATAGATAACTGAAACAAATGGTGATTATTCTGATGATGTCCTTGTTTGTAAAAATGGCACCATGATAATAATAATAGCAGTTTCTATGTCACGATATTAACTTATATTTCAGTAACTCTCATTCTAAATAAAAGAATTTAAGCATAGACTATATACATTTGTGGTTGAAGAAACTGGATCCCAAATATTTTTCTCTGTGTTATCAACTAAGCCACCTTAATAATGAAAATGTTATTCCATAGACAGTGTTTGTTTTTATTTTGTCTAAATGAAAATAAATTCACCACTTTTGCCTGTAGGAAATGATTAATTCTTTTAATACATTGGCTGTGTTTAGTTATTTAGGAGAAGAAAACTCATCCTTTTCCTGATATAACAGAATCGTTAGTTGTCTCAACTTGATGATGATCCCTAAAGAAGACATATTTCTGGGATATATTAGAACTCATCTGAACCACTCAATGATGAAGAGATGAACTTTTAAATAATCTATTATCATTTTTATTATCTGTTTTAATGATACCATTTGCCTTCTTGTTGCTTCTTTTGTGAGAACTGGGTTTACATTAAGTAATTTCTATTAAGCTATTGTTTCCAAAGCATATACCCTATTGACTTCACCACTTTTCACAGTGTGCTTTGGGCATAGTCATCCACCACAGCCCTAAGGTCTCATTCTGCCAATCTCAACATTTTACATCCCTAAAGACATATTATTGTAGGAATTCCCTTGTTGATCTTTCGTGGGTCACTTTCTATTTATTGTTCCTCTTAGTAAAATGACAGCTGACCCTGAGTCTAATCAACATATTGTTTGTTAAAACATTCCACTTGGTAAATATACAGGTTGTTTTACAGTGATTTTTAAAATACATTCCATCTATTCAAGCCTGGCTGCATTTCTGAGCAGCAGACATAGGTTATGTTCTAAAATATAATACATTTCTGTCTTTCTTTTGAGACTGATATACTGGACATTTATGAGTTTGATGTACTTGTTTCTTTCCTTCACCCATCACTTACTTTGAAGATTGAACACATTAACAGAGAGGTCTCTCTTTGAGAATCTTAGCTAGAGTCATTGCCAGGATTTTACTTTAACAGGAAATGCTAACAACATGTCACTAAAATCCATACATTCCTGTATGAAAGGCCAAGTTCATGTTTTGGAACCCATAGATTGATGGAGATTACTTGATATAAACCCACTTCTCACAAAAGAAACAACATGAGTCAAATTTAGAAAATAAGCAAGCAATAACAAATACAACAAATCATTTTGAAAACCTATCACCATATGTAGATTGATAGTAATAAGTAAATGAAAGAGATTTCTGGAAAAGCAGCAATAGGCTTGACCATTTCTCAGTAGTTAATTTTGTTTGTTTGGATTTTTTAGTTTTTATCTTTTCTTTTAAAAAATATTTATCACTAATCATATTTACAAGACTGCACATTTGTATAAGATTACAATTAATACATACATCTTCTCTCTGGATTTATTGATGTACTCAATTTATGAGAATTTATTAATTATATACCTTTAAAAATTAATAAAATTTGAAATACAAAACATACAATAGGAGGTTTGTATTTGTATGACTAACACACGAAATAAGTCAGTTTCTAAGGGAGAAATCTACAAAGTGGTTGCCAGGCCTAGCATTGCACAACTACAGAAGTCATCTATGTTTCAGAAGGTATGTGTTAAAAATTTAAAATTAGAATAAATCACAAGTTAGATATAGAAGATTGTTACCTACCAGATCAATTTCCAAACACCAGTTAATTTCAAAGCACTCATTCCTGTTGGTGTGAGATTCTCAGCCTCCTCACTCTCAAAGAGGGCACTTGCTGTGCTCCCAGCAGGAAGCCCAAATTCAGCAGTGCAGTTAGGATACAGCTCTTATGCCTAGTAACAGCAAGGGATTGTTCAAATATGAAACACTTGCTCTGAAAAGAGCTTCCTAATATATGTGCATGTTTATAATTTGGTCTCTCATGGAATATTATCATATATAACCCTGAGAGCTCTCGCCACTCCCAGCTTTGCTGGGGTCAAACTTTTTATTTATGTAATAAAAGAAAATAATGTCTATGACATAATTATTTTGAGACAGCTAAATGATTACTATTCTACTAAAACTTTTCCTCCTACTAAGAGTGCACTGATGATAGATCCCATGACTATTTCACATATTCTTTCAACAATTCATATTGTGATTAACTTGTAGTATCATTTGGTCAATAATAAAGCACAGATACATTCACTCATTCACTAGTCAACAAGAATTTATTGAATAACCGCTATGTGTTAGTCTCTCTTCGATGAAAAAGAGATTAGACTAAACAAAATACAATGTTCAGCTGTCATAAAGCTTGCATTCAAGTGGGGAAAATAGCCAATAAAAAATAAGTAAATACGTTAGTATGGTTGAATGCACACACCCACACAAGTAAAATCAGAGGGACTCATGAATGATAAAGTATGATAGAAAAAGAGTGAGTAAAAGGGGGCATTATTTTAAGTAGGATAGCCAGAGAAAGTCTCTCTGAGGGTATGATAGTTTATCACAGACCTCAATGAAATAAAGAAATGAGACAACCAATTATTGAGAGAAGTGACATTCCAGACAGACCTTGAATGAATAACTTGGTACAAGCTCCCAGGAACAAGAAAGAGGGCCAATAATTAAAACTGCCACAATTACATGCGTGTTAGATTTGTCCAGTTGCTTTAAAACAAATTTCCACTTATATTTTAATTAACTGTGTCATAACTTTCTATTTCAGCCTCACTGCAACCAGTGCTATCTTACAAAGTATTCCCTTCTCAGTCACTCCTGCATCCTCCACATGCTTTTGCAGTTGTGAACTTCCAAACTGAACACTGCACTGCCAGTGGTCTGTTCTCGGTGGATGCAGACAGTTCTACAGTTTTATCTAGACGGCTATGCATGCACACTATTGGCTTCACTGCTTCTCACAATGTGCTTTCAACATAGTGACCCACCATGACCCTAGGATCTCATTCTGCCCATCTGAACTTTTATATCTTTAAAGACATAATGTTGTAGAAATTCCCTTGTTGATCTTTGGTCACTTTTGTTTATTGCTCCTCCTGGTAAATAACAGTTTGAATTTCTTTTCTTAAAGGTTCTAGCTCCTTGTTCTGCAAATTGCTATCGTTGTCAGCCTCATTCTTTTGTCATACAAATTGCAGACAAAAATGTTAACTGCCATATCCTAGAGTGGTGCCTGTTCTTCCTCAGGGCAGAAGGTAATCCAATGAAATCTCATCTTTGACATCAGACTTCTATCCATTTTGCACAAAATAAAGATCTTGCACCTCCAAGTGTGATGAAAGAACCTGTGTAACCAACAGCATCGGAAACACCTGAATGAAGAAATTTGGGCCTCACCTAAGTCTTATTGGACCCAATTCTGCATTTTTACATGAGCTCTAGAAAATTCATATACACATTCCTTTTTAAGAATCTCTGTACCAGATGACCTCACAGCAGATTTCTTCCTAATTATAAAGGTCTTTCAACATTGTCTCCAAGTTGTCAGGGTGTAAGTGATTCTCCTTAGAAAAGGAAAAACATGATACAAGCCAACACACTACACTGTATTATAATTACCTCCAAATTTCATAATTTCTGTTGTACATTTAAACTTTTACAATCAGATAATTGTTTTGCCAAATGGGTCTACTTAACCTACCTAATGCTTAGTTTGATTTTTATGTTAAAATAATTATACATTATTTATTATTAGATACAGTGTCTAATCCATGTATAGCACACAGGTCTTAATATGTTGGGGGTCTCTTGAAAAGAAATAGGTTGATCATCAAATTATCTCTACTGCCATCATTTCCTATTGTATATGTTTGTCATTAAGCACAGGGCTCAGTTCTAGACACACCTCCCTCATTTTAATGGATATTTTGCTAGGATTACCCTGAAATGTAGTACTTCATTCAATAGTCTGAAAGAAAATCTAAATGTTATCTCCTCTACCTAGAATCATATTATTTAAACTATCAATATAACACACTAATATTAAGGAAAAACAAAATAATTTCTTATTGAGATATTTTTATATATGTAAATGCTTGGGCATTTGTCAACATAATGAAATCATCAGATTTTTGCCCATAATGATAGAATCACTGTGAATGTGACAATTGCAAATGGAGATAGATGCAGGTGCTTTAGACTGACAAATCAAATGCCATAAGCAATATTGCTATTGGTGATTTAACAAAATGATGTGCAACTCAGATAGTGTTCTGAACAAAACAACATGATCTTCCCTTAATATTCATGGACTTGCCATCTTTAACAAATCAGAGCATATTCAAACTTTGAAACATGAATTTTTGTTTCAATTAAACTCAGAATTATGTTTTATGTTCTGATAATTAAAAGTATCTTTAATAGACTTTACATTTTAGAACACTTTTATATTTGTGGAAAAGTTGAAAAGGTAGTAAAGAGAGTTTTTTGATATGACCCCTTCACCCATTTTCCATATCATTAATACTTTCATTTGTATGGTACATTTGTTTCAATTAATAAAGCAACATTGAGGAATTGTAATTAACTAAAGTCTATAGTTTATTCAGATTTCCTTAGTTTTTCTCTAATGTCTTTTACCATTTCAAGATCCCATCCAGGATAACATATTACATCTAACCTTGTCTCCTTAGACTCCTCTTGGCTGTGCCAATTTCTCAGATTTTGTTTTTGACAACCTTGACAGTTTTGTACTTTGTCAGTTTTGAAGGATGCCATTCTACTGGAATTTTTCTGATGTTTTTAAGGTTATACATCTTTGGGAGGGAA
>NW_012099210.1:6203733-6219547 GCF_000951045.1 Mandrillus leucophaeus
TTCCTCAGGGCAGAAGGTAATCCAATGAAATCTCATCTTTGACATCAGACTTCTATCCATTTTGCACAAAATAAAGATCTTGCACCTCCAAGTGTGATGAAAGAACCTGTGTAACCAACAGCATTGGAAACACCTGAATGAAGAAATTTGGGCCTCACCTAAGTCTTATTGGACCCAATTCTGCATTTTTACATGAGCTCTAGAAAATTCATATACACATTCCTTTTTAAGAATCTCTGTACCAGATGACCTCACAGCAGATTTCTTCCTAATTATAAAGGTCTTTCAACATTGTCTCCAAGTTGTCAGGGTGTAAGTGATTCTCCTTAGAAAAGGAAAAACATGATACAAGCCAACACACTACACTGTATTATAATTACCTCCAAATTTCATAATTTCTGTTGTACATTTAAACTTTTACAATCAGATAATTGTTTTGCCAAATGGGTCTACTTAACCTACCTAATGCTTAGTTTGATTTTTATGTTAAAATAATTATACATTATTTATTATTAGATACAGTGTCTAATCCATGTATAGCACACAGGTCTTAATATGTTGGGGGTCTCTTGAAAAGAAATAGGTTGATCATCAAATTATCTCTACTGCCATCATTTCCTATTGTATATGTTTGTCATTAAGCACAGGGCTCAGTTCTAGACACACCTCCCTCATTTTAATGGATATTTTGCTAGGATTACCCTGAAATGTAGTACTTCATTCAATAGTCTGAAAGAAAATCTAAATGTTATCTCCTCTACCTAGAATCATATTATTTAAACTATCAATATAACACACTAATATTAAGGAAAAACAAAATAATTTCTTATTGAGATATTTTTATATATGTAAATGCTTGGGCATTTGTCAACATAATGAAATCATCAGATTTTTGCCCATAATGATAGAATCACTGTGAATGTGACAATTGCAAATGGAGATAGATGCAGGTGCTTTAGACTGACAAATCAAATGCCATAAGCAATATTGCTATTGGTGATTTAACAAAATGATGTGCAACTCAGATAGTGTTCTGAACAAAACAACATGATCTTCCCTTAATATTCATGGACTTGCCATCTTTAACAAATCAGAGCATATTCAAACTTTGAAACATGAATTTTTGTTTCAATTAAACTCAGAATTATGTTTTATGTTCTGATAATTAAAAGTATCTTTAATAGACTTTACATTTTAGAACACTTTTATATTTGTGGAAAAGTTGAAAAGGTAGTAAAGAGAGTTTTTTGATATGACCCCTTCACCCATTTTCCATATCATTAATACTTTCATTTGTATGGTACATTTGTTTCAATTAATAAAGCAACATTGAGGAATTGTAATTAACTAAAGTCTATAGTTTATTCAGATTTCCTTAGTTTTTCTCTAATGTCTTTTACCATTTCAAGATCCCATCCAGGATAACATATTACATCTAACCTTGTCTCCTTAGACTCCTCTTGGCTGTGCCAATTTCTCAGATTTTGTTTTTGACAACCTTGACAGTTTTGTACTTTGTCAGTTTTGAAGGATGCCATTCTACTGGAATTTTTCTGATGTTTTTAAGGTTATACATCTTTGGGAGGGAACAACATATCATAAGTACATACTATTAAAGTGATTTAACACTCTTGATATTGACTGTAATCATCTGACGAAGAGACAAATAGTTTTCTCCACTATAAAGTAACTCATTCACTCAACCCCCTTTCCATAGTGTCTTTCTTAGAAGGAAGTCACTGTGCACAGTCCACACTTAAAGAGCACAGACTTATGCTCCTCATCTTCAAAGGTGAAGTATTTACACAAATTATTTGAAATTCTTCATAGTAGATTTGCCTTTTTTCCTCCACTTATTTAACTATTCAATTACTTATGTATAGCAGTATGAGCACATTGATACTAATTTTAAATTTTAGGTTGTAATCTCATACTATTGTATTTATTTTGCTGCTCAAATTGCTCCAGCTTTGGTCACTGGGGGCTCCTTTAGTTGGTTCCTATGTTCCTTTGTTATACCCCCATCGGTGTAGGAATTTGTTCTATTTTGTTTTCTGAGCCTTTTCTTAATTTCTGATACTACAACATGCTCCAGGCTTATTGTGTGTGCTTTTTGCTTAGTCTTAGAATCAGGCATTTCTCCAAGGCGCCCTGGTTCCTTTTAGGTGGAGAAAGGTATTAGAAACCAATATAAGGATATTAGTTGTTTTCATTGCTACTAGGATGCCGTTGCTTGCAGGCACTCTCAAATGACAAAACAGGAGTTTTGTGTATACTAATTTGTGTATATTGTGTATACTAATACCCTATCTACACATACACACACACACACACACACACACACACACACACGGGTAATCATCTGCATCTAGATTAAGCTAAAGATGAGTTCAGAGTAATATCTTCAACTCTAATTCATTAGCACATACCATATGAATTATTCTGGCTTCGACTCTAACAATGAAAAACCTGGAGCTCATTATCTATCATCCAGTAACTTAATCATTCAATTTTAGTCCACTTGTATAGCAGTATTATAATTTTAACATGTACCCCTTAAGGGGAAAAATACTCTATCAGCTGTAGTATAGGGGTGTTGTGCAATTTTCTCTGGGCTTTTGCTTTGCAGACTCCACTTATTTCCTAACTTACTTAGGTCAGCACCTTTTCTCTCCACCCTCTGCCTTAAGGTTGTTTTGTATATTTACAATACTGTTAGATTCATTTATATTCTTCCTTGGGATCCCTAGGCCTCCTAATGGTTTTATTTTAATTTGTATGTATTAAGATACACTCTTTGTGCTGTAAAGCTTTGTAGGTAGTCAAATAAGTAATGTCTTACATTACGGTATCATAGAGAATAGTGATGCCAATCTAAATATCTCATACCTATTCAATCCCCTTTTCCCTTTATAAGTACCTTTGCCTACATAATGGCTGTGGAGATTTGTAAATTCCTTGAGCAACAGAGAGCGTTATAGAATATTCAGCATACCAGGTTCTCATCCACAAATGACAGTAATGCTCTTCCATCAATATGAAAAACAACCTTACAAATTTCCTAAACAGTCTCATCCCATTGAGAACCATTGAACTAATAGAAAGCCAATATTTATGCAGTAAATAAAAATCCCTTTAAGAGACAATAGGCAAATTATATATAATTTGGTTGCTTCCTCTGGTTTTTCTATAAATGTGTATGGACAAAAATTTATATTACTGTAATGTTTCATGCTGTCTTCCTTGCTATACCCTCTAGTGGTCCTGAAAACATCTGGGCTATTTAGTCTTTTAAAAAATCAGAGCCTAATGGTTAAATCTCCAATGCATAGGAAAGGAAATCTGATGAAACATGGAACATGTTTATCTAAAATATTTTAAAATATTTAAAATGTATTGTTGGACAGTTTTTGATCTTGCGCTATAAATATGCCAAACTATGAAAAGACAGTGAGGGTGAATTTGGGGACCCAGTCAAAGAAGAAACACTTAACTAAATAGTTAAGGTCAACATATATGGAAGGAAGTCTGTGCACTTGAAACTTTTTATAATTTTCAGGTAACTTTGTTCTACTTCACAGCTGCAGACCCTTCCCTAACAAGAACTGACAGCAGCGATTGCTGAAGACAAATAATTTAGCACTAAATTTGAGTAAGTTTGAATTATACTCTCAATATTGCAGAGTTTATAGTGATAGATAAGTATAGTGAAGTTATCATAGTACCATTTTACAACATGGCAGATAAAACAACTATTAATAGCCAGTCTTTTTTTCGTCTCCCAGTATCTTGCAAGGGGGCAATTTGTACAGCAATTTAAAAAGTCTTATTGAGTACTTAGATCTTTATATTATACTTTCCATTGTGTATTTATTTTCATTATTCTCCTATTTATTGAGGAATCTCATAGAAGCACATGGTTTCTACTATTATATGTGTAAACTACTTTTTAATCTATATGCAGATCACAGGTCTCCTTGTCTTCTCCAGATCTATGGAGTCAATGGGCATGTAAACTTGAATGTATCAGGACTCTTAATCATATTCAGAACTGAATGCACTAGTTTCTTCTCTTAGACTTCATGAACATATAAGAGTCTAACTTCCCTAGAACTCATCTTTTAATTTTTTTGTCTCAGCTACTGAAGATAAATAGCTAAGGGTCACTTAATCATGTTTTCACTTTTTATTTAATAGATAAAAATTCCAGTTCATTTTATCTCTTAATATATCTTACATCTGTTTGCTTCTCTATCTCTACTGTTGCCTATATAGAGAGGAATAATATAGAGGCTTATGAAGTTCTCCTATTTTCAATTGCATTTTATGTAATAATAATCTGATCTTTCTAAAATTAAAATCTGGTTACTTCTCTCATTCTTGATTTTTTTATTTGTTATATCATATTGAATGATGATCTAAATGTCTATGCTTTTTTAATTTCTATAAGTCTAGCCTTCACCTCCAAATACTCAATGCAAGAAGAAGCTGTTTACCTGTCCCTCAATAAGTCATAAGGTACTGTCATGGATTTAGACATATTGTACATAATACTTGAAATGCCTTGTCTTTTCCCTAATCTACCTTGTGATTTCATTTTTATCCTCTTACCCCAACTAACATAGGAATGTTTAATCATTCTCTAAGCATTATATAAGCTACTCATTGTCATAATAATGCTGTGTAACAAATACAAAACCTCAATGGCAACAATAATTAATTAGGGTATCAAGACGGCTTTGCTGATCTTGGCTGGATTTGTTCCTGTCTCTGCATGTCAGATGGTAGTTAGGGAATGTGGGCTGGTGTCAGCTGAAAAAACTAGTAAGATTCATCTGCTATTTCTTGCCACATCATCTAACAGTAGGCTAGCCTGAATGTGTCTTTATGATAATAGTAGAGGTGCAAATGAGGACAAGTAAAAATATCCACAACTTCTTAAAACCTAGGTTCAGAAATGACACACTGTCACCTCTACCTCATCCAATTGATGAAACAAGTCACATGAGTTGAGGAAATGTACTGCACCTTCAAGGAGAAAATTCCTAAGTCATGTGGATTCAGAGAAAGGTAAAGAATGAAGCCATTAATGAAACTATTCTATCATACATCTATCAGAGCAATTTTCATATTTTATTAAAATTATTTTTACATGTTTTCTTAGAAAGTATGTTCTTTGAACAAAAAGAGCATGTTTCATTCAGTTCTCTGATCCAGGGACATATACCTAACGGTTCTTAATATGTATTTATTAAATAATCATTTATCATAATGTAATTAAAATCTAATATGTATATATGACACATATTATATATTATACATTTAATTAAAAACATGTATATGCACATATAACTTTTTGAAAAATATGTGAATATTTTCATAGATTTTAAATATAATTTTTCAAAATGCTAAAAATTGTTAATATGTGATGAGTGATAGCATTTGTTTTTATAGAGCAATCCTAAATATAAACATTAAATATATAGCATAATAGCAACTAAGTAACTTATATGGTCAAAATTCATATGGCCCAAAGAGATAGTTATAATTTTCTTTTTGATAAGAATTTACAATTATACAATTGTACTGAATAAGGGCAATATTATGGAAAAATATAATTTGCTCAGACATTTTCATTGCAGTTATATTAGATGTAATCCTTTTACAAAATTAAATAGTTTACACATGACACTGTATTTTTAGTGATCATTAATTTATTCAAGTATTAAAACTGTAGGTTAATATTAACATCCCCATTTTACAGAAGTAAAATTTTCTTCTTGATAATTAGTGTAAGTAGAACATATACAATTCTTACCATGTTTTTTCCCCTCTGTGATGAAAAAGAAAAATAATGAATGGTTAGGTGTATTATAAAACCCTCTCTCGGTGTTGTTGTATACTGATCGAGATAGCCATTTTGATAATATGGATAAGATACATAAATTTTAGTATTTCTGTACAATTTGGAAGGACTTTACTTAGAAAAAATAAGACACTGCTGAAACAATTTTTTTATGTTGCATGTGGTTTGATTTATTTTAAAAGCGCACATTATGAAAGAATATTAGAATCCCTAAAGCCACTTTTTGTCCTGATTCTCTCTTGTCTCACTAGTTATCTCATTCCAGGGACGTTCAGTAGATGAGTGTTTTTGTTTTCTCTCTAGAGTTAGATAAATTACAATACTTCAGAAATTTGTTTATATTTCCAAGCAAAGCCACATATTGCATGGCAATGAGTTCAGCAGAACTGTTTAATATATCCTTTGATATACTTAAATCAGTTAATAGAAGCTGCCTTAACTACTGTTTCAAAGCCAAACTTTGGAATAGTGTGAGGAATTGGAAACACCCTATTCTATTAGAGAGAATATGAATTGTTCCAAACTTTTACGCAGCTGAAGTGATAGTATCTATCTCAACTGAAAATGGCAGTAGTTTTTTAACACCTTTAGAACATCTCTCCTATAAAAATAAAACAAATAATTTGGGGGGGGGGATTTGAAGTGCTCCCAACTGAAATCATTTTGAATGTTTTTTTAAAAAGGAAAAATATTTGAATAAATTTTGTTAAAGCCCTATGCATGAAAGAAGAGCATGTGCAATAATCTAACACAATGTCCATGAAATATGTAGTAATTTCTTAAAGCAAATTGCAGAGTAAAAAGAAAAGTATTAAAGTTTAATTTTTACTAAAACATTTTGAATATAAATTTCTGTTTATATAAGTTTTGTAAATATAGTGATTTGTGTGGATAGATTTCATCCATCTCTTATCATTGGTTACTTCAGGGAGTGGGTATCATGTAGCAAGATCAAGAGGTGGCCATTATACTTTACTTTCTTCTTTTTTGTTATATCAAATAACTTATTTCAATGGCTTCAAATAACTTTTTACCTAAAATCGTAATAATAAAGGAATATTGGAAAGAAAAGAAAGAAAATTTTTATCAGAATATTTTTTTGTTAGAGGATTTCATACAATGAATGGCTAGAAAGTTGAAGCTATTGAAAATTATGATGTAGAATTTTTTGTTTTGTTTTGTTTTGTTTGTTTGTTTGGTTTTGTTTTGAGACGGAGTCCCTCTCTGTCGCCCAGGCTGGGCAATGGCGTGATCTCAGCTCACTGCAAGCTCCTCCTCCTGAGTTCACAGGATTCTCCTTCCTCAGTCTCTGGACTAGCTGGGATGACAGGTGCCTACCACCACGCCCAGCTAATTTTTGTGTTTTTAGTAGAGACAGGGTTTCATTACAGTGGCAAGGCTGGTCACGAACTCCTGACCTCAGATGATCCACCCACCTTGGCCTCCCAAGCGTTAAGATTATAGACATGAGCCACCGCGCCCGGCCAATGCAGAATATTAAACAATAGTTTCTGATTTGTTAGACTGACTCTTGGTTGAAAATGACAACTTACAGGACCTTACTCATTTATTTCCTCATCTCCCCATTGCCCTACTTTATTGTCCTTTCTGTTCTATGTTATAACATTAAACCAATTTTTCCAAAATTGATATTTAGGACTTTATCCTTTAAATTATAGCCCTTCTCAGAAGTAAATTGTATACTAAAATTTTATTAGCACATTATTTGTTTTGAACGATTGTATATTTTTCAAAGTTTGGATTAGGGCTTAAGCTTGGCTCATATGTATCCATGTAGTCCAGCTACCCTAAATACTTTAGCACTATCTTTGAGACAGAAATACCGCAGATTACTCATTTCAGGTCCTGGTTCTTGAAATTTTCTATTTTGAGCCCTGAATTTCTCTAACCTTCTAACTCCTTTCAATTCTAAACTCATCTGATCTCTATGCCCCGGCTGCAGCTTTTGCCAACTCTACTGTCAGTGTCTAACACTGGAACTAAGAGATTCCTTAAGGTACATAATATAAAAAGGAAAAACCAGGCTTGAGGCAAGAGATGGAGCTAATGCAGTAATAGGAAGGAAGAAACACCAAATTACTTGAGGTTGAATGCAGAAGCAATTGCAGAATGAGCCTAGGCTGAGGCTTTGCCATGCAATGTTCGTAATTTTGCATTAAAAGCTAGGCTGGAGAAGGACTCAAATGATAAGCATTTAAAAAAATCTTTGTTTCATCTGACTTAAGAATGTTAGTGTTTGATTGCCTGATAATTTTCTCACCAAAAAGGTAAAATAGAATCAGCTATCATTTTTAAAAATTTTCTTTGTGCTGAGAATTGTATACCCATTTTATACTCATTTAATGTTCAAACCAACCTTATGAAATGGGCAATATTATTATTATCCCTATTTTACCTAGGACACTTTCAGCTAATTAAATTGTCCACTCCTACACAATTAACGTGGTAGATCTGGAATCTGAACCAAGAAAATCTAGCTTGGAATCTTAGCTCTTGGGCACAATGACAGGAAACACCTTCTCTCCCCTCCTCCATAACTTATTCTTCCAACCATGATAAGCTTTAGAATTAATGACTACGTATTTTTTACCACCCAAACCCCCAATCTCTCAGGGCAGCAGATACCAGCTAGAAGGTTAGAAGGACACAGCCTAATTGAACCTATTCATATTAAGGTAAGAAGTATTAGTCACTAAGCGCTCCCAAAGGTATTTTCATTTTTAAAGAGAGTGCTTATTAAAACAAATTAATCTCTCATTGGTGAAATGTTCGTTTGTGTAAAACCAACAAGTGAAATAATTTAGGAATGTGAAAGGAAAATATTTTTGAGCAGAAGTTGCCATTCATTAAACAAATTGAACTACAACTTCCCTAAATTACCCTTTTTCTTATATAGTAACTTTAATTTTGTGTGTTCCAAACCAGATTTTTGTGCTATGGCTTTGTTTTTCACTGCTAGTCTCAATTGCAGTAAGAGTGAGAATACTGGAGAATAAACAAAGTGGAGGAAATGGAGAATGTAAAGAAAGTGGAAGAAAAGATAAATAGCCATGTGGGGGGACTGCATGTACAGCATTGAGAGGACTCTGGAGAAATGATACATAAATAGAAAAATGTGAAGTTATCAATTCATTCAGATCTATAGATGTCAGTAGTCATTAACTATTTTACAAGAACTGCGTAAATTATTAGCATCTAGGATACATTCCTAAAATAATTAAACACACATATTCTCTTTGAAGCCCTTATCAAAAAGTAAAACAACACATATGAACCAATTAATTTTAATTAACAACTACAGGTTTCTAAGATAAATTATATGAAATTAAGTCAATTAATATCCTTCAAGGTACTTTAATCCAGAAATATTTTAGACTTCAAGTTAGTTTCAAATGAGTACTAGTGTGTGTGTGTATCTCTTGCATATTTAAGGATAATCACCGAAATCTACTTGTAAGTTTCACAGAATGAAAAGACTAAAATCACAGTGTCAACAGCGATTTTGGAGATGAGTCTTCTAGATAAAAATATAGATAAAAAAGTGTATGAAAAATAATATTGTTATTATCTTTTCATTTTTTCCTTCGTTTCAAAAGTTCTAGGCAAGAACTTCCAAATCAATGGACAGCACATAGCAGCATCAACTTTATTGAAATTTACCAAACATGGAAGTTAGAGGAGCCAGATTAATGGAGGAGAGATAAATACACGTGCCTAATTCTAGTGAATAATAGATCATCTTTTCATCTTTTCTGCATCTTTGTGTAGAAGGCCTGCACTGAGAATGTCCTTCAGAGTGTGAAATTGCCCCATGGTGTTGTTGAACAAGTCAAGAATATTTTATGAATTTAGTCATCTATCCTGACTGTTCACTTGCACTGATAGACTGTCCAGTTTAGAAAAAAAATCACCATTATTTTATGAGACTGTATTTAATCAAATGTATATAAAATGTGCATGCTAACCTTTTTATCGTAAGCAAAAATATAAATTTGAAAGTTTGTGTGACTAAGCACATCAAAATATAATTTTCAGAAACAGTATTTTTTTATTCAAACCTTGTACCTGAACTTTGCTGTGATGAGATCAGTTACATTGACACATCTCTTGCATGTAAGAAACCCAAAGCCCACAAGTCACCCTACTAAATTGTTTTTGTTTCTGTTTCTAAAATTCCAAACACTTGGATCATTGATTTAACTGTCTTCTGAAATGTGTAATTGCAAAAACATTCTGAAAATTAAAATGCTTACTTTCTTTTACTCATCCATTACTACTGAGGTGTTAAAATAATTTATTCCATTGTATTAACGATTGCTTGATGCATCAAAAGATAATTTGCCATGTAATTTTGTTAAACCTGAAACTGTAGCATATTTTCTTGATAATACCATTAATATATCAAGAGTAAATAAAATGTTTAGTGGTAGGCACATTAATTATCGCCTTCATCTATCGGTGTTTAAAACTTAGAAATAATTAAATGTGCTTTAATAAGATATGGTTCTGAGAAAGCAGGATCATTTATGAATTGCTAGAGGTGCGTGGAGCTACGTTTCCCTTGAGAGACGGAATTTATGCCTAACACCCCGCTGATTGTTCAGGAGGTAAAGAACCAATAGCTGCATGTACAGAGGTTTAATTTAAAGTGTGTTTCTCACTAGGCTGCTCACAACACTTAATTAAACTCTGCTGTTTTGGCAATGACAAATGCTGTAGTGCAAAAGGAACCTGAGTCGCAGTGACTGAGAAGCTTTTGTAATTTCTTTCATGTGCATTGGCAGCCAGATCCAGATCAGAAAAGAAAGCAAGAATAAAAAAAGACATGTTTAAGGTGTTTGGACAAAGTTGCCACTTTCATGCATTTATTTTAGATACCCAAAAGTGCTGCATTATTTAAAGGATTTAATCATGTGGTGTTTGTGGAAACTGTGGCATGTGATCAGGGAAAACAATTTGAAGTTGTTTCTAAGTCGTGGCTTTTGGAAAAATCCTCTTTTTCATTAGCAATTATAAAACCTGAAACGATGATTGATTCAAATTTAGATCAATATGTAGAGCTGTTATTTCTAGGCAGTATTTCCTGCTATATTTTATATATACTTTATACTATATGTCTAAGTTCATTTCTGGGTATACATTCAAAATTAAGAAAGTCTATTATATGAATCAAAGAAGAAAAGCCAAATTTTTGTATTTAAAAAAATCACAAAGTGAAGCATAGACAATCAACTTTTACAATTCTACCTGTTGAAATGCTTTTAGTTTGAAAAGTATCCTAAAACTCTTTTTATATACAGTTATCATCTCTTCTATACAGGCACATTAATGTAGGGTAGTGCTTTTAAGAAGACACAGACTTTTAACTCCATTTTTATATTGTTCTTATCCCAAAATGAGGTCAAAGGTAAAATGAATAAAATATTGAACAAGATAAATATAGCTGATATTTATTGAATGCTTACTATATGTCAGAAGCCATTTAAGCATTTTTACATGTGCAAATTCAGTCCCCATGAAAATGTATGTATTCTATCATTATCCCCTACAGATTAGACAACTGAGGTGTAGAGAAATTTTAAAAACATACTAGATTACACATCTATTTCATGAGAGAGCAAAGATTCAACCCCAGGGAGTCTGCAGAATCCACATCCCTAACCAGTATAACATACTCACAAATTAAAGCATTTCAATCTATGAGCAGAGAAATCAAATCAAATCAAGGTGAAAATGACATACACAGTAGTTTTTTTCTTTCTTTCTTCCTCTTCTTCTTCTTGTTATTATTAATTATTATTATTATTGAGACGGAGTCTCATTCTGTCTTCCAGGCTGGAGTGCAGTGGCGCTATCTCGGCTCACTGCAACCTCTGACTCCTGGGTTCAAGTGATTCTCCTGCCTCAGCCTCCCAAGTAGCTGGGATTACAGGCACGTGCCACCACGCCTGGCTAATTTTTGTATTTTTAGTAGAGACTGTACTTCTCCATGTTGGTCAAGGGGTCCTGAACCCCTTACCTCGGATGATTCGCCCGCCTTGGCCTCCAAAGTGCTAGGATTTCAGGCATGAGCCACCGCGGCCGGCATTTTTGCTTATTATTAAGGAACTATACTCTTCCTTGGAGAATCACATTGTTATAAAAAATTTAGAAATCCTTCAACTTCAACTCCTATCTAGGTACAGAAAGTGAGGCACAGAGAGGTTAAAGAAATGTACAATATTGCAGAGCTAATAAATTGTAGAGGTAAAAATAAACTAAGCTTCCTACTGCCAATCTTTTTGCTTTTTAACATACCAAGATCTTCACTCTTGATTGTTCAGCATACCTTAGCTTAGAAGCAAATGCATGTACTTGTTATTACAAACAATTAAAAATGAGATTTATTTAGTCTATCATATTCTTTATTAATTAAAATATCCTATTATTAAAACCATGATATCAAGTTTTTACTTAATTGAATTTTGTGGATAAAATTTACATCAGCAAGGTGTTCAAAAGTGGTTCAAAGTATTTGATTGAACTCATTATTTCTTTTTCCAACTGGTGTCATAAGTCCAGATAGAGTCATCTTAGGTCCTAGGATTATGGAAAACATTTCAAAGCATGAAGAATATAATCTTCATTCCCTGATGTATGAGTATTCATTCTTTACATGAAGACATCTAGGGTGGAAAATCTCAACTTTGCAAGACAGCCTTTCCATCTTTGCACAACTCCAATAAGAAACAACTTTCTGACTTATTTCAGATATTGGAATCTGCCATGTTGGTTAGACAGTGATCAGGGCTTAATGTTGGATAGTATAATAAAATTTGCTATAAGAAAACAAATAACATAAAAATATTAAGGAAAATGGATAATATAATCAGCCTAGCTCATATCAGCTTTAGATTTGTGGTTCTAGGATATGGCATATTTAAAACTTTATAACAGAAGTTTCTCTAACTAAATCACATCAAGTATTAGGTTATTCATTTAAATGAATATTTGTACATTGAAAAAATTGCTGAATTTTAAAATAATGAACAACTTTACCTCTTTGGTTATTAACAATGCAGGGACAAGTATCACACTCACAAGGGAATAAGTCATAATTATCTTCCATTTTGGAATATATTGTATATTCAACCTGACAGCTTTTTAAGACACAACACACCAAAGAGTACCACATTTGAAAGGCTGCGAAATAATATCTCCAGGATGAAAGTAACATATAAAGCTTTCAACTGAAATACAGTTTTAGTCCCATGCATTGGCAGTGGAGGCTGTTAAAAGGGGTACAATGATACTGTTTCTGTTTTTTCACCTCTTCACATTCAGGCAATCTCACATTCAGCAGAATTTATCCCTTCATTCATAATATCCCGGTAGAGCATTTTGATCAAGTAATTTTAGTTTTCATAACAGACTTTTCTAAACTTTGTACTGTATCTAGGTTACTTTCAGTATTGGAAAATCACTTATACTTGCATTGGAAATTTATTTTCTACCTTGTAAGGGCTCCATTCATTACTCAGGTAAATAAATATATTTTATTGTGGCTTAAATGCCATCTTTTCACAGATGTATTATTTGACTATCTTATCAAAGTCATTCTTTTTAACTTCATCGTTAAATCTAGTTTTCTTCATAGAACTTGCCAAATTTGATATATTTATTTTTCACATATATTTATGTGTATGTTTATATTTATATCTCTTCTACATTGTGAAGCTAGAGCTGTGCCCAGATCTACCTTGCTCTCCATTAAATCCTCAACATTGACAAAGTAATTATTAAATTATTATTCAAACTGATTAGTAAATATTTACCAAAAAATAACAAATGAAAAAATATAAAAACATGGTCAAACCACCTATATGTTCACTATAGTTTCTTTTTATATATTCTTTTTTTTTTTTTTCCAGACCTGTCAGCAGGATGTATATATATCCTTTATTTCTTATTTTCTGCCACTTTGGAAGGGCCTTTACCTGGCTCTTGGGAGATTTGTCCTGCTTAGCCCAGAGTTATACTCTTCTCCTCAGAGAAGAGAAAATTATTAGAAGGCATTCACATCCTAAAACATGAGACTACAAAATACAGGTTTTCTGAAGTTTGATAGGTATTTATCTACAACAAAGAGCACATAGTCAAGGAGAGGTAGAATTTTGAAATGAGAGCAGCTGATGTGAGAGAGTATCAATGTTCTCGTGTTCATTTTGCTTTCTAACAAGCCACGTGATGCCACACATATTTTAACCTCTCTGAGATCTGTATTACTATATGTAATACATGGGGATAATAAAAGTTAGCAGAATTTTGGTGAATTACCAATGGAGTAATATATTTGAAAGAGCTATGACAAGCTAAATAACCATATAAGTTCAAGTTACAATAACAATAATGACCAGCATATTAAAAGAATATGATAGTCAATAATTGTTTTATACAACAAACAATTCTTTCTTTGATTTCTGTTTTAGTTTTTCCTATCCGCAGTTAAAGTAATTTAAGTTTGCTCAAACGTTACAAGCAATTGTTCTATCTCCTCTGCAGAGTATTTGAGCAAATACAGGAAAACACTATTGTAAGGTATAATGATTGTTACAGTTTCTTGTTCCTAGCATCAGTTAAATAGACCTTTTCTCTTCGGTCTTCCCACATTTTCACTATCTTAGATCTTCCTAAAAACTGAGTGGCTTCTGAGAAATCAAAGCGGTTCCCTCTCCTGTATTTTCACCATGTCCTTGACAATGTTTTAAATGAACTTAAGCTGTAAAGGGGCTTAGTAAATTTCACCTCTCTGGATACTCAACTCTCTTTGCTCACATCCCATCTCCTAACATGTAGTGGATACAGAATGTACTTGAGTGGTTAAGGCTGAACTTCACGTCCTCAACATTTAGAGAAGCAATTCACAGCAGATAGTGAGCAATTCAGCCAGGGCCTATTTACCCTAGTCATTTATTTTAAAAACCCTAACACTAAAACCAGACCATATTAAATGGTAGATAAAAGGCAGTGAAATTGATGAATGCCTTTTGGCAAGTACAGTTGAGTTTCCATGGGGTTTTATACATTATTGACACTGTCAGTGATTTCGGTGATTGTGGCTACAGCTGGGATGTTATTATTACCATGTTGCAGTACTTCTGTTGGGAGGCTATTCCGTGGTCACAGCTGGAAGTGTTAGTGGCATTTGATGTTCATGACCTGCAGTAATTGTACCATTTTATAAGAGGAGTTCACGAAATCCATAGTCAAGAATTAAGCTGTGCCCAACCAAGTGACTTACGCTAGTAGGCAAGAGAATGAACAGGAGTGGCCTCAGTCAGAATTCAATAGTTGCCACGAGAGACTGAGCAGGTCGTTGTGAGGGTAATGCTACTGTACAATGGCCCCAATCTACACAGAAGTCTGAGGTTGCTGTGTTGGCACTGATACGTTTCCTTCCCGGCTGTCTTTGGGGTAGGAATTTTGTATGCCTTTAAGGCCAAGTGAATTCTACTCCATAAATGTATTATGTGATGAATAACCCTTTTACTTTCTCTGAAATTTTTTTCAGATTATAAAAGTAATACATGTTCATTATGGATAATTTGAACAATACAACAAAGGATAAAGAATAAATTTGAAATCACATTTAATCTTACTGCTCAGAGGTTACCAATTTTAATATTTCTTTGGACATCTTTCCAAATATATATGCATGCACAGTTTTTACAAAATTGAATTAATGCTGTGCATACAATTTTTTAAACAAAATAAATCTGTCTTTCTACACTTAGGATTAGGACTTAATTAATGGGCTGATTCATAATATAAACAGGAGTCAATGAAATTATTTCAGGCTTCTGAGATAAAGAATAAGTTGATTTATTACAAAAATATAAATTGGACTTTTAACAAAACAGTCCTAAAATATGCATCTTTTTTTGTGTA
>NW_012099210.1:6219597-6220272 GCF_000951045.1 Mandrillus leucophaeus
ATGAGTAAGAAAGGAGATGCAAGGAGACATTTCCTCACTGAAATTTTTCCCATAAAACAATTGCATGGATTTTCACAGTTGTTCTCTCACATTACTTTACCTTCCCTGGCCCTGATTCAGATTCACTCGTGTGTCACATGAGTCTGGAGGAACAGAGGTTCCATTGCAGCACATGCAGATTGAAATGGCAAATCAGACATGGTTTTTGTTTGTTTTGTTTTGTTTTTGTTTTGTTTTGTTTTTCTGAGACAGAGTCTCGCTCTGTTGCCCAGGCTGGAGAGTGGTGGCGCGATCTCGGCTTACTACAAGCTCCTCCTCCTGGGTTCACTCCGTTCTCCTACCCCAGTCTCCCAAGTAGCTGGGACTACAAGCATCCGCCACCACGCCTGGCTAATTTTTTTTTATTTTTAGTAAAGACAGGGTTTCACTGTGTTAGCCAGGATGGTCTTATCTCCTGTCCTCGTGATCTGCCTGCCTCAGCCTCCCAAAGTGCTGGGATTACAGGCGTGAGCCACCGCGCGTGGCCGAGACATGTTTTATTGCTACTCAGGTCCACCCAACTCCTAACCTAGACCCTTTGTAACGAAGATGAGAAAAGCAGTAACAGAAATTAAAGAAGAATCATTATTTAAAGTGAAATCAATTTATTTTTAGAAAACAATCTAATTTTGAGTT
>NW_012099210.1:6220322-6225453 GCF_000951045.1 Mandrillus leucophaeus
AATGAACAGGAGTGGCCTCAGTCAGAATTCAATAGTTGCCACGAGAGACTGAGCAGGTCGTTGTGAGGGTAATGCTACTGTACAATGGCCCCAATCTACACAGAAGTCTGAGGTTGCTGTGTTGGCACTGATACGTTTCCTTCCCGGCTGTCTTTGGGGTAGGAATTTTGTATGCCTTTAAGGCCAAGTGAATTCTACTCCATAAATGTATTATGTGATGAATAACCCTTTTACTTTCTCTGAAATTTTTTTCAGATTATAAAAGTAATACATGTTCATTATGGATAATTTGAACAATACAACAAAGGATAAAGAATAAATTTGAAATCACATTTAATCTTACTGCTCAGAGGTTACCAATTTTAATATTTCTTTGGACATCTTTCCAAATATATATGCATGCACAGTTTTTACAAAATTGAATTAATGCTGTGCATACAATTTTTTAAACAAAATAAATCTGTCTTTCTACACTTAGGATTAGGACTTAATTAATGGGCTGATTCATAATATAAACAGGAGTCAATGAAATTATTTCAGGCTTCTGAGATAAAGAATAAGTTGATTTATTACAAAAATATAAATTGGACTTTTAACAAAACAGTCCTAAAATATGCATCTTTTTTTGTGTAGCTTAGAGTCAACTTTATGATGACAAGGATCGCACCTAGGTAAATCAAACAGTGGTTAATCCTATATAGTACAATAGGCATTGGGAGACCACTCTGATACCCTGTGCCCCAATTACTTTCCTTGTTAACAATTTCTGATTATCTAAATTAAATCCTGAGAGATCAACCTTTTGAAACAGAGGAATTGTGTATGCAGAAATCCTCCATTAAAAAGCAACCGTGTTGGTGCTGGTGGAGCAGTGCAAGTCTATTATCACTTACTGACGTGGGCTAGTTGGTAATGTCTTCTAAGGCTTTAGAAAGAAGAGAGAAGAAAGCTGAGGAAAAGATAGGCAGTTTGTGCCATGGAAATGAGGAATAGGATTCATGTATAAAGCTAATTTACAAGTGCACATAGATAGACTACCAAAGTCACAGAATAGTAAAGATTACCACCTGCAAGGCAGACTACATGTCTACCTGTGTATGTTACTAGCACAATGAACTTAATATGACTCAGAATAAATATTATGTCCTCAATTCAGTAGGTACCCATAATGACTTCCTTGTTTCAGGATAATAGTTCTCTTCTCCCAGTAACTTAAACATTATAGTTGAACCTTCGCTCTCACACCTACTATTAAAAAATACGTTGTTATGACTTCTTAATTTTACCTAGTAATATCCCTTCTTACCAAATACTGGAGCTTTTTAAACCACTTACCTCTCATTTGATCTATGACATTAGCCCTCTAGTTAGTTTTTCTCTCTCCACTATTTCCCCTATGAAGTATTTCTATACACAACAACCCATTAATAGTTCCCATTGTTTAATCAAGCCCATGCTCACTAAAGCTGTCAATAGCTCTCCGTTGTTAATAATAATAAAAGCAAACGACTTAATGACTAAGATATTCCAAATCTCTCTTCACTGTCATATTCTCTCTACTTCTTTTTGGTATCCTATACTTCAGCACACTTGGTCTTCTACTTCTTATAAACATATTTGGTACCTACCTCTGTCACTTGGCACACATTGATTCTGTTTTTGTTTATCTCCTTTTATCATTACTGTTCATAAAAATTATTTCCATCAGCATTTTCTGAAGACAGAAGTGTATCCTCCTCAGAACTGCATCAGCAGAGTTTAGACAGTGATTTCTCAGAGTAGGTGATCAGTAAATGCTGGTGGAGTAAATTTATGTAGAAATGAATCCATATCCTTGAAAAATAAACGTTTTAAGGCAACGATGGAAATCAGTACATATGATTGTTTATTTTATATGCAAACTTGACTGGGCCATTGGGTGCCCAGATATTTGGTCAAACATTATTCTGTCTTTGACAGTGCTTTTTAATGAGATTAACACTTGAATTAGTAGACTGAATAAAGCAATTTGCCTTCTTTAATGTGGGCAGCCTTTATACAATCAGTTGAAGGTTCACATAGAATTTAAAAACTGACCCTCCCACAAGTAAGAGGAAATTCCTCCTGCCTGAGTGCATGAGCTAGGATATCTGTCTTCTCTTGCCTTTAGACTTGAAGTAAAAGATTGGCTCCTCTTGGGTCTGCTGGTTTTCAGACTGGCTCTTATACCATTGGCTCTCCAGGCTTTCAGGCCTTCAGACTTGATCTAGAACTACATCTGCCCTCCTGAGTCTCCAGCTTACCAATTAGCAGATCTTGAGACTTTTGAGTCTCCATAATTATGTGATAATTTCTTATAAATAAATCATTTTATAGATTTATCATATGTCTCCTGTTGATTCTGTTTCTCTGGAGAACCCTGACTAATACATGAGATTTGCCGGACAGAAGAGTACTTATAGAAATACATATGATTTCTTTGAGAAAAATGAGTAAGAAAGGAGATGCAGGGAGACATTTCCTCACTGAAATTTTTCCCATAAAACAATTGCATGGATTTTCACAGTTGTTCTCTCACATTACCCTACCTTCCCTGGCCCTGATTCAGATTCACTCATGTGTCACATAAGTCTGGAGGAACAGAGGTTCCATTGCAGCACATGCAGATTGAAATGGCAAATCAGACATGGTTTTTGTTTGTTTTGTTTTATTTTGTTTTGTTTTTGTTTTGTTTTGTTTTTGTGAGACAGAGTCTCGCTCTGTTGCCCAGGCTGGAGAGTGGTGGCGCGATCTCGGCTTACTGCAAGCTCCTCCTCCTGGATTCACTCCGTTCTCCTACCCTAGCCTCCCGGATAGCTGGGACTACAAGCATCCGCCACCACCCCTGGCTACTTTTTTTTTAATTTTTAGTAAAGACAGGGTTTCACTGTGTTAGCCAGGATGGTCTCAGCTCCTGTCCTCGTGATCTGCCTGCCTCAGCCTCCCAAAGTGCTGGGATTACAGGCGTGAGCCACCGCGCCTGGCCGAGACATGTTTTATTGCTACTCAGGTCCACCCAATTCCTAACCTAGACCCTTTATAACGAAGATGAGAAAAGCAGTAACAGAAATTAAAGAAGAATCATTATTTAAAGTGAAATCAATTTATTTTTAGAAAACAATCTAATTTTGAGTTGAATTTGATTCTTTTATCTTGACTTGTTTTTCTATGTCAAACTAGTCAGTTATACTTGAAAATGTAAATTTTTTATGTATAGAAATAACTTACAGGCTATTTGCTCGGTGTTAACAAAGATGGTACTCTTAATACATTACCACCATGCAAAATAAACTTAATTTTATTAGTAGTAACATTTATAACCTTTAATTTTATGTTTCTCCATTAGTAAATCATGAAGTATTTTACCTCAATAGTCTTTTTTATATTTTGCTGCCTCTTTTACTTTTATTGAGGTTTTACTTAGAACTAATCTATGTTCACTTTACAAAAGTTAGAATATATTGATAAACACAAAGAAGGAAAAATGCAAATAATGTATGATCCAATAACCACTGTGATATTTATATTTTTACCGTTATTATTTGTACCTATGAATACGAACATGCATATATATATAATCTTTTAAAATGGATGTGAAATTTCACCACACAAATGGCTACTTTTATCTTTCTAATTTATACTCACCCAAAAAAAGTTATATATATATACACACATAATTGTGTGTGTATGTGTATGTGTGTATATGTATGTGTGTGCGTAAATATACACACATATACATTATACAAACATACATATACATATGTAAATAAAATGTGCACATATATATACATTTATAGTTACATATCGTGGTAAAGATAGTTTTAATGACTGCATAATAATTCACAATAAATTTTTCATTATGTATATAACTAATTGCTTCTTCTATTTTGGAAAGAGTTTCAAAAGAATATTTGTTAGTTATTATTTAAATGCTTGGTAGAATTTACCAGTGAAGCAACTGAGTCCTAGGCTTTTATTTGTAGAAAGATTTTGATGATCAGTTCCATATCTTTGTTATGTTATAGATTTATTCAGATTTCCTACTCCTTCTTCAGTTAGTGAGGTAGTTTTTAATCTTTCAAAAAAATTTCCATTTCATTTAGATTATATAACTTTTTGTTATATATTTTTTATAGTTTTTTCATCTTTTTCATGTCTCTAATCTTTTTAGTGATCTTCAAGTTTTCATCCCGGATTTTGCAAAAGAGTAATTTTTTTTTAGTTGGTCCAGGTAAACTACTGTTTTTCTACATTTTATTTCTATCTCCCCTGATCTGTATAATCCTCATCATTTTTCTTGTTTCAGATTTAGTTTACACATTTTCTAATGCCTTAAGGTGGAAAGTTAGGTTAATGATTTAATATTTTTTTTAGTAAGTGTTTGCACCTATAAATTTCTTTGTAAGTAATGCTGTTACAGCATCTCATAAGTTTGGTTATGTTATATATTCTTTAATTTACATCAACATATTTCTTAATTGTAATTTGTGGTTTCCTTTTCTGCCCATTTGTTGTTTAGGTGTGTGTTACTTAATTTCCACACGTTTATGAATATCTGTAATTTCCTTTTGTTATTTATTTCTAATTTCATTTTATTATGATCAGAAAATCACACTTTTGTGTGATTTTGATCCTCTTAAATTCATTTAACTTGTTTTATGGCATTTTCAGTACGGTCTATCCTGCAAAATATTTTATTTGTAATTGAGAAGAAACATGTATCCTGTTATTCTTGAGTATAGTGTTCTATAGATGTCCATCAGCTATACTCAGATTACTTTATAATTCAAGCCTTCTATTTCTTGTTGTCCTTCCTAGTTGTTCTATCCACTTTTGAAAATGAAGTATTAAAGTTTTCAACTACTAATGACATATATATTTTTCTCTTTAATTCTGTTTATGTTTCATAAATTTTGGGGCTCTGTTATACCCACAAATACGTTTATAACTGTTGTATCTTCTTGATGGGTTGATATTTTATCCTTATAAAATGTCTTCACTTGTCTCTAGTAAAAATTTTTCTTATAAAGTCTATTTTTTCTGATATTAGCGTTACCACTCCTGCTATCTTTTGGCAACTAATTGTATGTGATTCTTTTTTTTCTTTTTTTTT
>NW_012099210.1:6225813-6226477 GCF_000951045.1 Mandrillus leucophaeus
GGAGACATTTCCTCACTGAAATTTTTCCCATAAAACAATTGCATGGATTTTCACAGTTGTTCTCTCACATTACCCTACCTTCCCTGGCCCTGATTCAGATTCACTCATGTGTCACATAAGTCTGGAGGAACAGAGGTTCCATTGCAGCACATGCAGATTGAAATGGCAAATCAGACATGGTTTTTGTTTGTTTTGTTTTATTTTGTTTTGTTTTTGTTTTGTTTTGTTTTTGTGAGACAGAGTCTCGCTCTGTTGCCCAGGCTGGAGAGTGGTGGCGCGATCTCGGCTTACTGCAAGCTCCTCCTCCTGGATTCACTCCGTTCTCCTACCCTAGCCTCCCGGATAGCTGGGACTACAAGCATCCGCCACCACCCCTGGCTACTTTTTTTTTAATTTTTAGTAAAGACAGGGTTTCACTGTGTTAGCCAGGATGGTCTCAGCTCCTGTCCTCGTGATCTGCCTGCCTCAGCCTCCCAAAGTGCTGGGATTACAGGCGTGAGCCACCGCGCCTGGCCGAGACATGTTTTATTGCTACTCAGGTCCACCCAATTCCTAACCTAGACCCTTTATAACGAAGATGAGAAAAGCAGTAACAGAAATTAAAGAAGAATCATTATTTAAAGTGAAATCAATTTATTTTTAGAAAACAATCTAATTTTGAGTT
>NW_012099210.1:6228072-6255111 GCF_000951045.1 Mandrillus leucophaeus
TATTCTTGAGTATAGTGTTCTATAGATGTCCATCAGCTATACTCAGATTACTTTATAATTCAAGCCTTCTATTTCTTGTTGTCCTTCCTAGTTGTCCTATCCACTTTTGAAAATGAAGTATTAAAGTTTTCAACTACTAATGAGATATATATTTTTCTCTTTGATTCTGTTTATGTTTCATAAATTTTGGGCTCTGTTATACCCACAAATACGTTTATAACTGTTGTATCTTCTTGATGGGTTGATATTTTATCCTTATAAACTGTCTTCACTTGTCCCTAGTAAAAATTTTTCTTATAAAGACTATTTTATCTGATATTAGCGTTACCACTCCTGCTATCTTTTGGCAACTAATTGTATGTTATTCTTTTCCAACATTCTAGTTTCAAAGTATTTCTTTGAATCTAATGTGTATCCCTTTGTAGACAGCATGTAGTTGGGTAAAAATTTTGTAAACCCATCTTGCCAATCTCTGCCTTTTGATTGAAGGTTTAATTTATTTAATGTAATTAATGATAAGGTAAACTTTATATCTTATATTTTTCTATTATATGTCTTATGTCTTCTTAATTTCTTTATTCCAACATCATTTCCTTCTTTTGTGCTAGTTAGATATTTTATAAGATACCACTTTAATTCTCTTGTTACAGATTTACCATATTATTTTGGAGTTATATCCTCAGTGTCTTTTCTGGGGTTGCAATTGACCTCTTAATTTATTACAAGCTATTTCATGTCAATACTAACTTTATTGAAATTGTATATGAAATATTTGCTTCTATATAGCTCTCCCCCAAACTTGTGATTTTATTGACATGCAAGTTATATGTTTATACATTGCATTTTTATAAGTACAAGTTTATAATTATTACTTTATGCAGTGCTAAAAATATATTTATAATGATATTTAATATTTATCTGTGTGGTTACTATTATTGGTAGTTTTTATTTCTTTATCTTCATTCAAGTTACTCTAGTATTCTTTCATTACATCCTGAAAGACTACCTTTATTATTTCTTATCAGGCAGATCTGCTTGGGGTGAATACTCTCAGGTTTTGTTTATCTAAAAATGCCTTAATTTATCCTTAACTTTTGAAGAATAGTATTCTTGTTTGACAGACTTTTCTTTTAGTACTTTAAATTTGCATACCATTGTCTTCACAGCTTCATTATTTCTACTGAGAAATCAACAGCTATTCTTATTATACCTACCTTGTAGATGATGAATTGTTTCTTTCTTGCTACTTCTGAGATTCTCTCTTTGTCTTAGTCTTTCTACAGTTTGAGTATAGTGTGTCTAGGTTAAAACATCTTTGAATTTTTCTTCTTGATGTTTGTTGAGATTATTATGTTTATTAACATTACCACTCCTACTATCTTTTGGCAACTAATTGTATGGTATTCTTTTCCAATCTTCTAGTTTCAAACTATGTATTTGAATCTAATGTGTATCCCTTTGTAGACAGCATGTAGTGTAGCAATGGGCATAAGCCAGTCAAAATAATTTAGTATCTTTCTTCAGATTTGGAAAATTTTCACTTATTTTTTCAAATATCATTTATGTATTTCTCTCCCTCCTCTTCTATAATTCTTGTTATTCATATAACAAGCTTGATGGTATCCCACAGGTGTCTGAAGCCTAATTTATTTTTATGTATTTATTTGTTATAATTATAATTATTTGCTTTCTTTTCCTCACGCTGAGTCATTTTAATTGATCTGTCTTTAAATTTGCTTTTTCTTACTTCTGCCTGATCAAATCTGCTGAAGCCTCCTCTAGTGAATTTTTCACTTTAGTTATTGTAGTATACAACATTATAAATTTTGTATAGTTTTTTTAAAAAACAGTTGCTAGCACTATTTGTATTCTCTGTTTTGTGTGACATCATTCTCACATTTTTCTTTAAATCTTTAGATGTGGTTTTCTTTAGTTCTTTCACCTTATTAAAAATAGCTAATTTTTAAAGTCTTTGTCTAGTAAATCCAACATGTGGACTTTCTTAGTGGTATTTTCAAGTGACTACTTTTTATTTCTGGGTAAGGACACTTTTGGTGAGAACTATACATTTTCAGAGTTCTGAAAATCACATAATCTCTACTTCTTAGGTTTTATTATTTTGACTGTTGGATTAGTTACTTTTTCTGAGCTAATTCTCTAATGTCTTTATTCTTTATTGTGTGGACAAGGGAGTCTTTACTTAGCTTACTGATCAGCTAATAGCTAAACAGAGATTTTCTTTAATGCCCGGAACCAATACTTTTTCCACTCTTTCCTAAGGGACTGTGTCTGCGTTTTGGATCATGTCTTTAAAACTCAGGAAGGCAGTTGGCAATTCTTACTTTGCCTTCTTTTTCTGCTTAGGCTGAATTTCAAGGTCAGTGAGAAATGGAAGCACAGATCAGGTGCAAAGACCTGAATATATGCATAACCCTACCTATATAAGTGGCCTTCCATACCCCAGAAATGTGTCAAAGCTTTTGAAATATAGACAACTTGCTTACCACATTTCTGAGATTATTTTGTTTGCCTATTGTTTGCCCTAGCTGTTACTCACTGCTGTCTCAGTCATGATAGCAAACAATTGCTACTGTTTGTTGTTGAGACATGCTCCTAGAGAAAAAGCTATTTTCTCAAGCTCTGCGTCAGGTAAAATAAACACCTTCTAGATAAGATCTTCTGGAAAATTACCAAACATATCAAGGAAGAACAATTGTCTGGGTATGGGGTTTCAAGGAGATTCAATCCACTTCTGCCCCCTCCAGTGGCTGCCAGGCTCTTGGTTTTCACTGTGACTGCAGGCTGATGGTTTTCCAAGCTGCTATAAAGATGGTGTAGCAACGGACGTAAGCCAAACGGCAAAGCTCACTGTTCTTACTGTAATTCTGCCATTTTTCTTTAATGATGCACCCTGGATTGCTGCAAGCCTTTGGTTAATTTCCAGAGTTCTGTAAAAGCTGATTTTAGCCAGTTTTCTCATTGCTTTTATGGAAAAGAAGATTTTCAGAGGCACTCCTTCTGATGCCTGAGGCCTACATTTCTATCACTGAAATTTAATATGTGTTTATAGAGATGAATTACTGAATTCATAAAGAATGGGGAACTAGAGGCAGAGAAATAAAATGAAAATTACAGACACAGTGGAGAAGTTGCAAAGCACGATGTGTGAAAGCATGAACTTTTTGAGGGCATAGTTATAGAGGAGCTGGGTAAGGTAGAGTTTAACTAGTTTTGTAGTACTGTGTTATGTAAAAGCAGTTAAAGATTAACTGTTCCTTTTTCTAGTGTGATATATCACATAGCAATAGCTTTAGAGTTATACTTTATACTATATGTAGGATGTTGTGTTCTCCTTTCTATTAAAGAAGTGGTAGGAAAGGTTAAAAGTAATTGGAAACTGAGGTGCATGCCTTTGTAATTTACATAGAAAACTGAGATATGGATGACTACATATGGGTAAACTTCAAAGAAATGTTACCTCTTTAATCATGCTTAGAAAAAATTTTGACATGAATATGTAAGTTTATGCTAAAATATTTACATCATTGAATGTTTCTGAGTAAAGTAATTGTCAGTATGTAATACCAATAAAAATACTGAGAGTTTTAATTCCCTATGGCAAAGAAGATACATATCCGTAGTAATATAATTCATTAAAGCAAAAAATCTATGAAATAAAATAAGTTTTTTAATTTTCAAAGTTGTATACAAATTAAACATTTAATGTAATGAAACCTAAAAATACATTTTAAAATTATTTTGGAGGAATTATTTGAATTCCTTGAAAGAATTTTGAGTGTATATATTCTTTCCCTCTCAAAAGCATTACATTTAGTGTACATTTGAAATACAATGATATTAAATTTAGTAATTACATAATGGCCATGTACTTGAGAAAGTATATTCTGCTGCCTTCTGATATTACAGTACTCAGCATTTGCTTTCCAAGTAAACTTTTTGTGGAGACAATGTAAGAAAATGTCTCTCATAGAGCCTGCTGGCTCTTCTAAGATTTTAGGAAGCAAATAATCCCACAAATATCCCTTCATAGGAGATACGTGACACAAATTTACTGCCTAATACAGAGGTAGCTCACCAGCATGTTTTTAGCGCCTACTACATGAGAGCACTGCACGTTTTCTGTTTTCCAATATTAAAGTCATCCAGGATCTACATCATGTACTCATCTATGTATTTTCAGATCAGAACTCTCCTCTTTTCACTCATTTCCCTTCATCTCTGTCAATATTATTCAAAGATATATGCCTTTTAGCTTCTTTATCCAGTACTATCAGTCTTGTATAGTGCTTCAGCTAATTAATAAAGACTGTGAAGAACATATTCATTTGAGACAAGCATGAAACCTACATTTGTTGATTTTATTTTCTCCTCCTTTCCTACTCTTCCTTTGTGAGACTATTCTCTCTCTTTCTTTGTCTGTCTCTCCCTCTCCTTTTCCGTTGTCCTGTCCAACCCCCTACCTTTCTTCTTTCCATGTTCACTTTGTGTGTATGTTTGTGTGTGCATGTGTGTGTGTATTAACACATGTGTGCATGCCTACTAATATTCTCTCCTATTTTCACCTTCTTGTTTTTTTAGAGAATCCAGCAAGCTATCTGAGACACATTTTCATCCCTTAAATTATTATCATAATGTGTTACAGAAGGGAGCAAGTGAAGAATGCCTCTAAAACTTCTTCAGCTGTTCTTTAGAGAATTTCTCTCTTGGAGCTCACATTAGAAATGAGAGCATGCAAGCAGATAACTTTCTCTTCTCTTTTCACTTTATATCTTGGTCAACCTTAAATACATATAGAGCTTAAGCGTAAAAGCCCAGCACCTCCTTCCAATTAGTATTTCTGTGAGAGAGCATTACCAGATTCCTCAAAGTCCGTTTATGATTATTTTAGGGTTATCTACAAATCCAAAAGATTCTGATGTTGTAGTTTTTAGGAGGTAATGAAAGGTGTCCTTGTGCTGACTGGAATGTGTGCACAGAAAGGAGAAAGGGTTAACCACTTTGAGGCAGAGGAAAGGATGAGATTACCTGAACTCTGCTTCTCTTGAATTGCTACAAGGACAGTTGTTCTCAACAGAGCTCGTAAAATAGGTGACAGAATAAGAACACAACTTTAAAACTTATTGCAAAGGTTCATCTAAATATCATAGTTAACTGTGTGTTTGAGCCACTTTTACTTCAACCTTTAGAATGGAAGATGCTGCTAATCTTTCAGTGAGAAATAAGAAAAATTGTAATTATATTTAGATAACATGAATGTTCAAATGCATCATGAGTTAAGATCAACATTGACAACTGCCTTATTTGGTATACTATTTTGTATTTTAAAATTATAGAAATCCTTTAATTTTAAACATCCTTCAAATTTTGAAGAAAACAACCTGAAATATTTACTCAGCCTAAGAAAATCAATCTAGACATTTTGTTATATGTTTTTCCAAACTTATATGTATTTACATTTTACTTTTTAAATTGAATTATTGGTAATACAGAATAACACCTTCTTACGGTATAATAAATGAAAGAAGAGAAGGAAAAAGATATAAAGACAGAGCTAAACATCTCTTCTCTACCGCCCCTGTACTTATCTTGTTCTCCTACTATGTTAATCGATATAAAATGATTTTTGTATATTAAAAAAATCCTCTTTATACAAATACATATATTGTATTTCTTTTTACTGATGCAGAATCATACTGTACACATCACTTTGCAATTTTCTATTTTCACTTAGTGCAACACATGCAATTCTATAAGTCAGGACACATAATTCTAATTCAATTTCATTATAACTGCTTTGCATTATGGCATATAAATAAGTACATATCTATGCATGGGAGCACACATAGATGTGTATCTAAACGAACATGAAAGGTATATATTATACTTCATTATCTTTCAAGGACCTATTTTCTTTTTCTTTCACTTCTCACTTTCCTCCTATTTCTTCTGCATTTCTACCCTGACTGCCTACTCCCCAGATATATAGAGGTGTGGTGCTAATAACCTTGCATGTGGTGGTAATACAATAACCCATGGTTGGTTGAAATGTACAGTGACTGTGTGTATAGGTGTTTGGTGAGGCATTCGGGAATGTGGTGGCTGAGACACTTTTAAGTATAAAGTGGCTTTGATGGCAAAGACAGAGACTATCTATGGGCCCAATAGCATAGGCTCTATCTCAATAAGAGTTAGCTACTTAACCATCACTGCTGATAGCAGAAAGTGATGCTGAGCTGTCAGTATGTCAATATTCCTCAATGAAACTATCAAGCTACTGTGTGGCACACACAGATTGATTATATTTGATCCCTTTCCACCTGGAGGTTGTAGCAATTTGTTCTGACAGGATTGATACTTGCAAAAAACCAACAAATAAAAACTTATAGAGAGGTTCTTCCTCTCTTATCACAGTGCTCTGACAGAACCATTATCGAAGGACTTCTATATATCCTTCTTCATTATCCAGAAACAGCAAACCTAATACAACAGTAACATTATGTGTTAACAGCTCAGCAAAAGGGTCAGCTTGGTGACGGTACTGTGTGAGACTGGGGAGCTTTGGATCCATAATAGCTACAATAGGGAAGCCAAGGATATAAAGTATAGGAGTAGAGTTTGTCTCTCTCACCATCACTCCCAGTGACACAATTAAAGAACTTGTGTTTTTCACCAGTGAAATCTTAGGCTCTGCTGGATTAGAGATTCTGGTTCTTAGTTGAGGAAGACTTCCACCAAAAAGTAACTATACCACTTGGCCACTTCAAACTCCTTACGGCACTCTTCCAGGAGACAAATCAATAAATTACCAAACTCATGGGGATGCTTGACCCTGAACACCATAGAAATCTAGTGTTACTTCTAAAAAGTTGGACTGGAAATGCTTGTCTAGAACTTGTGGAGAGACAGAGGCATCACTTGGTTATTTTGTTCCCAGTGGTTATAGTGAATGGACAATGCAGGCAATCTCGTCCTGAGAAAGGCAAGAACACTTGAGACTGAAATCTTGGTGTATAAAATCTAAATAATCAAATTAGGCAATAAAGCTCCCAAAAGGCTTGCCAAACGTGAGAAAAATCTAGAATAGGTCAGAGGAAAAAGATCCTAAATGTGAATGATAACCTTACCACAAGCTACAAAAATGGGAAGTGTAGCTCATTTTGTAAACAATCTTACCTTAAATTATTTTACAAAATTGTAATTGTTCACCACTTTAAATAGGACTTATGATAGATTAGATTTCATGGCATGCATGAGTGCATTGTACCAGACCCCTCCTATCTATAACTTCAGATTATCTCAACCTCATTGTTCTCTTATTTCAGCCATGGTTGTAAAATCCAGTTTGGTTTTTACAGGGCTTCAACCACTTTCATACAGTTCTTACTATCAGCATCATGCCTCAGAATTATACTGTCTACTTTCATTTCCCATCTTAGGCTTCTCTGCTTTATTCTCTTCTTTATTGTAGGAGATATTGTGATAACTCATTTATTGCTCACGTATATGCAACTATTAAGTAGAGAGACATTCACACCCTGTACAGTAAGTAAACCTTTGACTAGACAGTGGGAGGATTTTCTGAGGGATGTTCTGAGATGCATTTCGTATGGTTTTTCAGATAGTACTGTAATATCAAACTATACATTGTCCTTAAAAAATAATCCATTCAGTAAAACAGTTTTGAATTGACCTTCCCCTCTTCCATGCTTCAGTCCTCCATCCTTCTCTCCTAATTCTTCGATCAAATATCCAACAAAATAGTGCAAAGTACTGGGCACATAAGCTAAAGTATCCTAGACCAAAGGTAGAAAGGGATGAAAAATGGTTGGATTTTGGGTACATTCTGAATGTAGGAGGAAAAATGTTGAAATTTCCCTTATGAATTCATTTATGGTGGAGTGCTGCTGATGAAAAACCATACCGGGGTGAACTTTGAGAGAGTGGGACAGAATTGAGGAAAGCAAGTACTGACAATACTTCTGAGGAATTTTGTTGCATTGTGCTCTCTTAGTTTTGTATCATCCCAATTTACCCTCCTAATGTGAACACCTCAGTGTATTATTACTTTATCTTTATCTTTACAATTTTATCTTCATATTTGCATTTGTCTATGTTGATAATCTTTAAAGTTTATTTGGCTATTATTGACCCTCATCAAACATAAAAATTTTATAATCTATATTTATATGTCTGGTTAATAACTTCTCCCTAAAGCCCATTTATTTGTGCTAAATCATCTTTGAGTTTTATTGTTTTGTTTTTCACTTTTAGTTCTTCAGTACACTGGAAATTTCTGTTCTTTCTGCAGATGGTATAAAGTAATGGTCCATATTTATTTTCTCCAAGTTGGATAACATTTATGCCAGCATGACTTGCTGATTAAACCATCCTTTTTCCTCCCCATTGAATAAAAACTTATTTTTATATTTAAATCTCAGAAGAATATTTCTGGAATCTCCATTTTGACTAATCAATGCATTTGGTTAAGGTAAGGTTAGACTGATAAAATGTTACACCCAAAAGTGTATTTTCCTCTCACGTAATAATTCCAATATGGATAATCTGGTTTCGAATGAGAGATCTGAACCTTCTTGTTATTCAGAATCACATCACTTCTTTTTTCCACATGTAAACTAAATCTCTGCCATGTCTAGGTTCTTGCTTATAGACACTGATCTGAGTACAGGGAGACTTGCCTGAGTGTGTTATGTACCTGAGGGAGAAGTGAAACATTGAATTTTGCTAATATTTCATTGGAAAGAACTGAATGATAGTCACATGGCTAAGTTGAATTGCAAGGAATGCTGTGGAAAGTAATTTTACTAGCAATCCATGTGCCCAGCTATAAATTTGTTACCATGGAAGAAAGTAGGGATTCGTGTGGACAGCTAGAACTATCTGCTGCATATGCCCATGCCCATACAATACTGATTTGAATATACATGTTCTGACATCTATTAAAGCAAGGCCTGTCCCCATTCCTGCTTTTGAAATGTAATTTCTGGTTCTAAGTTTTTGAGGAATCGCCACACTGTCTTCTACAACGGTTGAAGTAATTTACATTTCCATCAACAGTGTAAAAGTGTTCCTATTTCTCCACAGCCTCACCGTAATCTGTTGTTTCTTCTTTTTAATAATCACCATTCTGTCTGGCATGAGATGGTATCTCTTTGTGGTTTTGATTTGCATTTCTCTAATGATTAGTGATGCTGATTTTTTTCATGTTTGTTGGCTGCATGAATGTCTTCTTTTGAGAAATGTCTGTCCATATCCTTTGCCCACTTTTTAATGGGATTGTTTGTTTTTTCTTGTAAATTTGTTTAAGTTCTTTGTAGATTCTGAATATTAGACCTTTGTCAGATGGACAGATTGTGAAAATTTTATCCCATTCTGTAGGTTGTCTGTTCACTCTGATGATAGTTTCTTTTGTTGTGCAAAAGCTCTTTTGTTTAATTAGATCCCATACATCAATTTTTGATTTGTTGCAATTGCTTTTGATGTTTTTGTCATGAAATCTTTGCCTGTGCCTATGTTCTGAATGATATTGCTTAGATTTTCTTCTATGGTTTTTACAGTTTCGGGTTTTACATTTAAGTCTTTAATCCATCTTGAGTTAATTTTTGTATAAGTTGTGAGCAAGAGGTTCAGTTTCAATTTTATTCATATGATTAGCCAGTTTTCCCAGGATGATTTATTAAATAGAGAATTCTTTCCCTATTGCTTTTTTTTTTTTTTTTTTTGTCAAATTTGTCAAATACCAGATGGTTGTAGATGTGTGATCTTATTTCTGAGATCTCTATTCTGTTCCATTGGTCTATGTGTCTCTTTTTGTACCAGTACCATGCTATTTTGATTTTGTAGCCTTGGAGTATAGTTTGAAGTCAGGTAGCATGATGCTTCCAGGTTTGTTCTTGCTGTTTAGAATTGTCTTGGCTCTATGGGCTCTTTTTGCTTCCACATGAATTTTAAAGTAGTTTTTTTCTAATTCTGTGAAGAATTTTAATGGTAGTTTGATGGGAATAGTATTGAATCTATAAATTACTTTGGTAAGTATGGCCAATTTCAAGATATTAATTCTTCTTATCCACAAACATGGAACACTTTTCCCTTTGTGTCCTCTCTTATTTCCTTGAGTAGTGGTTTGTAGTTCTCCCTTATTAGCTATATTCCTAGGTATTTTATCTTCCTTGTAGCAATTGTGAATGAGAATTCATTCATGATTTGGCTCCCTGATTGTCTATTGTTGGTATATAGGAATGCTTATGATTTTTGCACACTGATTTTATATCCTGAGATGCTGAAGTTGCTTATCAGCTTAAGAAGCTTTTGAGCTGATATAATAAGGTTTTCTAGATATAGGATTATGTCATCTGCAAACAGAGACAGTTTGACTTCCTCTCTTCCTATTTGAATATGCTTTTTTTTTTCACTTGCCTGACTGCCCTGGCCAGAACTTCCAATACTATGTTGAATAGGAGTAATGAGAGAGGGCATCCTTGTCTTGTACCAGTTTTCAATATCACAGGTTCCACAGAGTCCCACAATAGGCTTTCTGTAAGCTGAGGGTGAAGGAGAGCCAGTCTGAGTACCAAAAGTGAAGAACTTGGAGTCAGATGTTCAAGGGCAGGAAGCATCCAGCACAGGAGAAAAATGTAGGCCAGGAAGCTAGGCCCATCTCTCCTTTTCTCATTTTTCTGTTGGCTTTATATTCACTGGAAGTTGATTAGATCATGCCCACCAGATTAAGGGTGGATCTGCCTTCTCCAGCCCACCGACTCAAATGTTAAGCTCTTTTGGCAACACCCACACAGACACAACCAGGATTTATACTTTGTATCCCTCAATCCAAGCAAGTTGACACTCAGTATTTATCATCACAAGTCCATCCCTTGTCAACCTGAACCCATACACATCTCCTGAGATCATACATAATCTTCAAATAAAGACAATAATGAAGTCATAATTACACCTAACATAATACAACTATCCTTGGTAAAACTGGAAATGCACCAACCCCAACCCAAATACTATTACATAAAGTTAACAATACTTAAATGTTTATATAAAGTCAATTAATCTTATGTCACATGATAAAGGGAATAAAATGAAGATATTTTCTTAGTACAAGTGTATACATGCACAAACATGTTTTTAACAAAAGAAGGAGGAAATACTCATGACACAGTCCTCGCTTCTGCAGTTGATCATGTGGTCATAGCTGGTATTGATGACTACTTTCTTCTACTACCCATTCTGTATTTCCTTTGCCCTCAGCAAGCACCTCAGCATGCCATGTTTTTTGTTTTTGTTTTTTTGTAGTTGTTGTTTGTTTTCTGGTGGAGTAACCCAAACCTTCATTCCTGAAGCATATGGGTCATTTGTAGTCCTACCTGGATTGGGCTAATACTAAGAGACACCCTAATGGACCTCCTGTATTCCATGCGTACTCTTCCCTATCTCTGTTGTGGGGTAGTAGACTGATTTCATCTTGATAGACTGGGTCAATCACTTCAGCAAACACTGTAACTCCCTTCATAGCCTGTTGACTTAAAAGTAGGGGGTGCCCAAGTGTCTGGGTGGCAATCTTAACTTCCAGTTTAATGGAATTATTGTTTGGTCTCCTGGAGGCAGCATTCCTCCCTCTGGAAGTAAGACCTCTAAGCCAGCAGAAAGTAATGTTGCAGGAACAGGAGGCAAAATTTTGCCAGTGGATCACTAGGGGTGATGGCGAGTGATGCCAGTTCCACTTCCACCCCTTGATTCCTGGACCTGTGAATCCCAGTTATGGAAGGAACAGTACCATATATTAGACGCTGCTTCTGAGCATATATGGCCATCTACTTTGCTGCAGCCCTGCAAACTATTGCCACCTAGTTGACATGGTAGTTATGACTTCAAAAGGCCATTTCACTGTTCTATCAATCCAGCTGCTTCAGAATGATGAGGAACGTGGTAAGACCAGTGAATTCCATGAACATGAGCCCACTGCTGCATTTTTTTAGCCATAAAGTGAGTGCCTTGGTCAGAAGCAATGCTGTGTGAACTACCACGATGGTGAATAAGGTGATCTGTGAGTCCCCTGATGGTAGTCTTGGCAGAAGCATTGTGTGCAGGATAGGGGAACCCATATCCAGAGTAAGTGTTTATTCCAGTTGTAAGTGTCTATTCCAGTTAGGACAAACCTCTGCCCTTTCCATGATGGAAGAAATCCAGTACAATCAGTCACCAGGTAGCTGGATGATCACTCTGAGAAATGTTGCCATATTGAGGGCTCAGCATTGGTCTCTGCTGCTGGCAAACTGGGCACTCAGTAGTGGCCATAGACAGGTCAGCCTTGGTGAGTGGAAGTCCATGTTGCTGAGCCCATGTGTAACCTCCATGCCTGCCACCATGGCCACTTTTTTCATGGGCCCATGTGCAATGACAGCAGTGGCTGGGGAAAGAGGCTGGGTGGTGTCCACAGAATGAGTCATCCTATCCACTTGATTATTAAAATCCTCCTCTGCTGAGGTCACCCATTGGTGAGCACTCACAAAGGATACAAATATCTTGACGGTTTTTGACCACTCAGGGAGGTCTATCCATATACCACTTCCCCAAATTTTGTTGACACCAGTTTTCCAATCATGCTTCTTCCAAGTTCCTGAACATCCAACCAAACCACTGACTACAGGCCATGAATCAGTATATAATCGCACATCTGGCCCTTTTTCCTTTGATGGAAAGTGCACAACCAGGTGCACTGGGAAGATTTCCTTTCACCACTGTCTTTCAGGGATGTCCTAGAAAGGGACTGTAGTGCTGCAGCTGCCCACTTTCGGGTAGTGCCTGCATATCATGCAGAACCATCTGTGAACCAGGCCCTAGTTTTCTCTTCCTCTGTCAACTGATCATAGGGAATTCTGCATGAGGCCATCGGTTCAGGCTGGTAGAGAGAAGGCAGGGTGGCAGAATTGGAGACCATGGGCATTTGAACCACTTCCTAATGTAACCTACTTTTGCCCTCAGGACCTGTTCAAGCCCAATCACGTACGTCCACTTCCATTTGATAACGGAATGCTGCTGTGCATGACCCACTTTATGGCTAGATGGATCAGAAAGCACCTAGTTCATGATAGGCAGTTCAGGTCGCATGGTGACTTGATGACCCACAGTCAAATGTCCAGTTTCCACAAAAGTCCAGTAACAAACAGGCCAAGAGATGTTTCTCAAAAGGACAGTAGTTATCTGCAGAAGATGTCAGGTAACTTGCTCCAAAATCCTAGAGGCCTCCTCTGTGATTCACCTATGGGAGCCTGCCAAAGGCTCCAAACAACATCCCTATCTGCCACTGACACCTCAAGCACCATTGGATCTACGGGGTGATATGGCCCAATTGGCAGAACAGCTTGCAGAGCGTTCTCCTATTCTGGACCCAACTCAAAACTGGCAGCCATTCGGATCACTCGATAAATGGGTCAGAGTAACACACCCAAATAAGACATGTGTTGCATACAAAATCCACATAGGCACACTAAGCATTGTGCCTCTTTCTTGGTTGTAGGAGGTGCCAAATGCAGCAACTTATCCTTCACCTTAAAAGGAATGTCTTGACAGGCCCCACACCAATGGATCCCTAGAAATTTTACTGAGGTAGAAGTTCCCTGAATTTTAGTCACATTTATTTCTCATCCTTCAGCACACAAATGTCTCACTAATAAGTCCACTGTGTTTGCGACTTCTTGCTCACTGGAGTCAATCAGCATAATGTCATCAATGCAGTGGACCAGTGTTATATCTTGCAGAAGCAAAAAGCAATCAAGATCTCTCCGAATAAAATTATGACACAAAGTCAGAGTTGATATACCCCTAAGGTCGAAGAGCAAAGGTACATTGCTGGCCTTGCCAGCTGAAGGCAAATTGCTTCTGGTGGGCCTTATGGACAGGAATGGAGAAAAATATATTTGCCATGTCAATGGCTGGATACCAGGTACCAGGAGATGTGTTACGTTGTTGAAGCAATAAAACCACATCTGATACAGCAGTTGCAATTGGAGTCACCACTTGTTTAAGCTTATAATAAGCCACTGTCATTCTCCAAGATCCATTTCTCTTCTGCACAGGCCAAATGGAAGAGTTGACTAGGGATGTGATGGAAATCACCATCCCTTTGTCTTTCAAGTCCTTGCTGGTGACACTAATCCCCCAATGCCACCAGGGATGCACCATTGTTTTTGGTTTATTATTTTTCTAGGTAGAGGCAGCTGTAATGGCTTCTATTTGGCCCTTCCCACCATAATAACCCTCACCCTACTGGTCAGGGAGCCAATGTAGGGGTTCTGCCAGCTGCTATGTACGTCTATGCCAATTATGCATTCTGGCACTGGGGAAATGACCATAGAATGAGTCCAGGGATCCACTGGATCCACTGTAAGTCAGACGTGAGCTAAAATTCCATTAATTACTTGACCTCCATAATCCCCTACTTTAACTGAAGAACCACAATGACGTTTTGGGTTCCCTGGAATCAACATCAGCTCAGAGGAAGTGTCCAGTAGTCCCCGAAATATATGACCACTTCCCTTTCCCCAATGCACAGGTACCCGGGTGAAAGGCAGAAGGTCTCCTTGGGGAAGGATGTGATAAAGATTCACTGTATAAATTGTCGGTAAAGTAGTGCGGTCCTTCCTTAAGGGGACTTGGCCTCCCCTTCATTCAAGGTGCCCTGGGTCTGTAAACTGGCTCAAGTCTGGAAATTAATTGAGTGGTGGTGATTCTCTGTTTTTGTAATTCAAATTAGTCTTTTGTCCATTCGACCTAGAAGTGCTCTGTTTGTATAATTTAAGTAGAAATGCAGTAGGTTTCCTATCAATTTCACTGCTAGCAACACTGTGATTAATTAGCCAATGCCAGAGCACTACATGTGTCAGACTATTCTGATTGCTGCTTTGCCTCTGCTGTCCATTATGGTAGCTATGCCTACCTTGCCTTTGATGGTTGAGTGCTCCCACTTGGCCCCTGCCACCTCAGGATCCAATTATTCCCAGTGTATTTAAATTTTGTAGTTGAGTGACTGCAGTTCACACAGTTAGATCTGACAGAGAAGAGTAATTACAGGGTTCTTCAAAAATGCATCTGCTGCCCTCACAAATTTATTGTGCAAGGCATTGGTCAAGGGTATTTCTTCTGGACCCCCTAAGCTTGGATGAGTAGGTCTAAAGTGACTAATCCACTCCACCATCCCAATCTCCCTAACCCTTTGGATCCCTTCCTCTACATTAAACCAAGGGAGATCAGGCATTTTCAACTTGCTTACAGTGGGCCATTGGTTGGATCTAATCATAGAAAGCAGTCAACTTTAGAAACCCCCAAACCAATGAAAGAACTCCATCCTTAATATTCTGTTCCACTAGAACCACTCCTGGTACCAAAATCTGTATTAGTCAGGGTTCTCTTAGAGGGACAGAACTGATAGGATATGTATAAACAATAGGTGGTCTGCAAGCTGAGGAGAAAGGAGAGCCATTCCAAGTCCCAAAACTGAGGAACTTGTAGTCTGATGTTGGAAGGCAGGAAGCATCCAGCACAGGAGAAAAATGTAGGCTCGGAGGCTAGGCCCATATCTCCTTTTTACATTTATCTGCCTGCTTTATATTCACTGGAAACTGATTGATTGAATTGTGCCCACCAGATTAAGGGTGGATCTGCCTTCCCCAGCCCATTGACTCAAATGTTAATTTGAACACCCACACAGACACACCTAGGTTTAATACTTTGTATCTCTCAAACCAATCAAGTTGACACTCAGTATTAACCATTACAAGCATGATATTAGGTATATACTCAAAGGAATATAAGTAACTCTATTATAAATATGCATGACACACATGTTCATTGTAGCACTGTTCACAATAGCAAAGACATGGAATCAACCTAAATGCCCATCAATGATAAAATGGATTTTAAAAATATGGTACATATACACAATGGAAAAGCAGCGATAAAAAGGAATGAGGTCACGTCTTTTGCAGGGACATGGATAGAGCTGGAAGCCATTATCCTCAGCAAACAAACTCAGGAACAGAAAACCAAACACCGCATGTTCTCACTTACAAGTGGGAGCTAAACAATGAGAAGACGTGTCCACAGGGAAGGGAAAAACACACACTGGGGGTAGGATGGGGGGAGGAAGACCATCAGGATAAATAGCTAATGCATTGGGGGCTTAATACCTGGGTGATGTGTTGATAGGTGCAACAAATCACTCTGGCACATATTTGGCTATAAAACAAACCTGCACATTCTGCACATGTATCCTGGTACTAAAATAAAATAAAACAAAATACAATTCTAGTGGTAAGCTACGCAAACTTTTTAATGTAATCTAATTTCAATATTTTGGTAGTTCTAAAACATTCATTTTAATTTATTTTATTTTTTATTTCCAACTTTTATTTTAGTTTTGGGGGTACATTTGCAGGATTACTATTGGGTAAATTGCATGTCACAGGAGTTTGGTGTACAGAAAATGTTGTCAACCAGGTAACTAGCATAGTACCCCATAGGTCTTTTTTCAATCCTCACTCTCCTCCCACACTTCACTCTCAAGAAGTCCCCAGTGTCTTATTGTTCCCTTCTTTGTGTCCATGTGTACTCAGTGTGTAGCTCCCACTTATAAGTAAGAACATTCAGTATTCAGTTTTCTGTTCCTGTGTTAGTTTGCTTAGGGTAATGGCCTCTGGCCCCATCCATGTTGCTGCAAAATACATTATCTCATTCTTTTTAATGGGTGTGTACTATTCCATGGTGTATATGTACCACATTTTCTTTATCCAGTCCACTGCTGATGGGCATTTATGTTGATTCAATTTCCTTGTTATTGAAAATAGTCGTATGATAAACATAAGCATTTATGTGTCTTTATGGTAGAATAATTCATATTACTTTGGGCAAATACCCAAAAATGGGATTGCTGGGTCCAATGGCAGTTCTGTTTTAAGTTCTTTACGGAATCCCCATACTGCTTCTCACAGTAACTGAACTAATTTACAGTCCCACCAGCAGTGTATAAGCATTTCCTTTTCTCCACAACCTCACCAGCATCTCTTATTTTTGACTTTTTAGTAATAGCTATTCTGACTCATGTAAGATGATATCCCATTGTGGTTTTGATTTGCATTTATCTAATAATTCGTGATACTGAGCATTTTTTATATGCTTGTTGGCCATGTGTATATCCTCTTTTGGGAATTGTCTGTTCATGGTCTTTGCCCATTTTCTTCTAATATAATTGTTTGTTTTCTTGCTTGTTGATTTAAGTTCCTTTTAGCTCTAGATGTCAGATGCATAGTTTGCAATTTTTTTTTTTTTTTTTTTTTTTGGTCTGTTGATAGTTTCTTTTGCTGGACAAAAACTCTTTAGTTTACTTGGTTCCACCTGTCAATTTTTGTTTTCATTGCAATTGCTTTTGAAGACTGTGTCATAAAATTGCTGCAAGAGTCAATCTTCAGAAAGGTACTTCCTAGGTTATCCTCTAGAGTTTTATAAAGTTTTAAGTTTTACATTTAAGTGTTTAATCTCCCTTTAGTTGATTTTTGTACATGGTGTAAAAAAGGGGTCCAGTTTTAATCTTCTGCATATGACTTGTCAGTTATCCCAGAACAATTTACTGAATAGGGTTTTCTGTTCCCATCACTTGCTATTGTCAGTGATCAGATAGTAGTCACAGATCAGATGGTTGTAGGTGTGTGACTTCATTTCTGGGTTGTCAAACCTGTTCCATTGGTCTATGTGTCTGTTTTTGTACCAGTAACTTGTGGTTTTATTTACCATAGCCTTGCAGTATAATTTGAATTCAGGTAGTGAGATGACTTGAGCTTTTTTCTTTTGCTTAGTATTGTCTTGGCCTTTGGCCTCTTTTTTGTTTCCAAATGAATTTTAGAGTAGTTTTTTTTTTTTTTTTTTTTTTTTTTTTTTCCTGATTCTGTGAAGAATGTCATCTGTAGTTTGATAGGAATAGTATTAAACTGTAAAATTGCTTTGAGTATTATGCCATTTTAGCAATATTGAGCCTTCCTATCTATGAGCATGAAATGTTTTCCATTTGTTTGTGTCATCACTAATTTCCTTCAGCAATGTTATATAGTTCTCCTTGTAGAGACTTTTCACCTCTCTAGTTAGCTGTATTCCCAGGTATTTTATTCCTTTTGTGGCTATTGTGAATGGGATTGTGTTCTTGATTTGGCTCAGTTTGAACGTCATTTGTGTATAGAAATGCTACTGACTTTTGCACATTAACTTTGAGTCCTGAAACTTTGGTGGCAGGTGTCCTGAAACTTTGGTGACTTAAATTTGAGAACTTTCTAACTCTTTGATGTGGGTGTTAAGCATTATAAACTTTCTTCTTAACACTGCTTTAGCTGGATCCCAGAGATTCTAGTACGTTTCATATTTGTTTTCATTATTTTCAAATAATTTGTTGATTTCTGCCTTAATTTCATTCTTTAACCAAAAGTCTTTCAGGAGCAAGTTGTTTAATTACCATGTAATTTTATTGCTTTGAGAGATCTTCTTGGTATTGATTTCATTTTTTACTGCACTATGGCCCAAGATTGTGGTTTGTGTGATTTTGTGTTTGGGGATTTATTTTTTTAATTTGTTGAGAATTGCTTTTTGGCCAAGTATGTGGTCAATTTTAGAGTATGTGCTATGTGCAGATGAGAAAAATGTGTATTCTGTTGTTGCTGCATGGAGTGTTCTGTAGATGTCTCTTAGGTTCATTTCAGTAACCGTTGAGTTTAGATCGTGAATATGTTTCTTCGTATTGTACCTTGATGATCTGTCTAATATTGTCAGTGGGGAGTTGAAGTCTTTGACTACTATTGTGTGGTTATAACTGTGTTCATAAATCTCTAACAACTTCTTTTATCAATCTGGGTGCCACAGTGTTGTGTGCATATATATTTAGGATAGGTAAGTTTTATTGTATTGAACTCTTTATAATTATGTAGTGCCCTTCTTTGTCCTTTTTGATTGTTGTTAGTTTAATGTATGTTTTGTCCAAAATAAGAATAGCAGCCCTTTCTCCTTTTTTCCTGTTTGCCTGATATACCTTTCTCTATCCCTTTACTTTGAGCCTATGGGTATCCTTTCATGTGAGACAGGTCTCCTGAAGGCAGCATAGAGTTGGGTCTTGCTTCTTTGTCTAACTTGCCACCCTTGTCCAACTTGCCCCACTTGTGCCTTTTAAGTGGGGCACAGTTACATTTAGCACAGTTACATTCAAGCTCAATATTGATATTTCAGGATTTGATTTTGTCATCATGTTATTAGATGGCTTTTATATAGACTTAATTGTGCTTTAAGTGTCAATGATTTTCACACTTAAGTGTGTTTTTGTGGTGGCCAGTAACAGTCTTTTTATTTTCGTGTTTAATACTCCGTTAGTAAAAACCATACATAAGGCAGGTCTGGTAGTAATAAATTCCTTTAGGATTTACTTGTCTAAATAGGATTGTATTTCTTCTTTGCTTATGAAGATTAGTTTAGTGGAATATGAAATTGTTGCTTGGAATTTCTTTTCTATTTCTTTTTTTTAATTTTTGAGATGGAGCCATATTCTGTCACCTAGACATACCACAACGCCTAGCTCTTTTTTTTTGTTTGTTTTGGTTTTTGTTTTGCTTTGGTTTTTTGGTAGAGGCGAGGTTTTACCATGTTGCCCAGGCTGGTCTCGAATTCCTGAGCTCAAGTGATCTACCCACCTTGGCCTCCAAAGTGGGAATTTCTTTTATTTATGGATGCTGAATATGAGCCCTCAATTTCTTCTGACTTTTAGGGTTTCTGCTGAAAGATTCACTGTTAGGCTGATAGGGTTCCCTACGTAGGTGCCTTTTCTCTCTACCTGACTAATATTTTTTATTTCACAGTGACTATGGTGAATTTGATGACTATTTGTCTTGGAGATGGTCATCATGTATTGTATCTTGCAAAGATCCCTGAATTTCCCAGATTTCAGTGTCAACCTCTCTAGTGAGTTTGGGAAGATTTTCAAAGACAAGACCCTCAAATATGTTTGTAAGTTGCTTACTCTCCTTCCTTTTCTTTCAGTGATGCCAAAGAGTCACAAATTTGGTCTCTTTACATAGTCCTATATTTCTTAGATATTTGTTTATTTTTTAAAATACTTTTTTTCTTTACTTTTGTCTGACTGAGTTAATTCAAAGAACCAGTCTTCAAGTTCAGAAATTCTTTCCTCAGCTTGGTTTATTTTGCTGCTAACACTTCTGATTGTTTTATGAAGTTCTTGTAGTTAGTTTTTCATCTCTGCCAGGTCACTTTTGTTCTTTCTTAAAACAGATACTTTATCTTTCAGTTTGTGTGTTGTTTTACTGGATTCCTTAGATTCCTTGGATTAGATTTCAGCTATCTTCTGAATCTTGATTTTTGTTGCCATCTAAATTCTGTATTTTACATTTGTCATTTCAGCCATTTTATTCTGGTTAAGAATCATATCTGGGGAGCTAGTACAGTAATTTAGATGTAAGAAGACATTTTGGCTTTTAGAGTTGCCGGAGTTCTAGCACTGGTTCTTTCTCATTTGTGTGGACTGATGTTCTTTAACTGTAGTGACATTTGAGTATCATCAGTTGGTTTCATTTCTGGATGTTTGTGGAGGGCTGAAGCTTTGTGTAGGGTCTTTATTTGTGGCTGAATTATTGGCATTGATTTCACAAAGAGGAATATTAGCCAAGTTTTTTTCCCATTGAAGTTTCAGTGTACACTGCTCAGGTAATGGGTGCACCAAGATATCAGAAATCACCACTAAAGAACTTATCCATGTAACCAAAAACCGCCTGTTTCCCAAAAACTATTGAAACAAAATAAAGAAAAAATGGCTGGACTAAATGTATCTACTGTAAAAACTCATATGATCATTTCAATTGATGCTGAAAAAATATTTGATAAAATTTACACCCTTTTATAATAAAAGCTCTCAAAAAACTGGGTATAGAAGGAACATACCTCAACACAATAAAAGCCATATACTACAGACCCACAGCTAGAATCATACTAAATGGGGAAAAACTGAAAGCATGTTCTCTAAAATCTGGAACCAAACAAGGATGCCTACTTTCACCACTGTTCTTCAACATAAAACTCAAGTCCTAGCTAGAACAATCAGACATGAGAAAGAAATAAAGTGCATCCAAATTGGAAAAGAAGTTAAATTATCCTTCTTTGCAGATGTTATGATATTTTGTTTAGAAAAACTGAAAGACTTCACCAAAAACTATTAGAACTGATAAACAAATTCAGTAAAGTTGCAGGATACAAAATGAACATACAAAAGTCAATAGCATTTATATACATCAACAATGAACAATCCAAAAACGAAATCAAGAAAGTAATCTCATTTACAATAGCTATAAGTAAAATAAAAGACCTAGGAATAAAATTATCCAAAGCAAATGATCTCTACAATAAAAACTATAAAATACTGATGAAAATAATTGAAAAGGACACAATAAAATGGAAAAAATATTCAAATTTTATAGAGTAGAAGCAGCAATATTGTTAAAACGTTCATACTACCCAAGGAAATCTACAGATTCAATGTAATATCAAGTTAAAAAACTTCTGTACAGCAAGGGAAACAATCAACAAAGAAAGAGACAAACCACAGAACGGGAGAAAATATTTATGATATATTCATCTGACAAGGGATTAAACACCAGAATATATAAGGGACACAAACAATTAAATAGGAAGCAATCTAATAATTTGATTACAAAATGGGCAAAAAACCTGAATAGACATTTCTCAAAAGAAGACATACAAATGACAAATAGGCAAATGAAAAGGTGTTCAACATAATTGGCCATCAGATAAATGCAAATCAAAACTACAATGAGATATCATGTTAACCAAGTTAAACTCGCTTATATTTTAAACATAGTCAATAACAAATGCTAGTGATGACGTGGAGAAAAGGAAATCCCCGTACATAGTTGGTGGGAATGTCAATTAGTACAGTCACTAAGGAGAACAGTATGGCGATTCCTCAAAAAAATTAAAATAGAACTACCATACGATCTAGCAATTCCACTGCTAGGTGTATACCTCAATGATAGAAAATCAATGTATCAAAGAGACATCTGCACGTCCATGTTAATTGCAATGCTATTCACAATAGCCAAGATTTGGAAGCAACCTAAGTGTCCATCAACAGATAAATAGAAAAAGAAAATATGATACATATGCACAATGGTGTGCTATTCAGCCAGTAAAGAAATGAGAGCCTACCATTTGCAACATGGATGGAACTGGAGGTTGTTATGTTAAGTGAAATAAGCCAGTCACATAAAGACAAACTTTGCATGTTCTCACTTATTTATGATAGCTAAAAATTAAAATAATTAAACTCATGGAGATAGAGAGTAGAATAATGGTTACTAGAGACTGGGAGGAGTAGTGGGTAGCAAGGGGGTGGTTAATGCATACAAAAAGACAGAATAAATAAGATTTAGTATTTGATAGCACAGCAGAGTGATTACAGTCAACAATAATTTATTATACATTTTAAAATAACTAAAAGAATATAATTAAAATGTTTGCAACAACAAGAAATGATAAATGCTTGAGGCTAAGGATTGTTGCAAACATTCTAATTTACCCTGATGTGATTATTATGTATTGTATGCCTGTATCATAATATCACATATACCTCATAAACATATATACCTACTATGTACCCATAAAAATGAAAACAAAATTAAAATTAAAAAATTAAAAATTAAAAAATAAAAAACTTATGTATAACTTATGTATAAAAGAGATAAACTAAACATAAACAAACTTAAATATATATTACTTTTCATTTCATAAGAGGAAATATACAGTAAAAGAATGGTGGTTTTCAATATATTATTTTCTGAATCCAACTAACAATTAAATAGGGACAACTTAAGTGGGTTTCTAAGTTATTTTTCTTTAATTAATTTTCCAAAGAGAATAAAAGTTCAAGTTTTCAAGTTAAGAAAGTAAGAAGTTGAAATAGCAAAGAGCTAGCTCTCAGATTTCCAAAGATTAAGTGGAAATTGTGTACATTAAACATATAACTATGTATATTTTATGTATATGTACATATATATGTCAGCTATATTGCATAGGGTAAATGATTATATAATCCTCGGTTTGTCACTTATATGCCTCTCTATTTATATTTTGTTTGATCATATATTGATAACAATATGTCTATAACTTATAAAATGGCAAGGGTTAAGTTAGATGAATCTCTCAGTACTCTCTGTCAACTCAAAGTAAGAATTCTAAATATCATGAAAACATGGCCATGGTGAATAAATAATACAATATAAAGATAATAGAAAATTGCTTGTGTCATTTGTGTTTGCATTTTTCAATGAACTGAATTCATTAATGGAAAACATTTAGTAAGTTAACTTCTAATCAGTGTATTATGTATGCATTTTTCATGGAAAATATTCTCAACAAAATTATAGTTCCAGATTTGTGGACATACCAGGATTGGGAGAGATTCTAAAAAAACTGGAATTTCTTTGAATTATGATAGGCAGAAACCAGGAATTGTTAACTTTGTGAATACTAAACACAATGGTGCTCTATAATTTTTATTCTGTGTAGAATATGTGTGAAAAATGAGGCCAGATCTGGCTTTGACATCCAGTTCCAACCATAGTTATTGGACATGTAATTTCAGGAAATTTACTTAAGTTTTTGAGTCTTACTTTTTTAATCTACAAAATTTGGAAAATACCCCAATCAATTCAAGTTTTTTTATGAGAATCAAGTGAGTTAGTCTATGAGAAATAGCATAATTATAAAAATTTACAAAAAAATAATATTTAAAAATGGTATCTATGAGGGTGTAAAACTTTAATATGAGGAAATTATCTCATTACTCAGAAGGAATATAAATGTAGAGATAGAAGTCACCCAAATATTATTATCTTCCCATTCCCATATTCTTATTTATTCTCTCCTATCATTAAAAATCAAGATCTTTTAAGTGTAGAGACTTCCCTGAGACTTTCAATACTAAATAGCAAGCAGAATATGAAAGATAAAAGGGGATGTCTAACTAAGACAATCAAATTGCATGTGTGTGTGTTTGAGTGCTGTTATGCATGTGTTTGAGCACAGTACATAATATCTATTTTAACCTTTTATTTGGCTTTGCACCTTTGTCCCACTTCTACAGACAAACACTTCCATATATCAGAAACTTATAAGGGAGAAGTTACATAAAGTTGAGCAAAATTTAAAATAAATTACAAAAGTCATATGAAAGCAAAATAAATATAAATGTCAAATGCCTTTGACATTATTTAGAACCCTTTCACAAATTCTTGGATTACAAAGAAAATAAATTATTTTTTCAAAATGAAAAATATTTAAAATAAATCTTTCATCCTCTTTCTTCTCCTGTTTCTTCTCCTTGCTACTCTTTAATATTACTACTGATAATTTCACTAATTTGTAGTAAAAATAGTAACAGCAATTATTATTTCTTTGTTTTGGGAACATTCAAAATCCTCTCTTCTAGCGGTCTGAAAACATACAATAAATTTTTATTAATGATAGTCATCCTACAGTGTTATAGAATACAAGAACTTACCCCTTCTATCTAGTTGTAATTTTGTATCCAATAACCATCCTCTCCCTTCTCCTTCTCTGCCTCTGGTAACCAGTAGTCTACTTCTATGAGCACAACTTTTGTGCCTCCCACATGAATGAGAATTTGTGATTTGTGTCTTTCTGTGTTTCACATACTTCACTAACATAATGTCCTCCAGTTCCATCCATGCTGCAGTGAATTATAGGATTTTATTCTTTTTCAGGGCTGAATAGTGTTCAACTGTGTGTGTGTGTGTGTGTGTGTGTGTGTGTGTGTGTGTGTGTAACATTTTCTTTATCCATTTATCCTTTGATAGACATTTATGTTGATTTCATATCTCGGCTATTGTGAACAGAGCTACAATAAACATGAGGGTCCGCAACTCTTTGAAATATCCATTTTCTTTACTTTGGATAAACACACAGTAGAACGATTTCTGGATCATATGGTAGTTTTATTTCCAGTTTTTAGAGAGCGTTCATACTGTTTTTCACTGTGACTGTACTAATTTTTATTTTCACCAGCAGTGTATAAGAGTTCCCTTTTTGCCTTGAATTGATACTTACATTGTATACATGTACTAAAATGTCCCCCTGTATTTTATAATATGTACAATTATTAGGTGTCAATTACAAAATATATATCTCTATATATAATGATCAAATCCATAAAGACAGATACCTTACTATCTAGTAGACTGGAAAACCACAGATACTGGGAAATACTGTTTCTAAAATTTCATTCAATTAAATAAACTCCTCTATAAAAACTATGAAGAACAGCTATAATTTACTTTGAACCTACAAGGCAACACTATAATTTGCAATTCACTCATAATATTTGTAATTTTTAAATGATAGCTGTTATAGAAATTATCAGAGCATCTTTAAATCAATGTGGTAATTTTTATTTCATGTATGATATGTTTTAATATGATACTAATGTATCTACCAAGATGTTAGAAATCAGAATAGTGGTTACCTTGAAGGTTAATGACTAGGAAGAAGCAAGAAAAATCTTTTTGGTGCTGGTAATGTAATATCTATTGATTGGGGCAGTGGTTTTACAGGTGTCTTATTTTGGGAAAATTAATAGAGCTGCACATTTATGATTTGCACACATTTCTGTATTGTGAGATAATATAATAGTAACTTCTCCCCAGTTAGTACCCATTAATATCTTCTGATCTTTTCCTGAATGATCTATTCCACATCTATAATCCACTAAGTTAAGTTGGGTTGTCTTTGACCAGACAGATGACGAATGGTGCTTTATCACTCAATGTTATTTTTAATTGAGAAGAGCTATTGACAAGTTTAAGAACACCAACATCTAGAAAGGGTTAGCTAATCAATACATATGATGTGGGTCATTGGTTATTATTTAATGCTGATGATTATTCAGTGTTCTTTGTCTGTTGTCTTATGTAAAAACAAAATCATTTAAAAACTGGAAGATGCAGTGTAATCTCCTCTAAAATACTGACAGTCTATCTTTATTTGTGTGGCATGCTTCTGAGAAATGATCACTAGCTCTGGAGACCAAACCTATCTGTCAAATTCTAGTTTTTGAGATTTTGATCAGATTACTACATTATTTTTAACTTCAGTATGCTCACATGCCTGCTTATAAGGTAACACTAGCAGACCTGTGGATTCTTCTTTTCTTTTAACATTCAATGTATTTTATTTGTATTTGTTCTTGAATTTCTGACTATTCTACCTTCTTAGCATACTTTTCTAACTCTAAGCTTAAAGTGAAAGTTTTTGAGAATTAAAGAAATAAAGCTAATCAAAACAAACTTTGAACTGCACTAACAGGAACCTTAAGTAAATTGCCTGCTTTTGTTGTGAATTCTTATCCTCTTTAAAAAATGTATTTTTGTCATTTCAGATATTCTATTGCTATTTTTTAAGCAAGTCATTAATATCTTCAAAATTTTCTAATACAGTTGTATTACATTGTAATTAGGTGTAAGTATCTAATAGTACCTAATGACAATAATAGCAAGATTTATAACAATAATAAAATATTAACAATTATAACAACAGTGTTAAAACGGAAACATCCAAAACAAAGTTTCTAACTACTTAAAGCAAAAATTGGCGGAAATAAAATTAAAAATAGAAAAATTCACGACTATAGTTGGAAACTAACAAGTGGATAAAATATTAGTAGGAATATATAATTGAACAATACTATCAATAAGTTGATCTAATGGATGTTTAGAGAATAATGAACCAAATAGCAGCAGAGAAAGTCCTCATGTGTGCATAGAACACTGACCAATATCGATTATATGCTGGGCCATAAAGCAATATTCTATTTATATTTTATTTTATTTTATTATTTATTTATTTATTTATTTATTTATTTATCTA
>NW_012099210.1:6255161-6302043 GCF_000951045.1 Mandrillus leucophaeus
TTATTTATTTATTTATTTATTTATTTATTTATCTATTTATTTTGAGATGGAGTCTCGCTCTGTCGCCCAGGCTGGAGTGCGATCTCGGCTCACTGCAACCTCAACCTCCCAGGTTCACACCATTCTGCTGCCTCAGCCTCCCGAGTAACTGGAAACACAGGTGCCCACCACCATGCCCGGCTAATTTTTTGTATTTTTAGTAGAGACGGGGTTTCACCATGTTAGCCAGGATAGTCTTGATCTCTTGACCTCGTGATCCGCCTGCTTTGGCCTCCCAAAGTGCCGTGATTACAGGCGTGAGCCACCACGCCTGACCTATTATATTTATTTTAAGAGATCAAAGTCATCTAGAACATGTTTACTGGTCATATGGCATTTACTTAGAAATCAATAAGAAGACATTTGAAATTTTGAAAGTATACTACTTACTAAGTAACCCAAGGATCAAAGAGAAAATCACAAGGAACATTAAATATACAATAACTAAGTGACACTAATGACCTAACTTACCAAAAGTTATGGGGAGAAGTTAAAGCAACCCAGATGTAAACTTAAAATTTAAACAGAATTAAAAAAAAAAAAAAAGTAAGGTATACACAGAATCAAATTTTCAAATCAAACTTACACAAATTAGAAATTTTTCCCAATATCAAAATTTGATAATAATTTCTAAGACGCAGACAATCTCAAATCACAATCTCTAATCTCTTTACTTCATTATTTCAATTAAGAACATAACCATGGGCCAGGAGTGGTGGCTCACGCCTGTAATCCCACCACTGTGGGAGGCCAAGGCAGGCAGACAGCTTGAGCCCAGGAGTTTGAGACCAGCCTGGGCAACATGGCAAGACCCTGTCCCTACCCCCAACAACAACAAAAAAATTGCCTGGATTAGCCTGGTATGGTGGCAAGTGCCTGTAGTCCCAGAAACAAGGGAGGCTGAAGTGGGAGGATCACTTGAGCTGGGAAGGTTGAGTCTGCAGTGAAACATGATTGTGCCACCGCACTCCAGTTCGTGGGCAACACAGTGAGACTGTCTCACCCCCACCCCCCCAAAAAAAAGAGAGAGAGAGAAAGAAAAGGAAATAAAGAACACTAACCCCCTTTCCTTCCTTTACACCCATCAGGTGATATTATACACTTTTCTCATTTAAATATCAGTGTGCAACCCTTCAACATGTCTATCTTGGTCAGCTTGGACTGCTATAACAAAACGGCATAAACTCAGTAGCAAATGGCAACAGAAATGTATCTCTCACAATTCTGGTGGATTGGAAGCCTAAGATCAATGTGCCAGCCGACTTGATGTCTGGCGAAGGCCTGTTTCCTGGTTCACAGATGGCTCCTTCTCGCTGCATCCTCACATGGTAGAAAAGGCAAGGGAACTGAAGCTTCTTTTCTAAGAGCATTAATCTTGTTCATAATGGCTCTGCTCTAATGACCTAATAACCTCCTAATACCATTAGGGTTGAGATTTCAACATATGAATTTTGAGAAGAGATAAACATTCAGATCATAGGAATGTCCTTTGCAAATTTCTTAACCTTTGCTATCTCATTGTACCATTATTAACTTCCACAAGAATGTGTGAACTTGGCAGTTAGTCTCTGCACTCCTTTAAAAGTTGGGTAAATTACATAACTGGGCAGTTTGATGACACTAAAATTTCCTAACTCACAGTCCTAGACAATAGAGACCTTGAGTCTATCCCCATCCTGTTATGTTATTATTCTCATCCCGTTCACTCATCCTCCGCCATTAGGATTTCAAAATATCTCCATTTTCCTCAAAACTCCTATTTTTCTTAGATAAACTACCCATTAAGAAAAGACTTTTTCACAGAGACAACTGAAGTCATTGGACTGACCATCATCTTATCATCATTTTTATAGATGTATCTTTAAGTGATCCAAATTATTTTTTATTTCCTGGTACAACCAGAAGGAACTCAATCTCATGTAAAATCAGTCCTTATGACTCTATTCTAGACTTTGTTTTTTACACCTGCATAGGAACTTACTGCCATCTGTTATTCTTTCTATATCTTGTATACTTGTCTTACTCTATTGGTTCCTTCTGATGAGTTTTTAAACAGATTTTGTTTCTCCTGCATAAACAAATAAAGTGAAAAAAACCTTCATTCTATCCCATATTTGTTTAGTGTAAGATTTGATCTATCTTCTTGATACATTAAAACTTCTGGAATAAATTCTCTATTCACAAAATCCATTTGCTTACATTTCTCATTTTTTGTTGTCTGTTGTTTATTCCTATTGCCAATATTGTCATTAACCTTCATATTAATAATTCCAAGGATACATTTCAGATTTCTTCTTCCTTATTTTCTGAGAAGCATTTGACCCTCTTGAAAGCATTCTTTTGTAACTACTCTTCCATTGCATTCTATGTCAGAACGTTCTCCTAGTCTTCCAAAATCTTTGACAACTCTTTCTCATTGTCTTTTGCTGGCACCTCCTTCTCCTCTACATTTTTCTTATATGTTGGAATGTTTTAAACCTATATTCTAATTCTCATTTCTTCTTACACTATTCAATCTCTAGGAGATTATACATAACTTGAATTATGAATGAATATCATCATTTATAGTACAACTTCTTGAGTTTTAGTACCAATAGCCTCTTCTGTATCATAATTTTGATGGTTCACAGCTCTCCAAATTCAGTAAGATTACATTGATTTAATTATCTTCTTCCTATTATTTCTCTTTTATGTTGCCTTTATCCATCACGTTCCTTCAAAAAACTGAGTCATTTTGTATTGTTTTTCCTTGCATCTGTTAATTCTCCTCATAATCTAATCTTCAGATCAAAGACAGGATGATTATTATAAAAATTCAAATCTGATCATAATTCTTCCCTGGTTTCTGTAATCATCGCAGTCCAAGTAATAATTGATGATCATATTTAAACAAGTCTTGAGGCTTTTTAAAATTTAAAGATAAGCAACCACTTAACATGTTTAAACAGAAATGAATATGTACATGCAACATTAAATATCAGAAGACAGAAAAGTTTGAGAGTAGTTGTTATTCCTGTATGAATATTATAAAAATATTTAATTGAGCAATAGCCCAGAAAATATACCTTATGTCTTTTCAAAATAACATGTAAATGATTTAATATAGCCAATTGGAAGCTAAGTTAAGCTTAGAAAAATCTTGATATTAAAAAAATAATTTTATATAAGTATACTAATGATTAGAAACCTCTTAGAAATAGATATAAAATAAAATAATGTTAAGGTAAAAATTAAGATGAAAATTAAAATGTATATGCAATTTTTAAATAAAATATTCTAAATTGATTTAAGATAAAAGACATGGAGCACACTAAGCTTCACCTTCCATGTCCCCTTGGAGGGAGGACTTGTTTTAGCAGCTGATATCAGACAGCCTCTAGCTGCAAAGGGCAGCCTTTTATGAAGGCTTGCACTTCCCAGGATTGTATACTCTAATCTTATAACAGATGTATGAGATGGTATAAGGACAGTCGTTTTGGCTCAACATGGGACAATTACAAATGTATCATATATCCTCCAGAGTCCCACATGGGTTACCTAAGATGATATGGCAAGCCTGCATCACAGTTCAACTTCTCCACCTACTCAGTCCTGCTTCCAACCATACCTTCCACAAGTGTTGATCCCTAAGAAATATCCTGCATGCTAAAGTCTGTATCAGCATTCAATTTCAGAGAATACAACATACAAAAAATGATCGGCTATGGTTATTTGGAGATAGTAGCACTTTCACTTTTTGTTTACACTTACATTTTACATATTTTACAACAAGCATGTTTTTTGTTTTTCCTTTTTACATGTAATCTTATGAAGAATTGCATCAGTAGCGTCTCGTATTAATATGAAAAAAGTATAAAAAAACACAAAAAACTTTAAGCAGAAATGTAACCACTTTAAGGAAAATGCAATGACTTAATAATCACAATGACAAATCTCATTTGACACGTTGAACAAAAAGATACCAAAATTTCAACGAAAATAACTATAAAGAGCATGTTGTCTACAAAAAGTTCTGTCAGTTTCTTCAAAGGTGTGTGGCATTGCAGAATCACGGATGAAATTGCTTTTGTTTTTAAAAGAATGCAAATAGAAATTAATAAATTAAGCATATAATCCGTAAAGTTAGGAAAAATAAAATGGAAAGAAGAAAAAGCCATGTAAAAATTAAGCTATGAAATTTTAAAAAGGAAAAATAATTACAAACTTAATGCCCAAAATGTAGATATGGCACATGAATAAAAGTCGAAAAAAATATTAACAAGCATGTGACAAACATGTAAAAAAAGATCATAACTATGCATATAAAGTGAACTTAAACTAATTACCAACCTACAACCACGTGCTAATGTGGAAATCTCTAAGGAACTAATGGAGTGGAGAAAATATAAATTATTAAAATTAATTTGAGAGAGTGTTACCCAAATTACTTTTGATTAAATTGAGTGTTATTTGAATTGATAAATAATTATATCCAGAAATTATGCCAATTTCAGATATTTCATCGGAGTGATTCATTACAAAATTTTAAGGAATATTAATTTACATATAATTTACTCCATAGGGTAGTTAAAATGAGTTAATTAATTAATCTGAAGATGTTTTCATGGCCTTAATGTTAAAAAAGCTTTATCAGCAAAAGATAACAAATGGAAAACTACTGACAAGTCACATTTATGAATATCCATTTATTAAGCATGCTAGCATCTATACTAAGTACTTTACATGCATTTAACACCTTCAGCCATCTAAAAGGTAGGATATTTTATAATCATCTCATTACCCATAAAGATACTAAGACTTAGCAGGTTTGGACAAGTGGCTTATGAATACAACGCTAAACTAGGAAAGAAATGGGATATAAATTCAGATTTTTCTAATTCTGCATTCAAACTATGAAGTTCTACAACCTACTCACTCAAAAGTTAGAAATATAATATTAAAAAATATCCAGTCAGAGTATTAAAAATGATGACGTCATCAAATGTGCTATTTTCTACAGATGAAATAATAATCCAATATTCAGAAATGTATTCATATAATTCTTCACATCAATAGTTCAAAAGGGAGAAAAACATGAACTCCTCTCAAAATATGCTAAGAAGGTAATTGGATATATTTGAAATTTATTTCTAATTTATTTAAAAATGCTTCCATTCTTTAAAGTTATGAATAGTCAAGTTTACATTCTGGTGAACAGGCATGTTTTTAACCATGAGTTTTCTAGCACTTGGCACAATGGCTGCTTATTGTTTGCTTATATCAGTCAATATTACCTACAATGAGAAAAAATAAGTATAATTCTTATTAAAATTCATAATTTTTGTATTCTCATATTTGTCATTTTATATCTAACCAATACATGAAAAGAAAAAACAAAAGCTATTGGAAAGGAAAACAGCAATATCATCACTCACATGTGATATGATTCTTATCCTGGCAAACCAAAATAAGTCAACTGAACGATTATTAGGATAATCAAAAGAGTTCAGGAAAATGACTGGTAATAAAATAAATATTCAAAAATTAAGAATTCCTCAATGAAAGCAATACCATAGAGAAATATAATGAAAAAATTTCTTTCATAGTGAATAGAAAAAATGAAAATTCAAATTATTTAATAACTGTGTGTAGGTCCTGGAGAAAGAAAACCATGAAATTTTAATGACAAACATATATATGTTTATATGAACGTATATATTCACATATTCAAATGTACTCATATATACATGCACATATATGCATACATTCACTGACAAATACACATACACATATGCATATGTATTGCTTACACTTATTGAACTATGTATTTTTATAATTTACATATTCATATATTTATTTTTGTTTGTAAATTATTTACATTCATTTATTTATATTATTTTTAACGAGAGGATATATCATATTCTTAGTGAAAAGACTATTGCAGAGACGGTATCTTTCCTCAAAACGTTTTATGAGCTTAATTCAACTTGTTAACAATCTTTCAGGCTGGCAAAGACTTAAAAGATTAATAATTCTCAGCATTGGAAAATATTTGCAGAATTACACACTCCTACAGACTAAACATGAAAGTATAAACTGGTATAGACTTTTTGCAGAATACCCTAAAGTTATTTACCTTTTTTTTTTTTGAGACAGAGTCTCCCTCTTGGCTCTTGTCGCCCAGGCTGTAGTGCAGTGGCGCCATCCCGGCTCACTGCAACCTCCGCCTCCCAGGCTCAAGCGTTCTCCTGCCTCAGCCTTCTAAGTAGCTAGGATTACAGGAGCCACCACCAAGCCCGGCCTATTTTTATACTTTTAGTAGAGATGGGGTTTCGCCACGTTGGCAGGCTGGTCTCCAACTTGACCTCAAGTGATCCGCCCTCCTCGGCTTCCCAAAGTGCTGGGATTAGAGGCGTGAGCCACCGCGCCCAGGCTATTTACCAAATTTTCAACAAATAAAGAATATATCTTTACCCAGCAATGGTACTTTTAGTAAACTTAGACATAGCTGCTCAATTGAACAATAGAGAACAGGGATAGTTTGGGGCTTCAGCTTGTGGGCTGGAGAAAAACAATTCATATACTATTCCCATCTTTATTAATATCTATACGCAAACACATATTTGCATACAATATGCCTTTTTAGGTTAACAAATATAATTCAGTATTTGCATAACAAAATGAGCACTGGAGATGACAGAAATGGTGATTTACAGGAAACACAAAAGGAATTTACTGAGAACCAAAAATAATAAGTATTGAAATAATTATCAGGGCTTCTTTGGAAGCGATTATAAATGATCTTTTAAAAATATTATATGAAGGAGGATGGGCGCGGTGGCTCAGCCTTTAATCCCAGCACTTTGGGAGGCCTCGGCGGGTTGATCACGAGGTCAGGAGATGCAGACCATCCTGGCTAACACGGTGAAACCCCGTCTCTACTAAAAATACAAAAAAATTAGCCGGGCATGGTGGCGGGCGCTTGTAAGTCCCAGCTACTGCGGAGGCTGAGGCAGGAGAATGGCGGGAACCTGGGAGGCGGAGCTTGCAGTGAGCCCAGATTGCGCCACTGCACTCCAGCCTGGGTGACAGACCAAGACTCCATCTCAAAAAAAAAAAAAAAAAATTACATGAAGGAAATTTAAATTGTATTAATGAGTGAAAGAAGCCAATCTGAAGAGGCTATATAGTGCATGATTCCAACTACATGACATTCTAGATGAGGCAAAAATTATAGAGACAGTAAAAAGACCTGTGGTTACCAGGAGTTAGGAGGGAGAGAGGGAAGGAGGGAAAGAGGGAGCGAGGGAAGAATAAATTGGTGAAACCCAGAGAAATTTGAGGTCAGTGAAAGTACTTTGTATGATACTATAATGTAGATACACCCTAGGAAGAGTAAACTTGATGTAAAATGTAGAGTCTGGGTAATAATGATGTGCCAATGTAGACTATGCTAGGGAGTGTTGATAATGAGGGAGGCTATGCATGTGAGGAATAGAAAGTATATAGAAAACTCCTCTACCTGCCTATCAATTTAATTGTTAACCAAAACTCTTTCAAAAAATAAAGTCTATTAAAAAGTAAGTATGTGATATCTGTGATTCCTTTGCTTGCTTGTAACCTTCATGGCTCATCATTTTACTAAAAGTAACAGCAAATCTCCTTATGTTGCCTTCAAGGTCCTACTTAATTTGTCCTTCAACTCATCTCTTCAACCTCGTATTGGTTTACTGCACCATTTTCTCACCCTGCTGTGCCATTTGACCTTCTTACTTTTCCTCAGACATGCCAAGCACTATTCTTTGCATTTGTTTTTTTCTCTGCCTGAAATGCTCTTCCTTTTTCCCTCTCTTTCTTCTGCTAAACAGCTACATATATCACTTTCTAATCCGGAAATGAGAACTTGTCAGAACAAGTTGTCCACCACCAAGTCCTACCCCTGACCATGCTATTTAAAAGTAGAACGTGTTTCAGTTCAAAGACCTCAACGGGAGAACATACCTGGCACCTTCCAGGAATAGCAAAAAAAAAACACTGTGACTTTAGAAGAAAGAAAAAGTAAATCACTGTTATTTCCTGATGATGGGGATTTGGATGTATATCAGCTGTGCCTTTATGTTTTCCTGTATCTTTGCAATTTTCCATTATGAGAATGTATTATCTAAATAATTGAAAAATTAGAAATATGATGAAGAAATAAAAGTTAAATTGGTAATAAATTAGGTCACCCCAGAACTTAACAGCCAAATATGTGAGTGACCTGTATACAAGTGTGTGTTGCAGCCTCTTTCTTCTTACCGTGGATAAATGTTTCTAATGGTGAAATATCACAAAGATCTCCTATGAAATTAGTGCCTCTTTCTGCTTCTGTGACTGCGTCTTGAGCGTTATGCTTCATTTGCCCTGTAAGCCTTCTTGGTCCTACCTTGGAGTTCTCTGGGCCAAAAGAACTGGGTAGATCACACCAGTATTCTATGGACCATTGATAACATTTCTAGTAATCAGAAAAAGTGTTTGAGTTTGAAATACCTAGGTATCACTAATTTATATTTCATTATAGTTCTATAGTTTGTAAAGCAATTACCTCTTAATGTGTTGATTGAGTGGACAGTGAATTCAAGAAACGACTGTCTAAATGAGTCCGTCTTTATTAGATATAACATCAAGTCATTTTTAAAAATATAAACTATTAAAATTGAATGATGTTTTCCTGAATATTAAAAATATATCTCTAATAACAAAGCTTATAGTTCGATCTCTGTATGGAATAATATTTGATAGAGTAGAATGAAAGTATCCACATACAATATGGTTGAATAATTAGACATTTCACTAAGCCAATTTAACATAAATTCTTCCTCAGAATTAAAGCTAATCATTACATATTATAATGATTATATAAAAAGTGATCACCATACCATACATGATTTTTTGCTTTATAATGTTTTCACCTATTAAAATTAAAATAAGATACCAAAAGACGACAGTAGCATTAGATCCTTGCAGTACTTTATAGGATAAGCTCACCACCATTTTGAAGAGAGAACATACCAAAACCTCCAGCCTATTCCAAAATAAAATGCAATTATCTTCATGCAACATTTAAAGAAAGAAAACTATTATTTGAATAAAACTTGGTTTGATTGAGAAATGAGACACCACACAATGAATACAAGATTAATGCTGATCACTAGAGAAGGTAAGTCAATATGTAGGAAATGGGTTTATGAAAAGACACATTTTAATATATACCACAGAATTTAACAGATTTCACACATGAAATAAATTAATTACTGTCCCTACTGTCAAGGCCATAAAAAATTTTTCTTAAAATTGAAAATAAATATGAAAATAACATTTTCTTAAAATCGAAAAATTCTTTCTTAAAATTGAAATTTTTTTCTTAAAATTGAATATGGCCTTTGCATCTGGTAATTGACCAGATAAACATGTGATTAAAAAAAAAAGGATAACTTTGGATTTGTTCAATTTGTGTTTGTTGCCTAAAGGTAAAACTCTACTGATTTTCTTCTCATCTCCTCAATGAAGTCTTTGCACTGATTAATCTCCCAGAATAAAATATGAACTAGAATGGCATTCTTTCCTTTATATGTCACTATCTCTCATTACACAGTTCATATACTTGAAATCTCCTCCTGAGAAAATTCAACTGCATTTTTTTTCCAAAATTAATCCTGAGGTAAGTTTCTTTACAAAAATAAGACAAATAATAATTGCCATGAGAAAAAAAGACACCTTTATGTTAGGTTTTACTTTCTTAGAACTGTACTTAATATCTTTTTCCTCTTTAAAAAGATATTCGTGTAATAGTGCTAAATTTACATCATCCGCTATGTAGTGTATCGTACCAGAAGTTGGACAACACTCTTAATCTCTTCTTTTGATAATAAAACCCTCAAAATGCTTGACAAAGGGATTCACACATAGGGTTCAAAATTTCTAAGTAGATGATGGCTATGGGCTAAATTGTGTTTTCCCAAAATTCAAATGTTGAAACCCTGACCCTCCCAATGTGATGATATTCAGAGATGGGACTATTGGGAGATAATTAGGTTTAGATAAGTTCATAAGGGTGGAAGGGTGGGGCCCTCATGATGGGATTAGTGCCTTTATAGGTAAAAGGAGAAACACCAGAGTTCTCTTTCTACCATGTGAGGATGCAGTGAGATGTCTGCCCAAAAACCAGAAAGATAGCCTGCACCAGGAACTGAATCAGCCAGCTTCTTAATCTTAGACTGCACAACCCCCAGGACTGAGATAAATTATCTGTTGTTTAAGGCATGCAGTCTATGGCATAGCAGCCTGAGCTAATATAGTATGTATAAGTATAAAATAATTTGTCAAATTGTATTATGTTATGAAGAAAAAATGAGGGCAAACGAATTAAAGAGTGCTGCAGAAAGGCATGAGATTATTATTTTATAGAGCATAATCAGGGAAGGATTCACATAACCAAGGCACAGTCATGAAGGATGTTTGAGCAGAAGTATACATTTCTAGGAAAAAGTCACCACAAACTGATAGAAAAGCACACACAAAGTCCCGAAGGCAAGAATGTGTTTGTGAATTCTGGGACAGAAAACCAGAAAGATATGTGGTGGGAGATAAAGTGAGGAGCAGAGAGGGATTAGTGATGTGGCACCTTGTGCACCATTGAAAACTTTTACTCAGAGACAAGGGAAATCACTGAATGGTTTTGAGCAAAGGAGTAGCAGGATCTTATCAATGTTTTTTTTTTGTTTTGTTTTGTTTTGTTTTGTTTTGTTTTTTGAGACCAAGTCTTGTTCTGTTCTGTCATGCAGACTGGAGTGCAATGGCACGATCTTGGCTCCCTGCAACCTTCACCTCCTGGGTTCAAGCGATTCTCCTGCCTCAGCCTCCCAAGTAGCTGGGACTACAGGCGTGCACCACCACGCCTGGGTAATTTTTGTATTTTTAGTAGAGACAGGGTTTCACAATAATGCCCAGGCTGGTCTCGTACTACCGACCTTGTGATCCACCTGCCTCAGCCTCCTAAAGGGCTGGAATTACAGCCGTGAGCCACCGTGCCCAGCCTTATCGATATTTTAAAAGTATCACTGTTTTTTGTGTAGTGAATTGACTATAGAGGAACAAGAGTACAATTAGAGAGACCAGTGACTTTTGAAAGCGTTCAGCCAAGATTCCACAATGGTCTAGATCAGAATATAAACAGTGGAAGTGACCGGAACACTTTGGATGTATTTTCAGGAGCTAACAGAACACCATACTTATGCCAAAAACCTGAATTGGCTTCCTGTCATACCATGGTCTGCAAAAACTTACAGGTTTGGTTTCCTGGCTCCTTCTCCCACCTAATTTCTGTTACTTTCTTTGTGAATGCCCTCTAGTGAATCAAATTTATTCACAAACATCATGTCCTCAGAGAAGTTTTCTCAGAATACCCTGCCTTATCCTAAATCCACCTACATCGTTTCACTCTCTTGTTGCTTGGATTTCTTATCTTCATAGCACTTATAAATACATATTTATTATTATATTATTTATTCATTTATTCATCTGTCTCCCCTTTAAAAATATAAGCATAATAGGAAATGTCATATTTTGAAATGGACTTGAATAAACTTTATGTAAGTTTGACTTGAAAATAGCTATTACTCTTAGATGCTGATTATGTTATACATTGCTGAAAAATAATCTAAAATCTTACAAATATTTATTGAATTCTATATTCATTTACAATTTGTGTTCCATACCTTATTTATTATACTGTTTTCCATTGATTGATTACATCTTAATCATAAAACGTAAGAAAAACTTATTAAGCCTACATGTTATATCTTCTGTCACATTTATGATCTCATATTCAAAAAATGAAATTTCTATAAAAAACAGGGTTATGTAATCATGTGATTGTTTTATTACATTAGTTATCTAATACTACAAATGTCCTTTTAGCAAATATCATGTTCTTTTATTTTTAAATCAATTCAAAAAGTTTACTGAATTCCTAATATATATGAGGCCATCAAGCTAGACAACATTCCCACCCTCAAAAAGCTTATAGTCTAACAGTGGATCACATATTGCTATCAATATGGGAACAGTTAATGGCTTAATATTGAGACTTCTAATAAACACAACATGTCTCCATTTGTTTGGTCTCTAATTTATTTAATCAGTGTTTCATAGTTTTTAACATATGCATGTACATACTTTATTAGATTTATACCTAAGTGTTTCATGTTTTGGTGTTTTTTTTTTTAACTTTTAAGTTCAGGAGTACATGTGCATGTTTGTTATATAAGTACACTTATATCATGGGGGTTTGTTGTATAGATTATTTCATCACCTAGGTATTAAGCCTAGAACCCATTAGTTATTTTTCCTGACACTCTCCCTCCACCTACCCTGGGACTTTGTTGAAGTTGTTTATTAGCTTAAGAAGCTTTTGGGCTAAGATTGTTCCGTTTTCTAGATATAGGATCATGTTGTCTGCAAACAGGGATAGTTTGACTTACTCTTTTCCTATTTGGATGCCCTTTATTTCTTTCTCTTTCCTAATTCTCTGGCCAGGACTTCCAATGCTATTTTAAATAGGAGTGGGGAGACAGGGCATCCTTGTCTTGTGCCGGTTTTCAAGGGGAATGCTTCCAGGTTTTCCCATTCAGTGTTATGTTGGCTGTAGGTTTCCATAGACGGCTGTTATTATTTTGAGGTATGTTCCTTCAATACTTAGTTTATTGAGAGTTTTTAACATGAAGGGATATTAAATTTTATCAAAAGCCTTTTCTGCATCTTTTGAGACAATCGTGTGGGTTTTGTCTTTAGTTCTGTTTATTTGGCAAATCACATTTATTGATTTGTGTATGTTGAACCAACCTTGCATCCCAGTGATAAAGTCTACTTGAGCGTAGTGGATAAGCTTTTTGAAGTGCTGCAGAATTTGGTTTGCCAACATTTTGTTGAGGATTTTTGCAACGATGTTCATCAAAGATACTGGCCTGAAGGTTTCTTTTTGTTATATCTCTACCAGTTTTTGGTATTAGGATGAGGTTGGCCTCATAGAATGAGTTAGGGAGGAGTCCATTCTTTTCAATTGTTTGGAATAGTTTCAGTAGGAATGGTACCAGCTCTTCTTTGTTTATCTGGTAGAATTCAGCTGTGAATCTGTTCAGTCCTGGGCTTTTTTTTTTTTTTTTTTTTTTTTTTTTTTTTTTGGTTACTTGGCTATTTATTGCTGATTCAGTTTTGGAACTCATTATTGGTCTGTTCTGTTTGGGAGTTTAATTTCTTTCTGGCTCAGTTTTGGGAGGGTGGATGTGTCCAGGAATGTATCCATTTCTTCTCAATTTTATGGTTTATATGCATAGAGACATCCATAATACTCTCTGATGATTGTGTTTTCTGTGGGGTCAATAGTAATATCCCCTTTGTCACTTGTTACTGGACATCATTTGCAAATAGTTTATTGTGCATTTTTACATGTATGTTCTTAAGAAATATTGGCCTGCAATTCTGTTTTCTTATCTTTTTCCTGGTTTTGGTATCAAAGCAATGCAGGTCTCATTACAGGAGTAGAAAATCTTTACTTCTCTTCTATTTCCTGAAAGAGATTGTGTTGAGTTGGTATTTTTTCTTTCTTAAATATTTGTCAGAAACCACCAGTGAAGCCATATTGGCTTGAAGTTTGCTTTGTTTGAAGGATTTTAGCTACAAACTCAGTTCCACAAATCCTTATATAACAATGTAGACTATGTATTTCTTCTACAGTAAGCTTTGATTGTTTGAGACTTTCAAGGTCATAACATTTCATCAAAGTTGTTGATTTTATGGTATTTAAGTTGCTCATAGTATTTACTTCCTTATTATTCTTTCATTGTCTGTAATATCTACAAGGAGATTCTGCTTATCTTCTTGATATTTTGACAATAATTTCTCTTCTTTGTCTCTCTCTTTTTTCAGATTCCCTTTTTCCTGTTTCTCTCTCTTCAGTCAAGATGGCTGAAAGTTTATAAATTGCATTGATCTTTTCAAATAGCCAGCTTTTTATTTGACTGATTTCCTTGTTGATATTCTCTGTTTTCAGTTTCATTGGTATCTTATACATTAATTGCTTCCTTTCTTCTACTTACTTTCTGTTTAACACTAGCTTTTCATATATTCTTGGAGTGAAAATCTTATACTATTGATTTAAAACCTCTTTTGTAATTTATATCTTGATTTTAATTATATTATATAATTATATATTACATATATAATTAACACAATATATTATGTGTTCTATATAATGTATACATTATATGAATACATATATGTATATGTAATTTCATATAAATATATAATAATAGTTATAGCATTTAATTTAATTACCTTTATTTCTAAGTACTATTTTAGCTGCTTCCCCTACATTTTAAAATGTTTTATTTTTTGTTAAATCCCAAATATTTATAATTTTCCTTATGACTTCATCGTTAACTTCTTTTAATTAAGACACATTTAATTTCCAAATATTTCAGAATTCTGCAATATCTTTCTGTTAATGATTGCCAGTTCAATTCCACTTTATTCAAAGAGCACATTTTGTATTATTTCAATTTATATTATTTTCCTTTGTTTATTTTATTTTCCAGCATATACTTACCCTGATGAACATGTCATATGCACCTGAAATAATACGTATTTTGCTGTCTTTCTGTAATCATTAATTGGGGCAATTTGATTTACACCGTTGTTTTGGTCTTGTATAACTTTAATAGTTTTCTATCTACTTTTTCTATTGATTATTTATAGAGAAGTGTTGATATCACCAATCATTATTTTGATTTTTTTTCTGTTAATTTCTACTTTTATTTCTATCAGCTTTTGCTTTATGTATTTTGATGCTTTTTAGGCAGTACATTTATATTTGATATTACTATCTCTTCTTGATGAATACACACTTTCATCATCTTGTAATGTCCCTCTTTATCTTAAATAATAAGCCTTGTTTTGAAATATTGAAGTATCCACTCCAGCTTCTTTTTACAGACTAATGTTTGCATAATACATTTTCTTCATACTTTTATTTTTACTTGTCTAGATTTCTATACTTAAAATGAAACTTTTGAAGGCAATATATAATTATGTCTGGCTCCTTCCTAACAACGCCTTTCTTTTAACTGGTTTATTTAGATTGTTTACCTTTAATATTATTACTATTATGGCATATTTTTGTCTATCATCTTTTTAGTCATTTCTCTCTGTTTAAGTATTTTTCCATCCTCTTTTTGGGTCTACTTTAAATGAAACAGATTATTTTTTATTTTTCCATTTTATCACATTATTATTTATAGGTATTTAAAAAATTGTGTAACCCTAAGGTTTACTCTCTTTCTATATATATAGAGTAATATATGTATATAAAATATATATATATTTGATTAATCACAGTCACCTTCAAATTATAAATTGCTTTATGTGTAAGCTATAAACCTATAAAAGTATACTCCCAAATTCTCTTTTTTATCTGTTCTCATTTTATCATATATTTTACTTTATGTAATACTTTGCTAAAGTATTTATTATAGACCATCATTTTCCTTTTAGATAAATTAGCAACAAAAATGTCTTACATACTTTAATTTTCAGGTTATTTTTATTTCTTGGTCCGGATTTATGTTTCTGTCTGACATTATAATTCTTCTACCTAAAATCTTCCTTTACCATTTCTTGTAATTCAGGTTTTATTTGTCAATATATTGTTATTTCTCCATTTTTGAGAAATATTTTTGCTATGTTTAGAATTTTAGATTGACAGATCTGTTTCACTTTTGTTTCTTTCAGCACTTCATGTTTCACTTCATTCTTCTGTCTTGCATGAAATGCCTTTTCTAATTCTTATCATTATTCATATTTATTTGACTAATCTTTTTTTATTTTTCTAATTCAGTATTAACTTCAGATCACAAACTTTAGCAGTTTTTATATGATATTTCCAGGTAATGATATTGGGATTATTTGCCCTGTGTGGAGCTCTTGAGATTTTTGGATACATAGTTTGATGTTTTTCATTATTTTGGAAAAATTATCACCCACTATCCCTCCAAGAATTTCTTCTTCCCTTTTCTCTCTTTTTTCCCCCTTAGATTCCAGCTATTGTATATTTAGAATGTTGATATTGTCTGAGATCTGTTTAATGTTGTGTCAGTTTGTTTAAATTATCATTTTTCCACTTGTATTTCAGTTCAGATAATTTTCATTGATCTATCTTCAAATTCAACAATGTTTTTCTTGATAGTTTTGATCAACTGGTGAGTCTCTGGAAGATATTCTTGCTTTCCATGATTGTAGTTGTTAAAATTTCTAGTGTTTTCATTTGATACTTTCTTAAAATTTTATCCCTCTACCAAAATTATGTATTTATTTATGTATATTAGCTATTATTTCCACTAGAGTCTTTACTATATTATTTATACTTATTTTAAACTTTCTCTCTAATAATCTCAGCCTCTGGGCCATTTCACAGTTGGCTTCTGTTGTCAGGTATCAGATGACACTTTTGTTCTTGCATATTTAGGTATCTCTTAACATTTTATTCATCACTATACATCCTGTATATAAACATAATACATAGAGACTGAGGTATGTACGTCGAGAAATAGGAACCCCTCTTCATTTGTGGCAGATTGAGTCAACCTATTTAGGAATTTGGTTGGTTTTGTTTTTCATTGTCCTGCAGTGACTTTTAGTGCAGCACTGGCTTCATTTTTCTCTGCTATAATCACCTGCTTAAAGTAGAGATTACGTACTGTAGGAGTTTTCTCCATGTTCCTGCTTCAATCTCAGCAGGAACTCTGAGACTTCAGAAAGGGTTTCTGTCTGTGTTCGCGCCTCTCTTTCCTCAGGCAATGCTACCTAACCTAGTGCTGGGAAGTAGAGGCAGGGGTTCTCTGCTTGCCTGACTCAGTTTGTGTCACAGAAGCAGAATATTTTATATAAGTGTTAAAATCTTTCAGTAATCATTTGCATGACACTGTATGTTGAAAGTTTAGGTATAAGTAACTAAATTGAAATATTTTACTGAGAACAAATAATTTGAATGTATTATTTTGTATTCGAATATAATTATCATTATATTTTCACAAGGTAAAATGGTATCATTTTAATGATGCATTTACACTAAACCTTGGCATTCGTCGCTGCAAGGAGATATTCACTGTCATTCAAATTATTATTTACTTCTAGGTAATTTGTCTTTTAATCCTGGCTGTTTTTAGATTTTTCTTTTTCTTTAAAAATTTGAAATCCTATATCAATAAATCTAAAGTTTTTGTTTTGGATTGAAGTTATCCATCTCATAACACAGTGAACTCTTTGAACCTAAAGACTCATTGGCTTTTGTTTTGTTTTGTTTTTTACATTTTGGAAAATCTCTATTATTTCTTTCAATAGACCTTCTTCCTAAATTTTCGTATTGTTTTTCTATCACTCTTCAGAGACATACAGTAAATTTTCTCAGTCTAGTGTTAAATAACTGAACTGACATAAATTCTGCAAGTTTTGAGAATGTTGTTTTTAGTTAAACATGTGGAGACAATTACCATTTAATAATATACTGGTCAAGGAGATTAATCTTACTCTCTTTCATATATACTCTGTCTCTTTTTTATATTTTCTCTCATTTCATCTGAGTTCTGTTTTATTTCCTCAAATATATTACACAATTTATTCATTTTCTCTAAGTTTCTGTCTACTTTTTTGTTGGATCCATCCATTCGGTTCTTCATTTCAATGAACATGTTGTATTTCATTTATTCTCAGATGCATATTTTAATATTTTATTATCTCTGAATTTGAGACATACTGGCTACCTGATGGCATGCTAAAATTATCACCAGGTGTGTGTTATTATTAACTAGTAATTGTCTCCACATATATAACTAAAAACAACATTCTCAAAACTTGCAGGATGTATGCTAGTTCACTTATTTTAAAAAAATCTTATGTAGATATTGAATTTAAAAAAGAAAATGTATTGCTGGTAGTTAATGCCAAATTCACTGGTCATCTCGTCTACCTGCCTGTTATCTAAATCATCGCTCTCAAGTTCAAAGTCCCATCTACCTACCTTTCTGAGTCACATCTAATACCTTCAAGTGGTAATTTGAAAAACCAAACGAATAATATTTTGCTTGTCTTAAAATGCTAATTTTTCTAATTAACGCTAACAAAAATAATGGCATAATTTTCCACCAATTATCACTTAGCTAAAATTAATAAAATTAAACATATATTTGAGAGACCACTATGTACATGAAAATATAGCTTTTGATTCAAGTAGACATGTTTACAAAATTAGGTTCTCCCATTAATGCCTGTACAATAAGAAAAAAAGTCACTAAATCACTCTAAGGCACCTAACGTTAACTCACTATCAAGTCTCCAGTCTTCCCATCTTCCTTAGTGATGCAAACCCAACTTGGAGTTTAGCACCAAGATTAAAGTCTATATTACTAGCTTAGATTTTTGTATCACGGGCTGTGTGGCTAGATTATGCCCTATATGATTTACTGAGGAAAGTTGTGTGGAAATTATAGGAAAGTTTCTCGGAAAAATGGGGCAAAATCCTTTTATCTTTCTCACTTTTCCTGCTACTTACAGTGTGAATGTAATACCTGGAACTCTACCAGCCATCTTTGACCATGTGTTAATCGGCTGCATAAGGCAGAGCAGAACGATAGAATTCTGAGTCTCTGATGAAACTTTGGAGCCACATTGGCACTTCTGGTCTTCTTATATTTAGGAAATATATCTGTAAACTTAAGGCATTGATATTATTTTAAAAATATTTTTCTATGCTGATGAACTAGCTTACATCTGCTCATCTATAATGTTTAAACAATTACAGTAATGCTATGGTTTGGCTGTGTCCCCTCCCAAATCTCATCTTGAATTATAGTTCCCATAATCCCCACCTATTGTGGGAGGGACCTGGTGGGAGGCAACTGAATCATGGGGGCGGTTTTATCCATGCTATTCTCATGATAGTAAGTGAGTTCTCATTAGATCTGATGGTTTTATAACGGGGTTTTCCCTCCCCTTTACTCTGCCCTTCTCCTTGCTGCCACCGTGTGAAGAAGGTTGTGTTTGCTTCCCCTTCTACCATGACTGTCAGTTTACTGAGGTCTCTCTGACCCTGAGGAACTGTGAGTCGATTAAACCTCTTCCCTTCATAAATTATCCAGTCTTGGTTATTTATTCATAGTAGCATAAGAATGCACTAATACAGTAAATTGGTACTGCAGAGAATGGGGTGTTGCTACAAAGATGCCTGAAAATGCAGAAGCAACTGTGGAGCTGGGTAACAGGCAGAGGTTGGAACAGTTTGGAAGGCTTGGAAGAACATAGGGAAATGTGGGAAAGTTTGGAACTTTCTAGAGTCTTGGAGGGCTCAGATGGCAGGAAGATATGAGAAGGTTTGGAACTTCTTAAAGACTTGATGAATAGCTTTGACCAAAATGCTGATAGTGTTATGAACAATGAAGTGCATGGTGAAGTGGTGTCAGATGGAGATGGAGAACTTGTTGGGAACTGGGGTAAAGGGCACTTTTGCTATGCAAAGAGACTGGTGGCATTTTGCCCCTGCCCCAGACTTAGAACTTGAGAGAGATGATTTAGGGTATCTGATGGAAGAAATTTCTGTTTTTGTCACCCAGGCTTGAGTGCAGTGGTGCGATCTTGGCTCACTGCAAGCTTCACCTCCCGGGTTCATGCCATTCTCCTGCCTCAGCCTCCCAAGTAGCTGGGACTACAGTCACCCACCATGCCCAGCTAATTTTTTTGTATTTTTAATAGAGACAGGATTTAACCATATTAGCCAGGATGTTTTCCATCTCCTGACCTCATGATCTGCCCACCTCAGCCCCCCAAAGTGCTGGGATTACAGGCATGAGCCACCATGCCTGGCCAATGGAAGAAATTTCTAAGTGGCAAGGCATTCAAGAGGAAGCAGAACATAAAAGTTTGGAATATTTGCAGCCTGGCCATGTGATAGAAAAAACAAACAAACAAACACAACTACATTCTGGGAGAAATTCAAGCTGGTTGCAGAAATTTGCATGAGCAACAAGGAACCGAATGTTAATCACCAAGACAATGGGGAAAATGACTCCAGGGCACATCAGAGAACTTCACAGCAACCCCATTCAGCATAGGCCCATTGGGCTAAGAGGAAAAAATGGTTTCCTGGGCCAGGTCCAGGGCCCCCACTACTGTGTCCAGCCTAGGACTCACTGCCTTGTGTCCCAGCTGCTCTAGTCATGATTAAAAGGGGCCAATGTATAGTTCAGGCCATTAGTTCAGAGGGTGCAAGCCCCAAGACTTGGCAGCTTCCATGTGATGTTAAGTTTGTAGGTATACAGAAGTCAAGAATTGAGGTTTGGAAACCTCTGCCTTGGTTTCAGAGGATGTATGGAAGTGCCTGGGTGTCCAGGCAGGAGTTTGCTGCAGGTGAAGAGTCCGTATTGAGAATCTCTGCTAGGGCAGTGTGGAAGGGAAATGAGGGGTTTGAGGCCCTACACAGAGGCCCCACTGTGGTGCTTCCTGGTGGAGCTGTGAGAAGAGGGCCACTGTTCTTCAGACCCCAGTATGGTAGATCCACTGACAGCTTGCATCATGCACCTGGAAAAGCCACAGGCACTCAATGCCAGCCCAAGAAGGCAGTCAGGAGGGAGGCTGTACCCTGCAAAGCCACAGGGCTGGAGCTACCCAAGACTATGGTGACCTGGATGGGAGACATAGAGTCAAAGGAGATCATTTTGGAGCTTTAAGGTTTAATGACTGCCCTATTGGATCTCGTAGTTGCAAGGGGCCTGTAGCTCCTTTATTTTGGCCAATTTCTTCAATTTAGAATGGCTGTATTTACCCAATACCTATACCCCCATTGCATCTAGGAATTAATTAACTTGCTTTTTATTTACAGGCTCATAGGTGGAAGGGACACATTGTCTCAGATGAAACTTTGGACTTGGACTTTTGGGTTAATGCCGGAATGAGTTAAGACTTTGAGGGACTGTTCAAAGGGCATGATTGTATTTTGAAATATGAGGAAATGAGATTTGGGTGGGGCCAGGGGTGGAATAATATTGTTTGGCTTTGTCCTCACTCAAATCTCATCTTGAATTGTAGTTCCCATAATCTCCACCTATTGTAGGAGGGACCTGGTGGGAGGTAATTGAATCATGGGGTGGTTACTTCCATGCTGTTCTCATGATAGTGAGTGAGTTCTCACAAGATCTGATGGTTTTATAAGGGCTTCCCGACCTCTTCACTCTACCCTTCTCCTTGCTGTCACCATGTGAAGAAGAATGTGTTTGCTTCTCCTTCCACCATGATTGTAAGTTTCCTGAGGCCTCCTCAGCCTTGCAGAACTGTGAGTCAATTAAACCTCCTTCCTTTATAAATTACCTAGCCTCAAATATTTCTTCATGGCAGTGTGAGAACAGACTAATACAGTGACTATTCTTCAGGTTTTTTGTTATAAAGAATAAATTAGGAATGTATGAAATTGTGTAGCCCAGTGCCTGGCACACAGATATTGTTTTAAAAATGTTAGCCAGTTGTGTACATTATAAAAAAGTCATTAATGTGATGTCTTCCTTTGAAAATATCACATATCATAAAGCCCATTTTTCCCCTTTCTGTCTTCCACAACATGACACGTAGTCAATAACAACGTGATTTGAAAATAATCGGAATATACAAAATTATGTAAAAATATGTCAAAATTCAAACAAGCTAAAGAATATGTGTAATTCCTTTGAAGCCTTGTGATTAAATATATTCATTTTTTAAAAGAAAATTATTTCTTGTATATGATGTATATGTTATCAATGGTTACAATACAAATCAATCATTCCATATATAAATACAGCCCATCAAAATTTACCTATTCTTGTAAAAGTGTATCCCTACAAAACAAAATTTGATCTTTGAAGTGTATATATTAAGATTTAGGTAAATATATATCTCTACATATTTGAAGTTTTAGAGTAAAATATGGTCCTTTAATGCCTTCTTATAAAACTGCTACATTTTCATTATGTTGTAACCACGAATTTTCTACAAAATATCCCTGGAAGATCAAACCTGTCTTTAGATTGAGTGAAAAATGTACAAAAGTGGGGGATTTTCCTTTGGCCTACTTGAAGGTAATAATTAAAGTTTTGTATCTCTGCCCATTGTTCTGGGGTTATATGGAGTCAAGCTTATTGACAACCCAACCCTGGTATTACATTTTCTATGAGACAATATATTCTATCTGGTCAACAGGAGATAATCTGAATATCAAACGTGAGTTGCATTTTTGCGGTTGACTAACTTCCATATGTATTGGAAGGCAGGGTAACGATAGTGGATCTTTTAGGCATCTTTACTTCTAATTCATGTAACAGGTAAAGTTGGCTCCTGAATCACTATGAATGTCAATGGGTGCCAAATCATAGAAGTTTCTGCAGCAAGCATCTTAATAGTCCCAATTTTGTAATATGTAGAGTATGCATACTTTGTTATGACGGTTGTTTTCTTACAGACCTTGCATATGTAAGGTGCAAATCTGCAATTCCTCTTAGAAGCACTAGTCTTCATTTTATTGAAAAGCAGAACAAGTAGTGGCATAAAACCTGTATAATTCACAGGCTTTTAAGTTAAGGCCTCAGGCAAACCATTCTTTCTTTTGTTTTGTCTCCCATACTTGCAGGGCAATCTCAATGTTAACTTGCTGTACACTGAGAGGATGTATTATATGCTGACCTCCCCAAATAATAACTATCAAACGTGCTTTATATTTTCTCTACCTTACGATTGATTCTTAACCTAGTTTCTCTTTATTATATTATTAAGTGAATATTATATAAACATTAAGATGGGTGATTTTGTCCATAAAAGATACATCTTTATAAACCCAAAGTAAGACTGAAAATAATGTTTTACTCACTTGGAAAGTGAAAGTGAAAGTGTTAATGATCCTGTGCTGGAATGGCACTTACCTTAATACTGATGTAGAGGCAGATACCATATTTATCTTAAACTACCCCAGAGCAAAGAACCTGTGAAGAAGACAGTTACCTTCGGGACCATATTTATCATGTAAATAGCTCAGAAAAGGATACTGCCAGTTACATCTTTAAAATACAAAAATGCATGCATTTCACTATTTTGTAAATGCCAGAGAGATGCAGCATCCGTTAGAGTTAACGGTGCGGCACTTTTGTGTTCAGTAGCATGAATCATTAATCATGAGACAGGCCATATTCTTGTACTGCTTCTGCTTTCATTACTTGGCCTAATTAAACAGTTCTCTGAACTGGAATCTCAGATTCCTCTGTTACAGATTATCATTAATTATGGTGAAAGTGCTCAGAGATGTTGGACTCAATTATATTCTACTCAACTCTGGCACCGTGTGATTCATTGCGCAGCCTGCTCTGCAGATGTACTCTTTTCTTATCTCGCACTCCCACTTTTGTAAATTGGGCTCTGGCAGCCAACAAACTAAGAGTTATGTGCTGCGTTTTCATTAAAAACATGTTGGAGAAGCACAGACCAATTAAGGATTCTGTATTTTATAAGGAGTGATGAGATGAACAGTGGATTCTGGGAGAATTAGCTCTGTGAAGAAGCAATCTCAATCTTATTGTATTGCTAAATTTGGTGCTAGGTTTTTGTTTGTTTGGTTGGTTGGTTGTTTTTTGTTTGTTTGTTTGTTTGGTTTTTTTTTTTTTCAATTGATTAAGTCTCTGGCTTGGAACTTTTAAAAAATTAAAATAATGTATTGCAAACTCAATAGAAAGAAACTCAAAATTGTGTTTGGTGCTTGTGTGAGCTACTGGAAAACATTTCCAGTGACATATGTCAAACACATGAGAGCTCAAAAGACACTAATTTCTTCAACTTTGACAGTCATTTTTATGCTATGTAATACAATCTCTTCTATAGCACTAAGTTTAGGCAGACTGGACTACTATTTTGGCATAGACAAAGCCAGAATATCATGATTTGCAGGCTTTGGGTACTGTTTGGGATGTGTGTTTGGGGGAAGGGGAGTGTATGATTTGACATATGGCACATGCGAATCAAATTATCCCAAAGTACTTCCATTGCATTTAAAATTTGTTTATTTGTTTAAGGATTCTATTTTTTTTCTTCTTTTATTCTCCTTCCCTCCCTTGTTCTGTCTCTCCCTACCTCTCTCCTTCCCTCACTCCCTTCTTTCTTTCTTTTTTGTCTTTCTCTTTCAAGGGAGTTAAAAGATTTTTCTTTTGTTCAAATAATACAGAAACTGTATTTTAGTAATTAAAATGTAACAAAGCTTATGATAAAATAATGTCTTCAGTTTCCCCACAGACCACAAAACCACACCAAAAAACTTAAATGCTTAAAATCACTAGTATTTTAGCATTTCATGAAAAGAAAATATGTTTATCTAATTTAAATGTGAAAAACACAAAAATGAAATTTTATTTGCAGATTATCCTTAAGAAGTTGCATGGCCTTTGATACTTTATGGATCATAATTCAGAGATTTTACAGAAACTAAACTGCAGTGATAAACATGCAAATATATTTGGGAAACGTTTAAGAAGGCTATTCAGTTTTCTCTTCCTTGTGTATCATAAATTCTAAATTATAGTAGAAATACTTGGCATTTAAAACAGCTGGTCTTAAAGTGAAATCAACTCTCATTCAATTTACCTCTGATGTCATTTTAAAAAATAAATTGTCAGGGTTTTACCTGAAAACGTTTATTTAATAAAAGATAAGTGTTAAAATAATTTTATAATATGAGAAGTTTGTGTTATTATTGATAAGATGATATAATTATATCATTCAATGACAATTTTTTTTTTAAATCTCAGAGCAGAAGAAAGTGACATCTATAAAGTTACATCTGTAGTGACAGAAGAAAGCTTTAAAAGCTGTTCTTATAACTGATCATTTCTTTAAATGAAGCAAATAGATTAAAACCAGTATTTTCTAACTGATAAATTTGTTATTCTTATGTGATAAAAATACTATTTATTCAAAACAAATATGAGGTTAATGGTTTCCTCTTTTTTTATTTCCTCTTTCCACTTTAAAGATATGGTACCAAATCAAATAGACAAAACTGCTATACTTGTCTCCCTTTGTTTCTCATGTGAGAAATTAACAAAATAGCACACAAGTAACTCTTATCACAAAGCTATTCTCAGAGGTGAAATATGAACAGCATTGTCTTGGTTCAAGCCAACTCAACTAGTCACATGTGTCATCATTATTACTTGCTCTCTATTTTCACAAGTAAAACTTCTGTTTATTTTGTATTAAAAATTGTCTTGATCCTCATCTGAAACTCATTTTCCTACATCATGAGATATGTACTGGATATATTCATCCACAAGATCAGGCCCAAAAATAAGGGAAGGGGGCATCTCTTCTCTTATTTTTATGTTATCTAAAAGTTTCTGTTTTGATTTTTCCTAAATGAAGTTTAATTTTTGTATATTTTCATTGACTACGTGTCCATTTTTTCTAAATGCAGGTCAGGAAGAGAACAGAAGTAAAACGATGTGGAGGAAAAAAAGTTCTAGATGTAAGCCTTTTGGCTTAACAGTGTGTAGGTTTTCATATCCTGCAGTAGTTTCAGGTTTTAATATATATGAAAATCAGTGGTCTTGTATCTATGCATATGTGTCGTCTATAATATAATTTTGACAGATGGTGAGCTGGATAAATCTAGTCCCTGACTATAGAAAACCTTGGCTTGACTTGCACTCTACCAAAACTTGTTTTAAAAAGCATTCACATGTATTTATTTTTTAAATAAAGATTCATTTTTTGGCCTGCCCTTATTTCTCATTGAGATGCCAGCATCCTCATCTTTGACAGTCCCATATACGCATTTTACCTGAGTTGTGATTTTTTTTTTTACAGGATTATTCCATGCATAATGCTGATGACTATACTATTTTACATCTCCTCCTTATTAAAAATAAATATGTTACCTTGCCCCTGTTTGCACCCTCTAAAATTCTGACAACAATATCTTACTTAAAAACAAATACAAACCTAGAAACCAGGAAGCGGTTTCTCCCAGTAGCAGCTCCAGACAGACTGCTCATTGAAAATGTAATACACTGCTGCCGTGTCACAGGTCAGCTGGCAAATGGCAATCTGAATTTTAAAAGGAATATGAATAAAATTCTGTTTTATTTTGAAAATGAACTTTCTGCCCTCCATCATGAATCCAATATATGTCTTAATCTTCTATGCTCTTGAAGCCTGCGGCTCCTGGCTGAGTCCTTTGACTCCTGAACCTAATAAGGAAATAGGTTGTTTTCTCATCCTCGTCTCATTTTTAGAAGGGCTGAAACAAACAGTCCCCTATTTCAAATGTAATTGACAAAGCATAAAAACATGTATGTTATATAATTTTAGGTTTACAACCAAGCTCAGCACCGGGATGTTTTATTTTTAAATTTGATTAAGATGTTATACCTTTGGAAATGTGCTGTCAAGGTTTGAAATCAAAATTTCCAAGTATACGATGCATGTTTACCTTAGAACTGTACATGTGAAGCTGATAAAGGGTAGAGTGGATAATGGTACACTTCAATTGGGAACATTTTCATTTAACCTGGACATTATTTAGAGCCATACAGAGAGATGTATAGACAGAATTTAAAAATGTATATTTGTGGCCATTGTTGCTGTTTAAAAATCAACTGGGTGTGTGCCATGTCTGTAACTATGTTTGCTTTTTTCTCCTAAATAGAAGTTAGTTCATTATGCTATATTTATAAACTTATTGTTTACACATTCATTTAAATTAGTGACTTCTAATTAGAAAATGCTTTTCTTTCCAGGAAAAGTAAGGTTTCAATTTTTGAGTGTTTGTCCTTTTTTATTTGAAAATTCTAGAAATAATATATTGTCATGGCATAATTATTATTGTTCTTTTTTAAATAAAGCAATTGTAGAAACTACTCTTTAAGAAGAGAAATGGTAGAATTTAAAGCACTTAAAATAAATACAATTAGGCGTCCTATGCTGTTAGTACATCTTATAATTATATTTGTGTAGCATTATCACAACCTAACTGATCATTCTAAGGACATAAAGGCTGACATTTCATTGTGTATGTGCATCTTGTGTGTGAAACTGAGAGAGGTGCACATGAAAAGTTAAGCAATTAGTTATTTTAACACTTGGATTTGGTTTTAACCTAAAACTAGTCCATTATTGTTTTTCAGAAGATAGTTACATTTTAAATGTCTTTTTTTATTGTATGGCCATTCTAAGCTTAGAGCAATTAGCATATTTACAATGATACTTTAATTATTAAATGTTAGATACATGGAAAATTTTTAAAAACTTTAATTTCAGTAGCTATATCTAGTCCCTATTCCCTTTCCTGATATTCCAATAATACATAGGCTCATAGAAATCATGAACTGATATATACTTGATAGAGTCATTCATGATTCAACAAATAATTATTGAATATCTAAATAGTGAATTAATAACTAAGTATATTAAGATAAATAGAACATGGTGTAGCAACAATAAGATGGTCTTTTAGTTAATCAGACAAATAATATAAGAGTTCTATCAGTGAGACAAGTGAAATGATAATGGTAGCAAAAGGTGAGTTAAAAGCACATAGGAAGACAGTTAACCCGGTGTGGGGAAGAGGAGCCCAGGGAAAACATTGAGGGAAAAGTCATGCTTAAGAGTGTTCTTAAAAGATTATGTGAACTATGTTAGATGAAGAGAAGCTTTAGATTATCTTCCTATGGAGTAAATTAATTTTATGCAGGCATGAAATTTTTTAATGTGTAAGTAAAAGAAGCGATAAGTGTGTGTTGAATAACTGACCATATGAAATATAGACTCCATATTGTGGATTACTTCTTATTAATAATATTTGTTTACTGCTTCCTCATCAGATAGCAGCCATGTAGTTTGGAAGATAACGGCTTCAGGTCCAGGAACATGTGTTGCTTAGGGTAAGCTAATTAGAAGAGTTGTATTTCCCTAGAGAATTATTGTTCCAGGAACTTAGGTTTATATAAATTATCTTATAATGATACACAGATATCTTATCTTGGTTCAGATATGGGCATGTGACTGGTTGACATGATTATACCATAGGATAGTGATTTTCTTTCATATCTGTAGGAATGATAAACTCTGTCTCGTACCAGATATGAAGGCAGCAGTGATGCTATAGCTGTAGACATGTCCACATTCCAAGCAGGAAGAAGGAGCAGGACAAACAGTAGAATGATACACAGGCCAGCTGGGTCATCCTCCAATAAAGAACCTTCCCAGAAACCATACCCAGTGAATTGTTTATATCTTACTGGCCAAAACTGTGTCAAATGTCTACTTTTAGCTGCAAAGGAAGCAGAGAAAATATTTTCACCTGGCACACGGCTCCCCCAAATAAAGTGCAGCTTCATTAGTAAATAAAACAGTGAGAATTGATATTAGGTAGCCTACTAACAGTTTCTAACATATAGTCCTTGACCTCAAAGCGTTCATAGTCTATTCTGGAAATGTACATCTAAAAATACTTAAAATATATTTTAAATTCTACTTCTACCAACAAAGTATTGCCAAGGAGAGAGCAATCTTCACATGATAAACACTTACCTGTAAGAAAGCAATAGATTACATTTCCCTATGTAGAAATTCAAGGCAGTGTCTAGCTTCAAGGCACAACAACTCCAATACTGTAGAAAAGAAAAAGAAAGAAAGAAATTAATACATTTTGAAAACCAACAATGGGCATTATCTGTGAACTGATTCCCTGATGCATTGTTTGAGAGAAAATAGCAAAAACAAAACCAAGGTAGAAAGCCAAGGCAACATTTGAGGCTTTTCTCAGAGCACTCTTTGCTACTTCACTAGGAAGATAGAGAAATGTGGTGCCTGACAGTCTCAGTCGCTGAACCCTCTTGGGGCTATAATGCACACAGTATTAGCAAGTCCCGTAGCCAACTCATGGGAAAAACAAACAAACAAACAAGCAAACAGCGGTCTCAGGTACTAAGAGAAGGCAACCAGCCTCCCACAGCTACAGAAGGCTCCAACACACCATCTTCTGCAGAGTTTGTGCAGCCCACATGAAGCACAGAATTTTCATGTGGTAGAGAATAAGTACGTATCACCAAATATCTAACATTGAATACTGCTTGATAGTAAGTGAAAGTAGCAGTCTAGGAAACACAAATAATAGAGCCAACTGAAAAAATTACTGAATAGTGAAATGACACATACCTAAAATAAAAAGCAATTATTCTAAAAATTTCAAAATTTTTGAAATAAAATATGCCTATTCAAATAACAAATATTAATATAATATCCAAATAACAGAACGGATATTGATAAGGAGCTAAGAAAATCTTCCTGTACAAAATAAAAAAAAAGTGAAGAGATGTAAAATATGAAATACAAATGAAGAGATATGGAGGATATATTAAGACTTTCCAACATACATCTAAAAGTAGATCCAAAATTAGTGAGTTAAAAGAATAAAAGGGAAAAGAAAATAAAGAAGAGTCCCTGAGACTTTCTCCAAAACTTAGTAGAACTGTTATTTTAAAATAGTTCACTAAGAATCGAACAGATCATTTTTTCACACTTACTTATATTCAACAAAATGAGAATAAGGCTGGCTTCAAATTTCTAGAAAAAGAGAAAGTTACTTTAAATCAGGAATGATTTTCCATCTTTATCACCATGCAAGGACCAAGGTTTTCTAGTCACGCAAGAACTCAGAAAGTTCACCTGTTAAACACATTAATAGAAAATGTATTTCAGCAAAAAAAAAAAAAAAAAAAAAGTGGATTCAGAATAAAATGGGTGTTTCAAGAGGCAGTAAAGAGCACACATATCAGTTAGACGAGATCTGGTGTGTTCAGGGTGGTTTGGCTGTAGACAACACATATATCAATTAAACATAATGTTAGATATAAATAAATATTGATACTATTAAATAATTACTTTTACAGCAATTTGGAATATTTTTCCAGATTATAACAACATGGATACTGATCAGAGAGTGATTAGGAGTAAAAAATCCAAGCAAAATACAAATGTATAAATGTCTTTGTCTTCAGTGGAGTGTGTGCAGAGGTGGAGAATATTTTCACAGGCAAAGGGATAGGCAAAGATTTCTTAGAACATTAAAACCATTTGCATCATAGAAATATGATAAATTCACTTTATTGACATTAAATACAGCTGTTCTTTAAAAGACAGTGTTGTGAAAATAAAAAGTCAATTAATAGAAACTACCTGCAAACATAGTGTCAAAGAACTATCTAGAATATGTAAAAAATACTTACAAGTCAACAATAAGAATAATAAATAAGCAATTGAAGATGAGTCAAATGTTTTCATGTGCACCTCACAAAAGAAGATTTTGACTGGCTGAAAACCAAATGCAAAGGATCTCGCTATCAATATTCATCAAAAAACAAGATACAAATTGAAGGAACAAGCAATTGAAAGCACAGTGAGATACTGCTATTCATGTCCTGTTGAGGGGTTAAAATTTAGTAGCTTGACAATAGCAAATAATGGCAGAGATGTGAAACTCTGGGACATTACTGGTTCTAATGCAAAATTGTACAATCTGGAAATTACTTGGCTAAAATTAGAATTCAAAAATACATATATATATATTTGTAGCTATTGTAAAATGTGTTGAGTTATTGATTTGATTCTCAGCTTTCTTGCTGTTGGTGTATAGCAGAGCTACTGATTTGTGTACACTAAATTTTGTACCCTGAAACTTTTCTGAATTCATTTATCAATCCTAGGAGCTTTTTGGAGGAGTCTTTAGGGTTTTCTAGGTAAACAATAATATCATCAGCAAACAGCGACAATTTAACTTCCTCTTTACCAGTTTGGATTCCCTTTATTTCTTCCCCTTGTTTAATTGCTCTGGCTAGGACTTCCAGTACTATATTGAACAAAAGTGGTAAGAGTGAGCATCCTTTTCTTGTTCCAGTTCTTAGAGAAAATTCTTTCAACATTTCCCCATTCAGTATTATGCCGGCTGTGGGTTTGTCATAGATGGTTTTTATTACATTTAGGTATGTCCCTTGTATGCCAAATTTGCTGAGGGTTTTAATCATAAAGAGATGCTAGATTTTGTCAAATGTTTTTTCTGCGTCTATTGAGATGATCATGTGATCTTCATTTTTAATTATTTTTATGTGGTATATCACATTTATTGACTTGCGTATGTGAAACCATCCCTGCATCCCTGGTATGAAACTCACCTGATTATGGTGGATTATCTTTTCAATATGTTGTTGGTAAGCTAGCATTTTGTTAAGGATTTTTGCATCTATGTTCATCAGGGATATTGGTATTTAGTTTTCTTTTTTTGTTGTGTCCTTTTTTTCTAAGATAGGGAGTAAGACAAAAATGTCCACTCTCACCAGTCTCATTCAATATCATGCTGAAAAATTAACTCAGTTCAATATAACAAGAAAAGGAAATAAAGTATACACAGAGTGGAAAGGAATAAACAAAAATCCCCATTTGCAGGAGATATGATTGCACAGAAAATATCAAGGAATCTATACAAATAATTACATAACTAATGAAAGAGTTGGGCAAGGCCATCAGACACAAGGCCAACAAGCAAAAACACATTTTTTTCTATATAGTACTAATAATTAATTGGACATATTTTTAAAATAACATTTACATTCACTCAAAAATCAAAAGGCGTAGCTACAAATCTAATAAGACGTGTACAGAATCTATGTACTGAAAACCACAAAACACTCATAAAAGAAATCAAAGAAGATCTAAATAAATTGAGAGACATACAGTGTTAATGAATTGGAAAACTCAGTAAGTAAAAATGTCAATTTTTTATTTATTCACAAAAAGATCTAATACAATTTTTATCAAAATTCCAGCAAAATATTTTTTAGATATAAACAGGTTTACTTTAATGCTTACATGGCAAGGTAAAGGAACTAGAATAGCAAAAAAATTTTGTAAAAGGATAAAGATGAAGGGGTTATTTCTCAATCTGATTTCAAAATTCTTATTATAGAGCTATAGTAATCATACTGTGTGGTATTGGTAGAGAGATAGACATACAAATCAGTCGAACAGAATACAGAGCCCAGATAATGACCCCATACAAATACAGACAACTGTTGTTGATAAATGTGCGAAGGGATTCAATGGAACAAAGATGTCTTTTCAACAAATAGTGCTGGAACAATTTGATATCCATAGACAAAAAAACAAAAACAAAAACAAAACAAAACAAAACAAAAACCTTGAACTGAATCTCATGCCTTACCTAAAAAAACTATCTCAAAATGGATTGTTAATTTAACAGTAAAATATAAAGCTGAAAAACTTTTAAAATATGCCATAGGAAAATATCTTTGAGACTTAGGACTTGCTAAAGAGTTCTTGAATACCTTTGAGATCTTGGGCTAGCAAAATAATGATCTATAAAAGAAAATAAATAAATAAATAGGTCATTAAGATTAAAATATTTTTCTCCATGAAAGACATGCTCTGTTAAGAGGGTGAAAATACAAGCAACAATGGGAGAAATCAAGTACGGAAACTCAACAGAAAGAGAATAAATAACTAACTTTCAAAAATACAAATGACAGTTACTTCATCAAAGAAAACATAGATGACAAGTAATCACATGAAAAGTTTTGTATTATTTGCTGTTTGTAAAATGCAAATTGAAACCATGATGGGGTAGCACTATACACATAGTAAAACGGCTAAAACTTTTGTAAAGAAAATACTAAAACAAAATTGGTAACAATAAAGAACAGAAACTGTGATTCATTTCTGGTGGAAATGCCAAATGGTACAGTTAGAAAAATAGTGTAGCCTGTTGGTGGGACTGTAAACTAGTTCAACCATTGTGGAAAACAGTATGGCGATTCCTCAAGGACCTAGAACTAGAAATACCATTTTACCCAGCCATCCCATTACTAGGTATATACCCAAAGGATTATAAGACATGCTGCTAATAAAGACACATGCACACGTATGTTTATTGAGGCACTATTCACAATAGCAAAGACTTGGAATCAACCCAAATGTCCATCAGTGACAGACTGGATTAAGAAAATGTGGCACATATACACTATGGAATACTATGCAGTCATAAAAAAGGATGAGTTTGTGTCCTTTGTAGGGACATGGATGCAGCTGGAAACCATCATTCTCAGCAAACTATCGCAAGAATAGAAAACCAAATACAGCATGTTCTCATTCATAGGTGGGAACTGAACAATGAGATCACTTAGACACAGGAAGGGGAACCTCACACACCGGGGCCTATTGTGGGGAGCGGGGAGGGGAGAGGGATAGCATTAGGAGATATACCTAATGTAAATGACGAGTTAATGGGCGCAGCACATCAACATGGCACATGTATACATATGTAACAAACCTGCACGTCGTGCACATGTACCCTAGAACTTAAAGTATAATTAAAAAAAAAATAGTGTAGCAAGTCCTTGTAAAGTTAAATCTACACTTACCTTGTGACTCAATAGTCGCACTACAAAGTATTTACCCTAAAGTAAGGAAAACTATGTCCTCACCAAAAACTGTACATGAATATTTACAGCAGCACTATTCATAATCTTCCAAACTGTAAATGACCTAAATGTCTTTTAGGAAGTGATTGGATAAACAAACTGTGTTGCATCCATAAAATAGAATAGTAATAAAAAGGGATGAGTTAGCCAGATAATCAAAGTTATCATCAATAGTATTAACTCATGATAGTACGTATTCTTGATGTGGTGTGATAGAAATGACAAAGGTAGATTTCTGTGATCTTCCTCCCCAAAACTCATATAACCTCACTGTAATTATGAGAAAAGCATCAGGCAAATCCTAATCGAGGGACATTCTACAAAAAACCTCATCAGTACTCTTTGAAACTGTTAAAATCTTCAAAACTGAGGACAATCTGAGAAAAATGCCACAGCAAAGAGGAACCTAAGAAGACAATGCAAGTAAACATGATGTAGTATCATTAATGAGACCTGGAAACAGAAAAACGGCATTAGATTAAAATGAAGGAAACATGAATAATGTATGGACTTTAAATATTGGTTCCTTAACAGTGAAAATATACCATACCATTACAAGATATTAATAACAGGTGAAACAGTGTGAGGGCTATGTGAACTCTGTATACTATCTTCGTATTCTTCTGTAAATCTGAAACTGTCTGAAAATGAAGAGTTCATTAAAATATTTTTAAATGCATGAAAATAAACTTTATAATTAAAGCCATCCATGAAAGAAAGTTTTAAAAATATGAAGCAAACTATTGATATATACAACAACTTAGATGAATCTCAGAGACATTTCTCTGAGTGAGAGAAACTAGTCTCAAAAAGTTGCTTACTGTATGGCTCCACTTAGGTTCTCAAAAATACCATACTGATGGAGAACGCATTAGTGATTGTCAGGGATGAGATGCTTGAAGGAATTTGATTGTGAAGTGATAGCAACAGGAAATTTTATGGGGTGAGAAAACTATTTCATCTCTTTGATGTGGTAATGGTTACTCAAATCTATAGAGTAGATCTGAGTGTTAAAACTCAAATTTACATCAAAAAACGTTTTATATTGATTAAAGATAAGTAAATGTAAAAAATAAACAAGTTATAGAAATGTACATATGGAATGCTTCTTTGGGGATGAGGAAGGGAAAGAAAAAAGTACGTTGAGCTCTGTGGGCTTCTATGTGTATGGCAATCATCTGGAAGAGTAAAGAACCCACTAAACGTAGTTATTTGGGCCAAGCTGGAGAAAGACTATTCATTATTTTCCTTTAAATATTTTTGAGTTGGTTATTTATTTTAAAAGTAAATGTAAAGAAAAAATAAAATAAACTGTACCCAAAGATTTTTACAGGAATAGTCATAGCTTTTTTCTTTATAATAGCCAAAACCTAAAAGCAAACCAAATGTACATGTAAAGTAGAGGGAATAGACAAATTGTGACATTGCCATGTAAGGTATTATTTGGCTTAAAAAGTAATACAGATGAATCTCAAAAGCATTGTGCTACTCAAATGGACTCAGTCATCAAAGAGTACATACTATATAATTCTACATATATCAAATTATAGAGAAGGCAAATATCTAGTGTAAAAAAAACAAATTATAGATTATCTGGAATGAAGGGAGTTGTAGCATCTAGGGGAGGAGATGACTACGTAGGGAGTTGAGGGAACTCTTTGGGGTGACGAAGATGTTCTATATCTTAATTGTGTCAGTGGTTAAATAAGTGAATACATTTGTCAAAATTTATCACTTAAATGAATCCATTTTATTATACATAAATTATACCTCCAGGTTGATTTTTTAAAAGATTATACCTTACTTAACATTGTAATTAAAAAAAAAAAAAAAATAGGGCTGTTCGAGGGGGAATGGGAAAATGGCTTGGAGAAATTGATGTCATTTTATTTCCTTTTAGTTTCATGCTTCTTTCAATTTTTAAAAATCTGGTTGATAAACTGAATCTTGAATGTAAATAATAAATATCAGTTTCAGAAATTGTACATAATTTTAAATTTAAAGCCATGATGTAATTATTATCTCATGTTTTTCAGCATGAGAAAAGTTAATAACATTTTTCAGAGTACAGATGAGGTATCTGTGAGCAACTAGAATGGGAATCATTATTCATTTGACAAAGAACAAAACCGAGTAAAGTCCAAGCACTGTGATGGGGGATTAGGGTCTCTAGAGAGCATGGTTCATGACAATTTTTGGTGGCAAGGAAAGGCACCACCATTTCTAGTATTTATTTTTTTGTTCCTTTTTTTCCCTTATGAATTGTATGAGAGAACTAATATATCCCTCTTTGTAATCCTTTTAAATTTTTCTAAACTGATTGCTATGGAATGATATATGATTGTGGTTTAATTTATTTGTTCTTGATTAATAGTGAAGTTAAATGTCTTATTTTATATTAACTGACCATTTGGATTTCAACTTATGTGACTTCCTATTCACATCTTTGTCACTTATTTTACTTCGTTGTTTTTTTTTTTCTCTTACTCTGTATGTGAGTTTCATAATATTAATTCTTTGAAAGTTGCATGTGTTGCATGTATCTCTTCAGTGGCTTGTATATTTCTCTCTTTTTCTTCTTTCTTAATGTTTACTTTTTGTATTTTAAATCTTAGGTGACTAGTTCGCCTAGAATTTACTTTTGAGAATGTTTTAAAGGTGAGAATATTAATATTCTTCTTTCCATTTGCGTGGGGGAGTTAAACAATTGTTCTGTCAAATTTATTGAATAATTCATCTGTCCCACTGATTTTAAATGCCTTTATTTGCATACATCAAATTTCTGTATATGTATGGGTCTGAATCATTGGTATCTTCATCCTTTTATCAATGATGAATTACCAGAATTTCATTAGCACTATATTTAGTCTTCTAAATTGTAGAACAGTCTCCCAATCTTGCTCCTCTTTTTCAAATTCACTATGCCTATTCTTGAATATATAATATGATCAGCTTGAGAACTTTTGTAAAATAAACTTTTGTGAATTCATTTGAAATTGCAAGTAATAGTGGAAGAATTTCATCATGATATTGACTTTTCCCATTCATAAACATGGTGTATCTTTAAACTTAACTTGCATCTTATCTTCTGTGTCTAAATTTTATAATATCCACTGATGTTAGAATTAACCTTGAATATCTTATAGGTTTTGTTACTTTTCTAAGATGCTCCATTTATTAAATCATAAAGTTTTTAATAATATTTTACTGACATAAAAATATAACTTCAATTTAAAATAACTTACATCTACTAATATTTCTGTAGATGTGTCTGGGTTTTTAGGTAGACAATTCCTTTTCTGAAAACATCCCTTTCTGTTTCTTCTTTAATTTCTAAATTTTAAAACTTATTTCATAGTTTAGAATATCTAATGCAATACTGAATAGAAGTATCATACAATACATACTTGCTTTGTACATGGATTTAAAGGAAACTATTACATTTGCTTTGAAAAACAATGTTTGTGTAAGTTTATGGTAAATAAAACTTATGAAGAAAAATTTTTCTATTTCTAGTGTTACAAAATGTAAATGTGATTTAATGGTTTATTCTTTATTGAAATTAACTATTTTCATTTCTACTTTAATATTTAATGTGTTGGTTGAAATAGATTTTTAAATGTTAAATCAACTTTGAACATTATGATTTGGTGTGTTTTTAAAAATTATTTTACTATGTTTATATATAAAATTAGTTTTAGTCATCTTTCCTCATATACTTCTTGCATTGTCTGCTATAAAAACTTATACTATCCTTATAAAATTATTTGGTAATCATTGAGTTTTTTACTCTAGAAGAATTTATATAATATTGGGCTTCATGTTGCTTAAATGCAAAACATAATATGTTTATAAAACATATATGGGAATGCCTATTTTTTAAGTGAGGGACTAGGTATAGATTTTGCAGATACGGATATACAGAGGTACTATTTTTTCATGAGTAGGGTGGGTAAGTTACAGTTTTTAGAAACCATCTATATTTTACATCTTTTTATACACATTTGTAGGATTTTAGCTATTTTTTTAAACTGGCAACATTGCACATATTTGACATGTAACATTTTCATTATCGTATAATTCTAAATGTTTCCTAGGTTTCATTACAATTTCTCATGTAATCCACTGTTTACTTATAGTAGGTTATTACATAAAATTTAGGCTATATTGTTACTTAACTCTACCTTAGTTCTTTTCAGCTTAGAGAAGCTATCCTATACAACTACTCCCACATGCCATTTTTTGTGAAAATATGTATTTTGTGTCCTAGAACCTGATAAGGTTTCACAAATCTACTACTGTGGGCTACAAAAATTCAAATTCTCTACATTATAAATATAGGCATTATATATGTTTGTTTGAACTTAATATTTGTTCACCATGTTGTTCAAATCTATATTTTTACTGATTTTTTTCTACTTAATTTATCAATAACTAAAATAAGTATACTAAAATCTATACAAGGGGATTTGTCAATTTCTTCTGATAATTATGCTAATTAATGCTTTGTATGAATTTGGAACTAGTTAAATAAAACAAAACTTTGGAATTGTTATATTTATTTTCTGGAATTTTCTTCTTACTGTTTAAGTATATTTATTTTTAAACTACTAGAACTATAACAGCTTTATTTATGTTAACTAGGATTATTTACAAATTATTTTAAATACCAGGTTTGGTCAAATCAGATTTGTTGCATTTATTGATTTTTATTATTTATATCATATTATTTAAATATTTACTTTTAATTGCTTTCTTTTCCTACCATTTTCCTTTTGTAATCTTCAACTTGTGAAATTTTATCTATTCCACTATTTTACCTCTATTACTAAGAAAATTAAGCATTAAACTCTTAACTTATATACTTAATAAAGTTTAATGTTACTAGTTATTTCTCCCATTCTCACTAAAATATCCAAAATTTTTAATTCCCAAAACTGTTACATTTTATATTTGTTCTTTATTAATCAGTATAATATTCATGATTGTTACAAAAATTATTGTTTTGTACTGTCAGAATTATTTAGTTTTACCCACCTGCTTTTATATATATATTTTATATATAATATTATATATAATTTGTTCATCTTTGCTTTGTATATCTCATTCCTTTTTCTTTCTTTTAATTTCTTTCTTTCTGATTTATATCATATAGTCATTCTTTTGGGACTGGCATGTAAGTATTCTTCTGTTCCTATCTCATTTTCATTCTTTAAAAACAAATATTTGGTTTTATCACTGGAAAAAATTTGTATATTTGTAGGGTAAAAAGCATGATGTGCCAGTAAAGTTGTATTTATGGAATGTGCAAATCAAGTTCATTAACATATTCATTATCTCACATACTTGTCTTTTTTATGGTGAGAACATGTAAAATCTACTCTCTTAAGAATTTTCAATTATACAATGCATTGTTATTAATTACAATTATTATGTTTTACAATATATCTCCTGAACGTATTCCTCCTGTACAACTCAAATTTTGTATCCTTTGACCACCTCCCCGTCCCCCACCACCTCACTCAGTAACCACTATTTTACTCCACTTCTATGAGTTAAACTTTTTTAGATTTCACATATAAATGAAATCGTGAGGCATTTGTCTTTCTGTGATTCGCTTCATTTCACCTGGCATAATATCCTCCAAGTTAACTCATGTTGTCACAAATGACAGAATTTTCTTTTTTTTTTAAGGCTGAATAGTATTCCATTGTGTGTATATATCACATTTTCCTTAACTATTTAAACCAAGTTTAAAAAATAGAACTGCCATGTTACCCAGAAATCCCACTACTGAACATGTATTTTTTTTAAAAAATGAAATCAGTATGTCAAAGAGATCTTTGTACTTCCATGTTTATTGCCACATTATTTACAATAGCCAAAATATGGGACCAACATGTGAATATCCAGTTTTCCCAGCACAGCACCATTTTTTGAAGAGATTGTGTGTTCTGGGCAATTGTGTTGAAGATAATTTGACCATAAATGACTGGATCTATTTCTGCATTCTCTCCTCTGTTCCATTGAAGTGTACCAGTGCTATCCTGTTTTGTTTACTATATCTTAGTAAATGAATTTGATATCAGGTAGTGTGATGCCTCCAGATTTGTTCTTTTAACTCAAGATTGCTTTGGCTTTTTAAGGTTTTCTGTGGTCCTGTGTGAACTTTAGGATAGTGCTATTTTCTTAATATTGTCACTGAAATTTTTATAGGGATTGCACTAAATCTGTAGATCATTTTGTGCAGTTGGATATTTTAAAAATGCTAATTCTTCTGATCCATAAACACAAGTTACCTTTTCATTTACTTGTATCTTCTTCCATCATCATACAAATCTTTCATTCTTTAGTTAAAATTATTTCTAAGTGTTTTTTGATGATATTTTACGTGGAATTGTTTTCTTAATTTCTTTATCAGATAGTTTGTTTCGTGTATAGAAACACTACTTATTTTTGTATATTGATTTTGTATCCTGCAACTTTACAAAAATCATCTATAGTTAATACACTTTTTGTGGAATCTTTAGGATTTTCTATATATAAGATGATATCTGCAAACAGAGGCAATTTTATTTTCTCCTTTCTGATTTAGATGTTCTATTTCTTTTTAATAATAAATTAGCTATATAATTGAGACGTGATAAATATTTTTCCCAGCACCTTAAAAATATTTTCTCCCATTAATCTTTGTCTTCTTATGTTGCTCTTTAAAAGTTATCTGTAAACCTAAGTGTCATTCTGTTACATGGACTCCCATTTATTATCTTTGGTCGCAATTAAGACTGCCTTCCCTCTTTTAGTGAACTTCCTTATAATATTTTAAATATTGTCTTTAGGACTTAATGTGCAAATGCTTTTGGCATCTTTGCCATGACATCTTTGCCTGTGCTTATGTCCTAAATGGTATTGCCTAGGTTTTCTTCTAGGGTCCTTGCAGTTTTGGGATTTACATTTAAGTCTTTCATACATCTTGAGTTAATTTTTGTATATGGTGTAAAAACGGGGTCCAGTTTCAATTTTCTACATATGGCTAGCCAGTTCTTCCAGCACCATTGATTAAGTATTGAATCTTTTCAGAATAAAATACCTAGGAGTACGGCTAACAAGGGAAGTGAAGAACCTCTTCAAGGAGAACTACAAACCACTCCTCAGAGAAATCAGACACAAACAAGTGGAAAAACATTCCACGCTCATAGATCGGAAGAACCAATATTGTGAAAATAGCCATATTGCCCAAAGTGATTTATAGATTTAATGCTATTCCCATATAACTGCCACTGACATTCTTCAGAGTTAGAAAAAAACTATTTAAAAATTCATATGGTACCAAAAAAAGCCCGAATAACCAAGAAAATCCTAAGCAAAAAGAACAAAGCTAAAGGCATCACGCTACCAACTTCAAACTCTACTACCAGGCTACAGTAACCAAAACAGCATGGTACTAGTACAAGAACACACACATAGGTCAATGGAACAGCATAAAGAAACCAGAAATAAGACCACACACCCACAACTATCTGATCTTTTACAAAGTAATGCATTTCTAGGAACACTTATACCTGAAAGTCTTTCTTGGCTTTGCAATTTTTCTCAACAATGCTTAAATTTTCACTGAAGTTCTTCTTTATACAAAAAAAACTGGGTGATATTTTTCTTGCAACCACCCAATTCATAACTAATGCTAATCTGTAATTTTTTGAAAATTACCAGGTATAAATATTAACAAAAAAAGCCATCTACATACCAAAAGACTAAAACAAACAACTGAAACGTTCTCTCAATTTCAAGACTAGTTGGAACTATAACCAACTCTATACTATATACAGGAGTCACCTAAAGCAATAATACAATGGTACAAACTCAGTATGGGGGAGAAAAATGCATACAAAAAATCTTTAAAAACGTAGCAATATTAATAACAGATTTTATCAATTCTACTAAATAAAGAGAGTACAATTTGTTAAATTAAATTTATTTTTTAGGCAGTTGGGTCATAAGAATTAATAATACATGAAAAATACAATTCAGCAGAAAAAATCAGACACAAAATATATAAATGAGTAAATGGATAAAATACCTTTTAATAGTGGTAAGTTCTAAAAAATAGATATAATCTATATGGCGGTTAAGGACTCACCACATGGAGATATGTTACATAATACGGTCAAGTAAAACTTTTCTCCAGTAATTTTTGAATTGTTATCTAAGAACAGGTAGGAGCCATTATAAAAACATTTAAGACAGTGTTCCTCTACCCTAGCTACATATTGGAATCATCCAAGAAATTTTAAAAAATACTCTTGACTGTTCCCTCATCCGATCTCCAAAATTCTTATTTCGTCATTTTGGGTTGGAGCACATGCACTGTTTTATATTATACCCCTTTGGGGTTTGGAATTTTCATTCTCATCCATGGCTGAGAGTCACGGATGAGAATGGCCTAAGGCCATGGTTTTCCACACATTAGAAGCACCTGAAAAGTTTTTAAAATCTCATTTCTCAAGCTGCTTTCACATCAATTAAATCAGGATATCTGAGGGCAGGTTCTTGGCATCAGTCTTCTTTTGTAACACTCCAGGTTATTTCAGTGTATAGACACAGTTGAGAGCCTGTGTTCTGGAGGAAGAATATTCTAAGTAGAGGAAAGAACAAATGCAAAGGCCCAAAGGCAGGGGTAAGCTTGATGTTTTCCAAGTCCAGAAAGAAAGCCAGATTTAATGGAGGGAATAGAAGTGTGTTCCAAGATGGTATGGTAATGGCAGTTTCAATGAAAATCATCTAGCTATGATTAATCAGAAGGATAATTAGTATAATTTCTATTTAAAAAATTTTTTGGCCACTGCAGAGATTAGGCAATATATACACAAGAATAAAAGCAGGGATCAATAGAAGTAGTCTAAGCAAATAAAGAATATATAAAATGAAGTTGAAGAAATAACTATAAGAACAAAATAAAAATTATAAAAGAGTAATTTGTAAAACACTATAGAAATAAACTTGAAAATTTAAGTGAAATGAGTCTTTAGCAAAATGCACCTGAATTTCTAATAGACCAGTAAACTAAGATGATAATAAAACATTTATCAAACCACTCACAAAAAGAAAAAAATAAAAGGCCTGTATTATAAGTGAATAAACAAATTAAAATGCTATTTAAATGTATCCAAAACATAATTTTAAGAACAACGTTTCTAAATTGATTTTTTTGACTCTATCATAGCACTGATGGCAAAACTGGACGAAGACACAAAAGTCAAACCAGCAAACCAAAATAGCAATACAAAAATATTACTTATTAAAATTATATCAAGTTGCAAAAAAGTACTTCCTATTGATCAGGTCTGAAAAATAATTAGAATTTTTTTTAAAAAATTCAATGTTAAAAAATTTTTTTAAAAAGCATATTATTTATGCTGTATATAAAAAATTACATTCTGTGTGCAGATGGATTTCATTTTAGACATATAAAGATTATTTCTTTTCAGAAAATATACTAAAATAATATGGTAACTAACATATACACAAAGACACTTATTAAGATTGAAATTAGTTATTGATAAGACCAAATAAATATTTAGCTACTCTGTTCCTCACTCACATTCTGTGAGTTCTGTGGGTTGCTTTATGGCTGTAATCTATGAACTCTACTAGGCAATGCTGAGCTGGGCTGAACTGACTGGATTCAGGCTGAAGGAGTAACTTATCTAGACCATGTGGCCCCCATGGTATAGGTCACAGGATCAGGGTTAGTAAAACAACATAAACCCATTAAAAATGTCTTTACCCGTGTATCGTTGGTCCAATCAAGTAACATGGTTCGACTTAAACTCAATGGAGTGTAAAATTCATGGGAAAGGTGAGGAGAAATACATAATTGAAAAGAAACTGTAAAATCTACCTCTTAAAATAAACAAACTAACTAAATAAATAAACCCTTAATATTATATGAAAATAGATACCTTCATAGAAGAAAATTAATATCTATATCTTCATAGAATAATATAACAGGGATTGAGCGATCACAAACCAATGCCAACATAAAGCTTAACAACTTAAACATATTTTATTAAAGTGATAGAAATGAAACAGATCCTTACTTTACCAGTATTATTGAATAATACTCTGGAAATTCTCACCAGTGCAATTAGAGAAGAGAAGGAAATGCACAGAATATAAAATTGAAAGGAGAATAGAAATTTAACACTTTTTGTGGATGTTATGACCATATAAGCAAGAAAACTCAAGAGAATATACCACAATCTACAAATAGTAAAAGAATGTAAAAAAAAGTGAATGATTAGCCAATTAATATAAACAGCAGCTTTCCTGTATACAAACAGTGGCAGGTTAAGACAGAAAGAAAAAGTTCTGTTGTTAATTAGGTTAGCATCAATGATAATAATAATCAAGAGTATACCCAACTAGAAATCTACTGACTTTATTTTAAAAAAAGATTACAAATCTGATATATTGAATGACAAACATATAACTGAAAGATATCAATACTCTTGAATGAATAGTAAAAAAAAAATCATGTTCTTTGATTAAAAACTGTATTTTTATAATTCTCCCTAAATTAAATTCATAAATACTATTCAATAGAAATGAAAACTCCATCTGCCTTTTTATTTGGAGGAACACTTGACAAAATAACACTGGAGTTCATCTAGGAAAATAAATATGTGACAATATGCAGGAAATTTCAGAAAAAGATCAGTAATGTGACCCTTGCCAGATATTAAAATGGCCACTAATGTGGGTCTGTTTAGATAGCTTAAGGTTCTTTTATATAATAATTAATATAAAGCTATTAAAAACAAAAATATGAATTGTCATATGCAGAGTTTCAGGACATTATTTAAAATATATAAAAATATTAAATACTGTTATAAATTTTAAAACGTACATATCAAATGTTTCTGAAAGAATATACTTAAAACTATTAAGCAGTTACATAGTCTCAGAGGCGCTAGTGGTTTTCCAGTAGGAGGAAAACTTGTACTTTTTATTGTCTGATGCTTTTTTATCATATGCATGTATTACTTTAGTTGTTGTTCTTAATGCTCAAAAAGCTTTTGAGTGCTGATGGGTTATAATGTATCCAGGAATTGAAATGAAATGTATACCCATAGCAAATCATATATTTAAACATTACTGAACAACATGCATTCAAATCATTTAAATAATTTATTTATTTAATGTATATACGATACTATTAAATTTAAGGCATTCGTTTATCCCGAAAGACATATTTAGCATAAATTTCTCTTGTTTTAATTGTTATAATATTTGACAATAACTGAAAATTATTTGATGTTTCCATTAATTTTTACAGTTTTTACTCTTAACTTGCCATGTGAATGTGTTACCATTCAAAAGAGCTAGCCAATAATATCTGGAATATTCTCATTTAGTAAAAAGCTCAGTTAACATCATTCCTTTCAGACACAAGGTTAAGGAACATTGACTGAAGAATCATGACACAGTGTTCAAGAAATCTACCATTTTATTGAGTGGCCAGCTAGATAATTATAGTTTCTCATAAAGCGACAATCCAAGTATTCTTTAAGCCTCATCCTTTGCTGGTGTTTCAAAATTCCAAACTAAAAGAGTTCAAGTTATTGTGATTTTCAAATACAAATATTTCAGTATCTGAAATAACTGAACTAACTCCCTAAAATATATAGAAACAGTTAGTGAAGGCTAAATGCAAAGGAAATGTACCATCTTACCTTAGTTGCAACCAGATCGCTAAAACAACTTTGCCCAAGAATCTGGCCCTACGGAAACATATTTGATGTTGAAACAAGGTCTCTTTGCTAGTTATTTCGTTGCATGTCCATCTGCTATGTTGAAATTGTGCCAGCTCACAAACTGGTCTGCTATTTTCAGTAAAGCATGTGCCAAAGCAGCACATGGTTTAGACTGGCAGATTACATAAGGCTGCGAGTATCCACTATAATAAAAATTTAGTCTTTTGCCCAGTATGTTTGATCCTTAAATTGCTCACTGCACGCTCATTAACTCAAAAAAAAAAAAAAATCCCTTGAAAGAGATGACATACTATTAGTTTACTTTACTGTTAAGGAATCTTGACAGAGATGAAATGACTTAATCAGAGGCACAGGTGAATATTTAACGGAATGTTTGTGTTTGTTTACTGGAACTACATCTTCTCACCTGAGGTTTTGATGTTTGTATTGGAGGAAAAAGTGTTAAAATTCAATAAGATATAGATAGATATTTTCTGAAAGAGTAGTTAGTGGTGAGAAGGAAACACTTGAAATAGCACAAATTATTACAATAATTTCTGATGTATATGTCTGGAAATTCTTAATTTTAAACCAATAATTGAACTAATTCATCTTACAAGTCTACTTTGGTAGTTACTTTGGCTTATTGTACTGGTATTCTCTGTACCATAAAGGCTATTTAGAAGTTTTAGGAATATTATCCATTTCAACAGAATCCTTTGGAAACTTTTGAACATAATTTATTTGAAGAGAGAAGTCAGATGACGTTTAAAACTTTATCATCGTTTACAATCTTTGTAAAGATAAAACATATACGAAAAACTTAAATAATTAGTAGCATGCAGGGATGCAAGCCTATTGTTTCAAAAGACCTAAGGATATATGATAGTAAAGTTTCATTACCATTAGAGTTAAAAACAAGAGTTTTGATATTTCATAGTTCTTCAGATTAATTGAAGCTTTTCATCTTGATTGAATTTCTAGGTTTGCAAAATAATCAAACTGGTCCCAAAAAGTTTTGCTAGGCTCTTTTATTAAGGACTTTGATGAGCAGTCAGACAAGCACGCCAATCACGTTTGTGAATGGCATGAGGGGAATGTAGAAAATGTTCACCTATTATCGATATCTGAAAAAATCTCTAAAGGCAAAACATAGGTAACCCTGTAAGGTTAAAGTATTATAGCAGTTAATGTGAAGTTATCATGTTCTTAGGTCTGAAAAATTCAAGTTTATAAGGATAGAATAAAGAAGGCATACCTAGGATTAACCCATGTAAAAATCACATTAGAGTTTTAGTTTAGCTTAATAATAAGTGTGGATGTGGCCAGACCAATCGCCACACTCAGTTGTGAGAGTCATAATTTGAGATGAATTTTGATAAGCAGGAGTAGAGGACACAAAACAGGATCATGAAAAACTAGTATATAATTATAATATACTAATACATATTATATTATATAATAATGACA